>NC_035446.2:124464892-124797925 GCF_002127325.2 Helianthus annuus | reverse complement strand
ATCGTACTATTTCATGGACCGTTTGTGGGTCCCAAGCCAAGATGATCTTCGTACCTTGCTTATGGATGAAGCCCATAAGTCTCGTTATTCCATTCATCCTGGCTCAGATAAGATGTATAAGGATCTTCGTATTCAGTATTGGTGGCCTGGTATGAAGAAAGACATTGCCTTATACGTATCAAAATGCCTTACTTGTCTTAAGGTTAAGGCTGAACATCAGCGTCCTTCCGGATTATTAGAGCAACCGGAGATCCCAGTTTGGAAATGGGAAAACATTACTATGGATCTCATTACTAAACTTCCGCGCACAAAGAAAGGTCACGATGCCATCTGGGTAGTCGTGGATCGTCTTACCAAGTCAGCGCATTTCTTACCAATCCGTGAGGATTTTTCGGCTGACAAACTTGCTCAAATCTACGTAGATGAAATTGTAGCTCGACATGGTGTTCCTTTGAGCATCATTTCTGACAGAGATGCTCGTTTCACTTCTCATTTTTGGAGAACCATGCAATCTGCTATGGGGTCTCAACTTAATCTGAGCACAGCTTATCATCCGCAAACGGATGGTCAATCTGAAAGAACAATCCAGACACTGGAGGATATGCTTAGAGCTTGTGTGATCGACTTTGGTGGTAGTTGGGATTCACATCTTCCGTTGATTGAATTCTCCTACAACAACAGTTATCACTCCAGCATCAACATGGCTCCTTTCGAGGCTCTCTATGGTCGAAAATGTCGTTCGCCAGTCTGCTGGAATGAGATCGGTGAGGCTCAACTTACTGGACCTGCCCTCATTTTAGAGACAACAGAAAAGGTAAAGAAAGTTCGTGATAACCTTCAGACAGCTAGAAGCCGTCAAAAGAGTTACGCGGACCTAAAACGCAAACCCTTGGATTTTCAAGTCGGTGATCGTGTATTACTTAAGGTCTCACCTTGGAAAGGTGTGATCAGATTCGGAAAGAAAGGAAAACTTGCACCTAGATATGTTGGACCATTCAAGATCGTCGAAAGAATCGGTAAGGTAGCCTACAGACTTGAGTTACCTCCTGAACTTGGAAATGTTCATCCAACCTTTCACGTGTCCAATCTCAAGAGGTGTTTAGCTAATGAAAACCTCCACATACCGCTTGACGAAATTCGTGTTGATGAAACACTGAAATTTGTTGAGAAACCGGTAGAAATCATGGAACGTGAAGTCAAGTGGCTCAAACGCAAGCGCATTCCTTTGGTCAAGGTTCGTTGGGAATCTAAGCGTGGACCCGAGTTTACTTGGGAACGTGAAGATCAAATGAAGGCAAAATATCCGCATCTTTTTCAATCAGTTTCCTCTAAATAAATTTCGGGACGAAATTTCCACAAGTAGGGGAGACTGTAACATTTGTGCTTGTAATCATCATGAACAGTTCAATTATCAATAAAATAATGTTATTTGATCCCAATGTTTGTTTCATTGTGTTTTACATTTTTCGTGTTTTGACTTTTGTTCAATTTCAAACTCTACATCGCTTTCTGGAGAGTTATACGTTAACTAGTGCGTAAACATACTCAGTTTAATGCGACAAATACTCCGGAACATCAACATATACTCAACATACCTTAAATAACCTTTACATAACTTAGAAATAAGTTTTAAAGGCTTTGGTATGGCAAAAACAAGTTAATTCGCTTACAGGGACTAAACTTGACAAACTGTAAAAGTATGCCAATTTGAACTGTAACGAACATTCCGGAACATGTCCATAAGTTAAACATACCATAAATATCCTTTACATAGCTTAGAAATAGGCTTTGAGAGGTTTGGTATGCTAAAACAAACTTTTGGATCATTCAGGGACTAAAAGTGTCAAAAAGTGCCTAAGTTTGCACTTTCGCGCATAACTTACGTTCTGAATACATCCGGACATCCAAAAATTTATGTAAGCATCCTTGTATTATGCCTTAGTGTTTGGCATAAGAAAAATCCATTCGTCGCGTCATTTGGATCGTCTTTCACGCTTATGCGCATTCCGTCGTAATTAAGCGAACATCGCGATCGTACGGCCAAACGAACCGACATCCGGAATATATTTTGAGCATATTTCAAGTCCCCTACACTTTAACTTCATCTTAGAGTCTTGAAATGAGGTTAACGGGGCTTAAACGTGCCAAAAATGGGCCAAAATACGTGTTTCTGAAGTGCAGGGACCAAAATTGAAAATTCTGGTCTGGGAACCTTAGGCGGGGCGCGTAAAGATTTGCCAAATCTTTAGGCGGGCCGCGTGAACATGTCTGACAGAAAGATTTTGCATTTAATGCAGAATCTGGCCTTTCGTTCGATCAAAGGGCGATGCCTTTTCACCCAATGAAGAGCCAAGGGTCAAGTTCACTGAACTTATCCACTTGGACACATGTACGCACGAGATCAAGGCACGATATTCGATAAAACGATCCTAACGGTTCCAGTTTTCCTATAAATACCCCCCCCCCTTTAGTGTAAAAATCACAAAATCAGATCTTGAAGCTCTAAGTTGAAACCATTGTTTCATACCTGAGCTATTTGGTCTTGATTTGCACTCGGGGACCCTCCGTAAGTCTTCTTTCGCTCTTTTATTCGCTTTTCGAGTCCGAAAGTCAACGTTTTGTTGACTTTCTGCATTGACCAGCTTATGGTCGATGCGAAGTTCATGGAACTTCATAACGTGAGCGTGATCACGATGGTTATGGTCCATAGTGACCATACCTACTGATCACCACGTTATCTAGGCTCAGTGACGAGTCGTAGTTTCGGCCAAAATATGCATTCTTGCATATTTTGTAACCAAACTACTCGTGGGCATCAAAGCCGTTTGTTTTGATGTCAAACCCGTCTCTAAACTTAGTTAAGCATGTTCTAACATGCTTAGCTCGTCACTTTTAGTTTAGTGCTTATATAGGGTCGTAAGGTAAGCGATCTAAACCATCGCTTATACTTTCGAACCCGACCCATTTGGTCGGTCATTAGGACCTGACCAAACACATTAGGTGACCATAGCTATAACCTTCCGAGGTTATACCTTGTGGTCACGATGTTAGGCGTTCCAGACGCGTTCTACGCGAACGACGCGTAAGGTGGCATAAGCTACCTAAACGGGTCGTGATGGACCGTAAGCACCTAGGTTAAGTTTCATTTTAGTATGTAGGCTTTGTTAAACCATATTACACGAGTCTCCATACTCGTTTGGTTTTCGAACCCGCGTACTGTCCGATCCTTCCGACTTGGTCCGGTATATTAACATAAGCTACCTATTAGGTGCCGTTGATATCCCGTGATCTTTAGCATTATCTGGTTATTCTACAAGAACTCAAAGCAATCTCAGGTGAGTACATAGAACCCCTCTTTTACTGTTTTCCAACTGTTTTGGGGTGAAACACATGTGCCTACCTGTTACATTCATGCTTTCCATGTTTTCACATCATATGCCTGCTATGTTGTTAGTACATTATAGTACACGATTTCATTACATTTTATGCTATGTATGCCCATTGTGTGCGTACTTAGTACATTGATTTACATAAACATTTCTGTTGCATATGTTTACTCAGCATATGGACACATTGATTTACATGAACATTTCTGTTGCATATGTTTACTCAGCATATGGACACATTGATTTACATAAACATTTCTGTTGCATATGTTTACTCAGCATATGGACACATTGATTTACATAAACATTTCTGTTGCATATGTTTACTCAGCATATGGACACATTGATTTACATAAACATTTCTGTTGCATATGTTTACTCAGCATATGGACACATTGATTTACATGAACATTTCTGCTGCATATGTTTACTCAGCATATGGGCACATGCCTTCATTTTGTTATGACATTTGGTTTGTTTAACATGGGACAATACATTCATTAACATTAGCTACGCCGTTCGTTAGTAGGTAGTGGTACCATAGGAATTGACAACTCCCATTCCTGAAGTCCTGGGTTTGATAGGACTGGAAGGAATGACCGAATTCGATATACATAACTTAGATAAACCTTTAATTTGTTTAAGGGTTTATCGCCGCAGTCTCAAGGCTTGGATGTATGCATAGTTTACAATACCACATAAATGTTAATATCAATAGAGCATGCATTTCCCGCAGAACATAACGCTGATTTAAACCACGTTTTACTTCAACGACTTGTTTTGTGCATATGGTTTAAGTTGATACATTTCGCTTACCATACATGATACATTTTGGGATTTCACATTACATGATTTACATTGAACATAAACACGTCGACATTGACATATACATTTGGTGGTTTACACGTGAGCATAAACACTTGACATGGATTACAATAACACTTGACATTTGGTTTACACATGAACAATTTACATGGTGGATTGGTTTGGGTAAATGATTCAAGTAACGGGGCGTATGTAATATGATACAAACATGGTGGATACGCCGCTGGTACTTCCTATATATAAATGTTTGTATAATATTACATATCGTGGCGTTATCTAAGTCATTTCAGTTTAGACACAATACACTTTACATAAGTAACATATTCTTCACAAGACATTATTTTCACAGACAACTTATCTTATTCAACTCATTTTACTTGGTTATTCGTTTAACCTTGCACTTATCTATACATATCGTTTGATGTTATCGTTTTTCAAATGATTTACAAAGCAAAACAAATTACAAGGTTCATGACTGACTGTTATTAAACATTCTTTAAAACTCAAGTCATGAATCCCATTTCCACAAAACCTATGTATCTCACAGGCATTTTTATGCTGACGTACCTACTTTCACATGTGTTTTCAGGAGCTATTCCATAGGACGATGATCATGATTCTAGGGCGGACCTGTGCCTTAGAGCCTAAAAATGAAGTTTGAACTAGCTTAATTATGTTTTGATTTCCGTACTCTCTTTCCAAGACAATGTAACACCTTTGTTTATAAATAAAATACAACTTGTATGCCATGGTTATGAAACAAATTAATTCTGTCCACAACACTCCCCGACGTTTTCCGCCGCGGTTGCATGTTATACGCGGTCGGGGTGTGACACTTCCGTCGTAATCACCAAGGCTACCACTTCAAAGGGAAGAGGTGGCAAGAAAAGAAAGAGCTCTGAAGCTGACAACCTTCAAGGCTTACCTCTGATCCGTCATCAATTCCTCGAGTACTTTAATGATGTAAGGATCACTGACTTAGCTTAGTTATCCTATCCACTTGAGGATCACCTGACTCTAATCTTTGCATTGTCTTCTTTGTAGAAATTTGCTGAGATTGAAGACTATGTGGGGAACGTTGAAGAGCTGGACAAGAAGTATGCAGACCTTCAGCAAGTGGCGATGCTCAAGGATCTCAAAATTGTTGACCTCCAAAAAGACCTTCATGCTGCCAAAACTGAGACGACCAAGGTTCTGATCAATGCTGATTACGAGAAGCACGAGATCACACAGGATGTTAAAGTCTCCGCTGCCATTGCCATGTACAAGACCAAGATACAGATGGCTCAAGAAGCTCAGGATCCTGCCTTTGATAGGAGCAGCTGGGACATGGAGGGCTGGAAGGCTAGGCTGGCTGAGTTGGAGGATGATGACGAGGAGGCTGACGAGGTTCTGGCAACCGAAGCTGGTGGCAGTGGCAAGGATCAGGCGAAGGATACTGGAGCTGGAGGGGATGATGAGGCAGCGAAGGTGTAGGCTGCATGAATGGGCGATGAAGGACACTTCTAGACATAGCTGGAGCCCATTTTTTTTAAATTTGGTAGTGGTTTTTTGGTTGTGATGTTTTAAACAATGATGGTTTGTACTTTGAACAATAGCTTTAGGTTTAAGGATCAATGATCCTTTGGACAATAGGTAGGATTACAAATGGTGGAGGGATCCTCTATTTGGAGGATGAAGCCATTGTGATCCTGCCGACTTTTATTTCCTGCACTTGCTATGACCGCATAAACAATGGACACCCTTTGCCAACCCATGTGGACGGGCCACGTTTTGCTGGTAGAAACGTGGGTTGGCAATTTTGACAACCTCAAAAGGGTTAAATATTTTGTTAATAAATAAAACTTTAACTTTTGACTTATCCTGTGATGTTATCCTGGTTAATATTTTATTTTCCAACTGTTGTAATGTTCATTTTGTTTAAACTTATTAAGCTTTGAAAAAATTTAAAAAATATCCCCAAAAAGTTTAGGATATGATCAAGGATCACATATCCCATAATCGATAAGTTCTGAAAAGTAATATAGTTTAAGAATCATAAGTTCAGTTGTCAAAGGATAAGGGTTATTCAAATAAATAATGAATAAAATCATACCTGAGAATCCAAGTTAGGATCCTAACCCTTAACATTATAATCAGGATAACCATAAGACAAACCTTAGTAAGAGGTAAGGATCAAGGATCCTTGGTTGTTTAGCCTCAAAAACCTGAAATAGAACATAACTTGGGACTAAGCCAATATATAAGACAAGTTAGTAACTGGGGACAAGCCCAAAGGATAACTGGGGACAAGCCCAAAGGATAACTGGGGACAAGCCCAAAGGATCGTGTGTAAACCAGAGTATGGCCCTTACTGGCGACTATCCAAACTTAGTGACATGAAAATGCCAAAACCTTAGCTAACGTGAAAACGTTAGAAACCTTTGGAACGGATGTATGGTACGTCTACCATTATACGTAGGATCCTAGGTATAGCCAGTACAATGGAATTGTCAGCCCCTAAAGCGAGTACTGGTCCCATTGCCATGAACTATACCAGGATCATCATGCGCTACTGGCGAAACTGGGGTCAAGCCCAAATAATTGGGGTCAAGCCCAAATAATTGGTTGCTTCTGTGGATAACCAACCCTTTGCTAAGGATACATGAACCTTCAAAACTCAGAACCAAGTGAAAGGTGGATAAAGGATGCAGGATCCCTATCCTTATATGAGAAAATAAAAGAATGAAATAGTTTAAGATTAAAATGTTACCAAGATAAGGATCATCTGTGCTGTAAGGATCCTTCAAGGATACTTATCATGTGAGGATCACGGATCCTTGTCACATGAAGTATTTCTACAAATGGACAACATTCCAGGCTCTAGGTAGCAAATCACCTTCCATTGTTAGCAATCGATATGCCCCCTTTCCTGCCTCAGCTTCAATCAAGTAAGGGCCTTCCCACTTTGGAGCCAACTTCCCATCAGCAGGATTGGAGGTATTCTGAAATGCTTTCCTTAGTACCATATCACCAACTTGGAACTTCCTGATCCTGACATTTTTGTTGTAGGCTCCAGCCATCCTTTGCTGATAACTGGCCATCCTTATCCTTTTGCCAAATCCCTGATTTCTTCTATAGTATCCAAGTCTTGAACCAAGTTCTCATCATTTTCTTCAGGATCACGAATACTTGTTCTTGCAGTTGGAAACACCATTTCTGTAGGGATCACTGATTCTGCCCCAAATACAAAAGAAAATGGAGTTTGACCAGTAGCATTCTTGGGGGTTGTCCTATCAGCCTAAAGTACATAAGGTAGTTCTTCTGCCCATTTTCCTTTCTTGGACCCAAGCTTCTTTTTCAAGTTGTTGATGATAATCTTGTTGGATGATTCTGCCTGACCATTAGCTTGTGGGTGGACTGGTGTTGATGTTATCATCTTAATCCCCCAGCTGTCACAAAAGTTAGTAGTTCTGCCCCCAATAAATTGGGATCCATTATCACAAATAATCTCAGAAGGGATACCAAATCTAGTAACAATATTTCTTTTAATGAAGGATATAACTTCCTTTTCTCTGACTTGGGCAAAGGCTTCAGCCTCTATCCACTTGGAGAAGTAATCAGTCACAGCAAGCATGAACACTTTTCCACCAGTGCCTTAGGAAGCTTACCAACTATATCCATACCCCATCTCATAAACGGCCAAGAGGAGGATATAGGATGCAAGAATTCAGCCGGTTGATGAAGGATATTGTTGTGTCTCTGACAAGGATCACATTCCTTAGCATATTCCACAGCGTCTCTCTTCATAGTTGGCCAATAATATCCTGTCCTCAGGATCCTTGAGAATAATGCCCTGCCCCCAGTGTGGTTTGCACAATCTCCTTCATGGAAGTCTTTTAAAACTTCTTGGATTTCAGGATCCTCAATGCATCTTAAGTATGGTCCTGCAAGAGATCGTTTATACAACATATTATTTAATATTGTGAATTGGGATAATGGGGATACTTATATCCTCCGGGATCTTCAAAGATAATCCTAGATTAGCCAATGCATCAGCTTCTGTATTTTCTTCCCTTGGTACCTGTGTCAAACTAAAGGAGACAAAAGAGAGTGCCAATTCCTTGACTATCTCCAAATATTTGGTTAGCTTTTCACCTTTAACAGCATAGGATCCATTAAAGTGATTAGTGATTAATAATGAATCTACATGTACCTCAAGATACCTGATCCTCATATGCTTAGCAATTTGCAAACCAGCTATCAAGGCTTCATATTCAGCCTCATTGTTAGTAGTTTGGAACTCACAAAACGAGATATCTTATGGCTCCCATCTGCAATCTCCAGGATAGGCTTGACCACTCCTGGAACACTTGATATCATATCCTTCAACTTCTGCAATTCTCTAGCCATGGCATGATTGATACCTGTATCCTGCATAAGGCCATGGTTAGTGGTGTAAGAATTATTGAAAGGGTGTTACCTCCCATTGGGTTTAAATTAGGAACACCGGATGTGAATCCATATTGTTGAGACTCTGGGATGATTGAAGGACCAGTAGAAGCAATGGTCTGCATTGGAATGAAATCTCCTTGATGGATGTCTGAATTCCCTGGTTGCAAACTCCTTAAGGATCCCGGAATCTGGAAGGATCAATGAAACTGAGAGGATCCTTCGACCTGAGAGGATCCTTGGACCAGAGAGGATCCTTGAACCTGAGAGGGTCCTTGAACCTGCGAGGATCCCTGAATGTAACGCCTCGCTTTTTCGTAATTCTATACTTTGAGAAAATTTGTGTTCGTTTTCTATTCATTTTGGAATCACAGTCGAAAAACGTATTAAATACGAGAAACAACGCATTTTACGTGCTTTTAACGCAACCGACGAACGAGCACCGCACACATCGAATTCAGTCAACATTTACGTAATTTAATCCTAAAATAATACCCTACGATATATCACGACAGTCAGTTGTGAAAACGGGTTTCAGAAATTTATCTGGCCACTCAAAACACGCGAAGTGGGCTTGTGGGCCTTGGGCCCAAACCCACTAACCAAACCTAATAAAAAAAATGTAGCCAAACCCTACTCTCCTTTTGTTAACAACCGTACTTATGTCTTCCCCACCATCTATTTGTTCCTTTGCAAGCACCTACACACATACCTGCATCTCTTTCTACTCCCTTCTTCTCTGCAAACAACCATACTCAACCAAGCATCAGGTCCCTACCCATTGTTCCCAGCCGACACCCCCAAGGCCTCCCTACCCCTCGTTAATAAACCAGCAGACCACAAGGTGGTCCAGATAACCGATGCGGCGGCCGGCCACCGTGGTTGGTGGTCTGGCGGAGCAAAAACGGCGGCGGAGGTAGCATAGTGGTGTTTAACTCGGGCGAGTTCAATCGGTAACCCTTCTTTTCTTTCTTCCATTTTGGTTCCTATTATTTCCCTTAGATCTGATAAAAGATGATATGATTCTGATTCCGGCTCGGGTCAGGTTAGGCTAGTTTATGCTTGGTTCAGTCGATTGGCTCGAGTTATAACTCGTTCAGTTCAGGTACGTGGTTCGATCCGAGACGAGTTTTGTTCGAGTTTGGGTTCTATTTTCAGTTTTGGCACGGTGGATTTTGGTTCGGGTTCCGGTTCTGCGACGGGTTCACGCCGGTTTCGTTTTAAGCCTCGACTCGTTTCGGTATATCTCTACTCCTACCGATCCATTCTACGTCCTTGTTATTTATTTTTTTAGATATAGTGGATTATGGATAGATGGTTATCTAGATCAAACAAAAAGAAAACATAACAGTAGATGGTTTCATGTTCGTCATTGTCTGTCGTCATATTTTTTTTGATGGGTCATACACATGTAGCAATGGATTAAGGAATAAATTACAAAAAGAATTTATTTGGAAAACATGTTAACACTGTCGTGAATAATGAAAAAGGATGACATACCATCATGGTTGTAAAAGATTATAAACTGAAAACTTACTTACATTGGAACTATCATTTGTTTCAAAAAGGAAGATGACTACAGTGGAACTATCATTTATTTTTTTTTATCCATTGTCTAAAAAAATCAATAATTAATGAATTCTTTCTTTTAATCTTTAAATAATTCATATAATAAACAGTCCTTTTTTATTATTTTAGTTATTATTAATAGAATCATTAAGCTTAATAATAATAAAAAAAAGTAATTAACAATTTATTATAATTCCTATATAATAACGGGTTATTATGAGATTAACTACAATATACGGATAATCAAATTGTGAACCCTAAATATTAGGAATTATATTCTTTTTATATTAAATGGATCGTTATTGTGTTATTCCATATCTAGGACAAACACTCTCGCTCATTCTCTTGGATTTCCGTTTACTCATGCACCATCGTTTGCCCATATAGGGTGACCTCGGTGTTCCATCCTCCTAATCTCCTCAACTCGTCCTACTTGGATAATCGGAAGACTTAGGAATTATGTGAGTATACTCGATCCCTTTTTCCCCTTTACACTTTGGGATGCAACATGTATAACTATGCAAACATCTTTACACTAAACTCAACATACTCAATCCTTGTACAAACACGAAACTAATGTGCTTTACTTATGATTCTTGTATGCTCTATTTGAACGATTTGGAACGTATATGCTCATTAACTTTGCTAGCCCACCTTGACAATTATAGCGCTATAGGATTTACGCACCGCCCGTTAAACTTGGGGTATTGTTAAGTGAAACTTTTACCATCCCGCTATCAATTGGGATTAGGCTATTTTATGCGTTGGATTCTTGGGTTTGATCATAGTGTACGCCAAAATTGCATACTAGTAATTCACATATTATGAATCATGTTGGATTTGAGCCTTTTATTCTATTATGCTATGTAAACAAACTTGTATACTCGCTCTTTGCTTTTGCATTGAACTCTATTTTAATACATGTTGCAGGTTGATTGTTGAAGTATGGATGAATGATGAAACAAGTTTAGGGTGGACTAGATACACACCTAGATTTATCTATCTTTTGTTTGTTATGTTATTTGTTGAAATAATGTTGTATTTTTGTTTTGAACATTGTATGACAATTTAGCACTTGCAATGAAATTTGAATTTAATTAAACATTGTCACATAGTGTTATGATGTCTCTAGCAATCTATACACACTTCGTCTCATCCCGATGTTTCCGCCATCGGTTGGGGTGTGACAGATTGGTATCAGAGCCATAACTATAGGGAATTAGGAAAAGTAGGAATGCTTTAACCTAGTCTATAGTTTTAGAGTTTTATTCTTGTGTTTTACTTGAAACTACTTGCATGCTACCTTAATTGCTCTTATTTATTCTCTTTTGATCTTTTAAGCACATATGTCGCTTATATGTTAACACTTGACATGTTATACTTGCTTTATTATGTGCTAATACATGTTTTATTGTCCCACTCATTATGTGCTATTCTTGATATACTTAATTGTGCGTTTATATTTGTTTGTTTATCCCTTTAAAATACTCTTTCCCTCATGCATTTTACTCGATTATTCTGAATCTGACAACACTCATATTACACAAACGGGACGAGTTTACCAAAATAGGCGTGAAACCCACAATTTGGTAAACGACTCTCATCTCGCTCGATTCTATTTTTGCATGAAATTCACCATTAAGTTAGGAGTGAAATCCACATCTTAATGGAAATTTCAAATTTAAATTCTAGTGGACCCTCGTCAACGTCTCAAAATTTAATTTGACCCGACGAGTACCAACCACACCTAGGGCACGAAGTCGTCAAGTTAGGGGTGAAACCCGCACCTCGTCGACTAGTCCCACTCCTTGATTTTTATAAATCTCGCCAAGTCCCGAATTTTTGATTGAATTGGGGCATGTAGTAACCGGAAGGGTGAATACCGTTAACCGACTTGTCGGCGAGAGTATTTCACCTATTAGGCCAAGGCATGTTTTCAATTTCAAAGGACCTTTCGACCACTTTGGTTAGTCAACGTTCCATTTTGGAACCATCCAAGTTTCTTTTTATCAAACTTACGCTTTATTATTCTCGATCTTTTATGATGAAACTCTCTCTTGTCAATTTTGAACCATTCGTTTTTGCGCACACATCATACTATTACTTTTTATGCGATGATGCATTACTAGCATGCATAATTTCTCGTAATTTTATTTACATTTTTCTTTTTGTAACAACAAGTGGAGACATATCGTCGAGATAGGAGTGATTTCCTTACCTTGACGATTAACTCTGCTTCTTTTTCTCATCTTACAACGACCTCACCAATGGGTTAGGGGTGATTCCCTTACCTAGGTGATCATTACCGATACTTTCTTTTAATAGACTGTGTTATGTAAACACGATCATTTATACATCAAAATCGTTTTTCATTAGTCAAATCTCTAATTATTTCAAAATGCATTGTTTATATGAATGAACCTCTTATCCTACAATCTATATTTTCATATAGCTTACACACGTGAAATTTTTAACTTTTCCGTAGACACTTGTTTCTCAATATTCAAAATTTCACGAAATACTACTCGTCAACTTAGTCGGTCTAACAAATCCATTGCCCACGAATTTTGTATTCAACATAACTAATAAAACAAGCTCATCACATATCATTAAACTAGAGATTTTCTATTTTTTATTGAGAATCAAATCAACTTTTTCGCACACACCTATAAAATATTACCAGTATTATTTAAGCATTTACTAAAACTCCTTTTCAAAACAAATAAAACATTTTTCAACAACCACTAAGCTCGTATACCAAACTCCTTTTTCTAAGGATCAACTTTTCCTCAAGAATCTATAAACTTCAAAACTTTCCAATATAAAAGCTACATAAAACGATGCAAGCTTGGTAATCCCAAGAACTTTTCAAAACCTCGCTCGATACGCCAATTAAATTCAAAACACGTGGGCAAGGAAACTTCATAAGAACCGACAAGTTCTCAACTATGTAAATTCTATTAAAACCATAATAGCATTTCCATTTTTTTTACAAAGTATCCTTTCGCATAATCAAAAGATGTTTTCTTTTATATTCTCCCTACATTCACAAACTAGATTTTTCATTCCATGACAACTCAATCTATTTTAACTTCACGTTTTGCGCAAACAACTATATATGTATATCATTTTACACGTTTTATCTCACAACAATCTCACGCACGTCACTCGTTCTTTTTTCTTTCATACTCAAAACTTTTAATCTTTTACGCGCATAAACTTGTGTATTTCGATTTATACTGTAGACAAAGTCATTATTTCCTATATCCATATTTATACATTTTTATGCCTTCACTTATGTTCACACTTAAACATTTAAGTTATACTCGTGATTCAAAGTTCATACGTGTTACGTATATACATACACTCGCAATTATACATTTATGTTGTATTCGTGTTTATACTACATTCATATTCATACATTTTATGTTTTCATATACACTTATACAACTTTGTTTACACTTATATTCATGCACATATATTTTGTTCATACTTAAACCTTCATGTTTTACATTTGAAACCACGTTCATATCGATGCTCATGCATCTTAGGTTTATACTCATACTTATATATGTATTCATACTCACACAATTCATACTCACATTTATAAGATTTATGTTATATTCGTACTCACATATATACTCTAGTTTATACGATTTATGCTTATGCTCCTGTTTATTCGTTTATGCTCAGAATTTGTACTCACATTTTCCGTACATGTTATGTTTATACTTGTAATCGTACTCGTATTCATACGTTTGTGTTACGCTCACATGCGTATTCATATTAAAGCTTATACTATGCTTATGTTTTTATTCATACTCAAAATTTATACGTTCGCACCTGTACGCGAGCGAAACCCGAGGGATTTGCTTGCGTTGGTCTTATACTATTTGGAACACAAATGTGCTTATATGCTACCTTTCTATACACTCGCAATCTTATTTTCAAAATTTATGCATACCTTGATTCATACGCAACTAGTACAAGATATGCGGATCATGCGACGATTGTTATAATCGCGGGTGCACACGGGATTATAGTAATAAGCGCATGAGAACCATAGAGTGTACTGCTGCGTATGGTAAGACACGGAACGTAACATGACACGAATAACGAAACGGACGTAACATGGTCAAAACATTTTGGATACGCCGCTGGTACTTCCTTTATATAAGTGTTTTCACCATGTTACCAAACTTTCGTAAAACGTGCCACGAAAAATTCAGTGTTTTACAAACCTTTTTGGACCTTATGCAAACTTTAAACAACTCACAAACGCATTATATCCGATTATCCTTGATGAGACTTCATTCTTAGCATGATACTTTCGTCTATCCGATACTTATGCTATTCTTATACTAATAATCGTTTATCAGATCAATTGTTCATTCTTATACCTCAATTATTCTCTGTTGTTTCGAACTCCAACGCCTCAATTTTAAACAATCCTCTTCTGTTTACCAAAACCCTTTCAAGTCTTCCTTCTAAATAAATTTCGGGACGAAATTCCCTAAAGGAGGGGAGACTGTAACGCCTCGCTTTTTCGTAATTCTATACTTTGAGAAAATTCGTGTTCGTTTTCTATTCATTTTGGAATCACAGTCGAAAAACGTATTAAATACGAGAAACAACGCATTTTACGTGCTTTTAACGCAACCGACGAACGAGCACCGCACACATTGAATTCAGTAAACATTTACGTAATTTAATCCTAAAATAATACCCTACGATATATCACGACAGTCAGTTGTGAAAACGGGTTTCAGAAATTTATCGGGCCACTCAAATCACGCGAAGTGGGTTTGTGGGCCTTGGGCCCAAACCCACTAACCAAACCTAATAAAAAAAATGTAGCCAAACCCTACTCTCCTTTTGTTAACAGCCGTACTTATGTCTTCCCCACCATCTATTTGTTCCTTTGCAAGCACCTACACACATACCTGCATCTCTTTCTACTCCCTTCTTCTCTGCAAACAACCATACTCAATCAAGCATCAGGTCCCTACCCATTGTTCCCAGCCGACACCCCCAAGGCCTCCCTACCCCTCGTTAATAAACCAGCAGACCACAAGGTGGTCCAGACAACTGATGCGGCGGCCGACCACCGTGGTTGGTGGTCTGGCGGAGCAAAAACGGCGGCGGAGGTAGCATGGGGGTGTTTGACTCGGGCGAGTTCAATCGGTAACCCTTCTTTTCTTTCTTCCATTTTGGATCCTATTATTTCCCTTAGATCTGATAAAAGATGATATGATTCTGATTCCGGCTCGGGTCAGGTTAGGCTAGTTTATGCTTGGTTCAGTCGATTGGCTCGAGTTATAACTCGTTCAGTTCAGGTACGTGGTTCGATCCGAGACGAGTTTTGTTCGAGTTTGGGTTCTATTTTCAGTTTTGGCACGGTGGATTTTGGTTCGGTTCCGGTTCTGCGACGGGTTCACGCCGGTTTCGTTTTAAGTCTCGACTCGTTTCGGTATATCTCTACTCCTACCGATCCATTCTACGTCCTTGTTATTTATTTTTTTAGATATAGTGGATTATGGATAGATGGTTATCTAGATCAAACAAAAAGAAAACATAACAGTAGATGGTTTCATGTTCGTCATTGTCTGTCGTCATATTTTTTTTGATGGGTCATACACATGTAGCAATGGATTAAGGAATAAATTACAAAAAGAATTTATTTGGAAAACGTGTTAACACTGTCGTGAATAATGAAAAAGGATGACATACCATCATGGTTGTAAAAGATTATAAACTGAAAACTTACTTACATTGGAACTATCATTTGTTTCAAAAAGGAAGATGACTACAGTGGAACTATCATTTATTTTTTTTTATCCATTGTCTAAAAAAATCAATAATTAATGAATTCTTTCTTTTAATCTTTAAATAATTCATATAATAAACAGTCTTTTTTTTATTATTTTAGTTATTATTAATAGAATCATTAGGCTTAATAATAATAAAAAAAGTAATTAACAATTTATTATAATTCCTATATAATAACGGGTTATTATGAGATTAACTACAATATACAGATAATCAAATTGTGAACCCTAAATATTAGGAATTATATTCTTTTTATATTAAATGGATCGTTATTGTGTTATTCCATATCTAGGACAAACACTCTCGCTCATTCTCTTGGATTTCCGTTTACTCATGCACCATCGTTTGCCCATATAGGGTGACCTCGGTGTTCCATCCTCCTAATCTCCTCAACTCGTCCTACTTGGATAATCGGAAGACTTAGCAATTATGTGAGTATACTCGATCCCTTTTTCCCCTTTACACTTTGGGATGCAACATGTATAACTATGCAAACATCTTTACACTAAACTCAACATACTCAATCCTTGTACAAACACGAAACTAATGTGCTTTACTTATGATTCTTGTATGCTCTATTTGAACGATTTGGAACGTATATGCTCATTAACTTTGCTAGCCCACCTTGATAATTATAGCGCTATATGATTTACGCACCGCCCGTTAAACTTGGGGTATTGTTAAGTGAAACTTTTACCATCCCGCTATCAATTGGGATTAGGCTATTTTATGCGTTGGATTCTTGGGTTTGATCATAGTGTACGCCAAAATTGCATACTAGTAATTCACATATTATGAATCATGTTGGATTTGAGCCTTTTATTCTATTATGCTATGTAAACAAACTTGTATACTCGCTCTTTGCTTTTGCATTGAACTCTATTTTAATACATGTTGCAGGTTGATTGTTGAAGTATGGATGAATGATGAAACAAGTTTAGGGTGGACTAGATACACACCTAGATTTATCTATCTTTTGTTTGTTATGTTATTTGTTGAAACAATGTTGTATTTTTGTTTTGAACAGTGTATGACAATTTAGCACTTGCAATGAAATTTGAATTTAATTAAACATTGTCACATAGTGTTATGATGTCTCTAGCAATCTATACACACTTCGTCTCATCCCGATGTTTCCGCCATCGGTTGGGGTGTGACATTGAACCTGCGAGGATCCTTGAACATGAGAGGATCCATGGACTTGAGAGGATCCTTGAACCTGCGAGGATCCTTGAACCTGAGAGGATCCTTGAATATGCGAGGATCCTTGAATCTGCTGCGCTCCCGAGTATCCTCCTGAGCTAGCGAAGGATCCTATATGCTGAGGGAGGGATCCTGCTGGTTGGAAGTATGATCCCGAAGCCTGAGTCATTGCTGATGATCCGTAGTGCACTCCTTTTGGTCCTCCCATGTATTGAACGTCTGGAACCTCTGAAGGCTGAGAGGTCATGACCGGGGTATCGAAATTCAAAGATCTGGGCATCAATGGGGAATGATCCTCTGTCGATCTCTTCTGTTTCTTGATATCTCCAATTTCTCTAAGAATCCTTTCATTGGTCTTATCCTGCTGCTGTATATGCTCCTTCGTCTGCAAAATTAAAGTAAATAAATCACTAGTAGTAGGAGTATAAGAAGCAGAAGAAGTTGGAGGTTTTGAGAAAATGGGAGTTGGTTTTTTTCTCGGCATTTTTCTGAGATCCAGAAGGTGGTGGAGGCAAAGGTGGAATGCCCTGGGATGAATTGACCGCAGACATCACACTGGAAGTGTTCTTTGATGATGAAGCCATCTGCTAGGATGCAATGAACCAAAATGATCACAAAGAGAAGAATTTCTTAGGAATGAAGCACCAATTGCCCCACGGTGGGCGTCAAACTGTTTTGGTCAAAAATCAAGCTAAGACAATGTAACCAAACTTTCTGTTGTGAGGTATGATGCTTGAATTGATGAACAACAATAAGGATCACTCAGAAATGAAATGGACAAGTGACACAAAGATTTATACGAGGAAAAAGCCCTTGATCAATGAATGATCTCCGTCATAAAAACCCTCGGGTGCTGGAAACTACCGATCACCAACTCAAATTAAACAATGAATGTATTACAACTTTGGATGATAGCGAGCTAAGTACAAGGATCACTATAGTGTATTGTGTAAAAATGTGTGTAATCGCCAAGTGAATTGCAGAGAGCTGGTGAGAGCAGTTGTACGAGTGTGTGTGTAGCCAAAAATAGCCAAGTGTTTTCTAATTAGCTCGCTACCCCTTTAAAAATGGAAAATATCTACACTAACTAACATTCCGCAAATGGTACAAGTCCCCCATGACTCCATAACGTCCACTTTTAGCTAAGCACGTGCGGAATAAACATGGAAGATGCTCCAGGAATGTCGCCAAGACCAAGTCCAAGCTGGTACTCCTGCAAAATAATACCATATTCAAAGTAGAAAATCGTTAGTATAAGGATCCTTAAGATGATCCATGATCCTGATCCTGAAGCACTTCTGAGGATCACTAACTCAAACAGAAGTGAGGATCACCAAACCCAACAGTAATTAAGGATCACAGGTCATTGAGAAATCCTCCCCTAACACTTATATCCTGTCTCATATCTTGTACTAATAATTCTTATTCGTGTACACAGCTGATTTCAGGAAACTTGCACCTCCCCTAGCTGACTCACAGAAAAGAATCGACGCCATCAGACTCCTCCCAGAGGCTGAAAGAAGTTTCAACCCGTCCCCAGCATCTCCAAGTCCACTTTCTAGTTCAAACATGTCTGGTAAGGATCCTGCACAATATCCTGCATACATGTTTTTATTTGAAGTATTTAGGAAAGAGTTTTACTACCTGTATGCAGATTCCAGCAAAATTCCAATCCTTCTTGATCTCGACGAGCTTGACAGTTACCCTACTCCGCCCATCGTCAAGAAAGAGGCTCCTGCTACTACCAGCTCGAAACCGCTCCCGGCTCCCAAGCCCACTACGAGGGCTCGTGCTTCCACCGCAAAAAGAGGAAGGGCTCTGAAGTTAGTGCCCCAGGCTCCGAAGGGTTCTCTTATGTTGAGCTCAGCTTCACCGATTCCTTGGAACCGATGACATCCTTCCTTAACAAGGTAATATCCTGGTACTATATCCTGCACATATATCCTGATAGAATATCCTGACAGGATATCCAGGTTAGTAAATATTGACTCATACCTGAATTTTGACTTACAGGGCCTCCAGCATCTGCTGCACCTTTACAGCGATGCATGTGGTACAGCCACACTCCACGAAGCCAGGATCAAACAGCTTGAAACCACCATTGCTGACCAAGGCATCATTGCTGAAGCGAAGACCCGGCACTACGAGGAGAAGCTGAAGAAGGTCACTCAGGATGCTGAGATTAAGCTGGCCACCATCCAAATGGAGCATGAACAGGCCATGGTTTCTTTCCGGGAAGGGATCAAAGCTTCTGCCATTGTCTCTCTGCTACAAGCTCGCATTAAGATGGCTTCTGAGGCCAAGGAGACAGGGCTTGAGTGCCCAGCCTGGCCGATTGAATCCTGGGTGGCAAAGCTGAAGGAGCTTGGAGGCAAGGATGTGCCATATCCTGCTGAGGTTGGTGAATCCTCTAAGTCTGCAATCATCCCTAGTGATGATACTCAATCTCATTCAGGATCATGGATTCTCCCAATCATGAGATACATACAACATGGAGAGATTCCTACAGGAGAAAATCCTAGGGCTTTCAAAATTAAGGTATCCCAATTCACAATATTCAATAATATGTTGTATAAACGATCTCTTGCAGGACCATACTTAAGATGCATTGAGGATCCTGAAATCCAAGAAGTTTTAAAAGACTTCCATGAATGAGATTGTGGAAATCACACTGGGGGCAGGGCATTATTCTCAAGGATCCTGAGGACAGGATACTATTGGCCAACTATGAATAGAGACGCTGTGGAGTATGCTAAGAAATGTGATCCTTGTCAGAGACACAGCAATATCCTTCATCAACCAGCTGAATTCCTGCATCCTATATCCTCCTCTTGGCCGTTTATGAGATGGGGTATGGATATAGTTGGTAAGCTTCCTAAGGCACCTGGTGGAAAAGTGTTCATGCTTGCTGTGACTGATTACTTCTCCAAGTGGATAGAGGCTGAAGCCTTTGCCCAAGTCAGAGAAAAGGAAGTTATATCCTTCATTAAAAGAAATATTATTACTAGATTTGGTATCCCTTCTGAAATTATATGTGATAGTTGGGGGATTAAGATGATAACATCAACACCAGTCCACCCACAAGCTAATGGTCAGGCAGAATCATCCAACAAGATCATCATCAACAATCTGAAAAGAAGCTTGGATCCAAGAAAGGAAAATGGGCAGAAGAACTACCTTATGTGCTTTGGGCTGATAGGACAACTCCTAAGAATGCTACAGGCCAAACTCCATTTTCTTTGGTATTTGGGGCAGAATCAGTGATCCCTACAGAAATGGTGGTTCCAACTGCAAGAACAAGTATTCGTGATCCTGAAGAAAATGACGAGAACTTGGTTCAAGACCTGGATACTATAGAAGAAATCAGGGATTTGGCAAGGGTAAGGATGGCCAGTTATCAGCAAAGGATGGCTGGAGCCTACAACAAAAATGTAAGGATCAGGAAGTTCCAAGTTGGTGATATGGTACTAAGGAAAGCATTTCAGAATACCACCAATCCTGCTGATGGAAAGCTGGCACCAAAGTGGGAAGGTCCTTACTTGATTGAAGCTGAGGCTGGAAAGGGGGCATATCGATTGATAACAATGGAAGGTGATTTGCTACCTAGAGCCTGGAATGCTGTCCATTTGAAGAAATACTTCATGTGATAAGGATCCATGATCCTCACATGATAACTATCCTTAAAGGATCCCCACAACACAGATGATCCTTATTGTGGTAACATCCTAATCTCAAACTATTTCATTCTCTTATTTTCTCATATAAGGATAAGGATCCTGCATCCTCTATCCACCTTTCACTTGATTCTGAGTTTTGAAGGTTCAGGTATCCTTAGCAAAGGGTTGGTTATCCGCAGAAGCAACTAGTTATTTGGGCTTGACCCCAGTTATTTGGGCTTGACCCCAGTTTCGCCAGTAGCGCACGATGATCCTGATATAGTTCATGGCAATGGGACCAGTACTCGCTTTAGGGGCTGACAATTCCATTGTACTGGCTATACCTAGGATCCTACGTATAATGGTAGACGTACCATACATCCGTTCCTAAGGTTTCTAACGTTTTCACGTTAGCTAAGGTTTTGGCATTTTCATGTCATTAAGTTTGGATAGTCGCCAGTGAGGGCCATACTCCAGTTTACATACGATCCTTGGGCTTGTCCCCAGTTATCCTTGGGCTTGTCCCTAGTTATCTTTGGGCTTGTCCCCAGTTTCTAACTTTTATCTTATATTGGCTTAGTCCCAAGTTATATCTTATTTCAGGTTTTTGAAGCTAAACAACCAAGGATCCTTGATCCTTACCTCTTACTAAGGTTTGTCTTATGGTTATCCTGATTATAATATTAAGGGTTAGGATCCTAACTTGGATTCTCAGGTATGATCCTTAACTATTTTGATTTTATTCACCATTTATTTAAAATAACCCTTATACTTTGACAACTGAACTTGTGATTCTTAAACTATATTATTTTTCAGAACTTATCGATTATGGGATATGTGATCCTTGATCATATCTTAAACTTTTTGGATATTTTTTAAAATTTTCAAGGCTTGATAAGTTTGAACAAAATGAACATTATAGCGGTTGGAAAGTAAAATAATAACAAGGATAACATCACAGGATAAGTCAAAAGTTAAAGTTTTATTTATTAACAAAAGTTTAAACCATTTAAGGTTGTCAAAATTGCCAACCCACGTTTCTACCAGCAAAACGTGGCCCGTCCACATGGGTTGGCAAAGGGTGTCCATTGTTCATGCGGTTATAGCAAGTGCAGAAATAAAAGTCGGCAGGATCACAATGGCTTCATCCCCCAAACAGAGGATCCCTCCACCATTTGTAATCCTACCTATTGTCCAAAGGATCCTTGATCCTTAAACCTAAAACTATTGTTCAGAGTACAGACCATCATTGTTTAAAACATCACAACCACAAAAAACCACTACCAAATTTAAAAAATTGGGCTCCGGCTATGTATAGAAGTGTCCATCATCGCCCAATCATGCAGCCTACACCTTCGCTGCCTCATCATCCCCTCCAGCTCCAGTATCCTTCGCCTTATCCTTGCCAGTGCTACCAGCCTCGATCGCCAGAACCTCCTCAGCCTCCTCCTCATCATCCTCCAACTCGGCCAGCCTAGCCTTCCAGCCTTCCATGTCCCAGTTGCTCCTATCAAAGGCAAGATCCTGAGCTACTTGAGCCATCTGTATCTTGGTCTTGTACATGGCAATGGCGGCGGAGCCTTTAGCATCCTGTGTGATCTTGTGCTTCTCGTAATCAGCATTGATCAGAACCTTGGCCATCTCAGTTTTGTCATTTTGGAGGTCTTTTTGGAGGTCAGCAATTTTGAGATCCTTGAGCATTGCAACTTGCTGGAGGCCTGCATACTTTTTGTCCAGCTCCTCAACGCTCCCAACGTAGTCTTCAATCTCAGCAAATTTCTACAAAGAAGAAAATGCAAAGATTAGAGTCTGGTGATCCTTAAATGGATAGGATAACTAAGCTAAGTCAGTGATCCTTACATCATTGAAGTACTCGAGGAATTGATGACGGATCAGAGGTAGGCCTTGAAGGTTGTCAGCTTCAGAGCTCTTTCTTTTCTTGCCACCTCTTGGCTTTGAAGTGGTAGCCTTAGTGATTGCAACGGAGGGGCTAGCAGCAGACTTTTTCTTGGAGGACCTGACATTGTCAAGATCAATGACACTGAACTTGGAGGCAGACTTTGAGGATTTACCAGCACCTGCATACTCAAAACAGATAAGTATCCTTATCCTATTTCTATTTAACTGTTTACTTAAATTTTTAACTATATAAAAAACAAGATACTTACTTGACATCGTGACAGAACCCGAGGATACTTCTTGTGAGTCTTGGGTGTTTGTCTTGAATGACCTTGTTGCAGGATCAAATC
This sequence comes from Helianthus annuus, assembly GCF_002127325.2. Classification (NCBI taxonomy): domain Eukaryota; kingdom Viridiplantae; phylum Streptophyta; class Magnoliopsida; order Asterales; family Asteraceae; genus Helianthus; species Helianthus annuus. The sequence goes on along the minus strand of NC_035446.2, from coordinate 124,774,777 downwards.
TTCTAAAAGCAGCGAGCCTTTCCTCGGTGACAGGTGATGGTATAAGGTGTGAAACAGAAACAGCTGTACAACAAAAAACAAAAGGGGTGTTAGTGATCCTTATACAACAACAAGATTTTCTGGTGATCCTTCTCAAGATCCTCTATCCTACCATGGGTGGTCCACTTCCTTGGCAGATCCTTTCCATCTGGGATAAAATCCCTTCTGACAAAGAAGAATCGCCGTTTCCAGTTTGTATCATTCTTGGTGGCTTTGAAAATGGGGTGTTCTTCACCGGGTTTTCGCTTAAACAGATATCGGTGGGATCCAAATGTTGTGAGGTCATACATCTCTGCCAGTTCCAACATCCCTAGATCGATTCCTTCTTGCTGAATGATCCTCTCAAGGGTATATAAGACCCTCCAGATCATTGGCATAGCTCGAATATAGGAGATGCCGGTAAGAGAGAAGAAAGACTGGGTGAATTCAGGGAAAGGATACGAGTATCCTATTGAGAAAGAAGTGATCGGGAAAGCTACCCAAGTCTTAGAAATGTAATCGCTCAGAACAGTGGGATTGAACGGTTTGAAGTAGGTGTTCGCCGGAAAGCAGTGCCGGATTCTGTCTATTTGTGGATCAGTAAAGCAGCATCTTTCATTCACTAGATCTTTGATGATCCCCTGGCTCTTGAGAGGACTATCCTTCTTATGATCCTTAACAGGAGTGGATCTCAGCATCATCTTGATTACGAAGAAGGTGAAGAAAGAAGGAGCAGAGAAAGAAAACGTAAAGGAAGAAGAGGAAGAGAGATACCTGATTGATCTTCGGATGTGAATTTAAAGGGAGTTTCTCTTGGATTTAAATGCAAATTGATCCCTATCTCTAACTCCTAGTTATAATGATGATTTGCAGGATAGTCACTTCAGTGACGTCAGGTTTGTAACGGCTAGTCCGTCTTCAACGGCTAGTTATCCGTTGGCTTGTTGCGGATAAGAACAACAAAATACAACTCGTTTATTTACATAACTACTCCTTATATTTTGGGGGCAATTGTTAGGGGAGGATTTCTAAATGACCTGTGATCCTTAATTATTGTTGGGTTTGGTGATCCTTACTTCTGTGTCAATTAGTGATCCTCAGACGTGCTTCAGGATCAGGATCATGGATCATCCTAAGGATCCTTATACTAATGATTGTCTACTTTGAATATGGTATTATTTTGCAGGAGTACCAGCTTGGACTTGGTCTTGGCAACGTTCCTGGAGAATATTCCATGTTTATTCCGCACGTGCTTGGCTGGAAGTGGACGTTATGGAGTCGTGGAGGACTTGCATGATTTGCGGAATGTTAGTTAGTGTAGTTATTTTTCTATTTTAAAGGGGTAGCGAGCTTATTAGAAAACACTTGGCTATTTTTGGCTACACACACACTCGTACAACTGCTCTCACCAGCTCTCGGCAATTTACTTAGCAATTTCACACGTTTTTGCACAATACACTATAGTGATCCTTGTACTTAGCTCGCTATCATCCGAAGTTGTAACACATTCATTGTTTAATTTGAGTTGGTGATCGGTAGTTTCCATCACCCGAGGTTTTTTTATGCCGGAGATCATTCATTGATCAAGGGCTTTTTCCTCGTATAAATCTTTGTGTCACTTGTGCATTTCATTTCTGAGTGATCCTTATTGTTATTCTTCAATTCAAGCATCATACCTCACTACAGAAAGTTTGGTTACATTGTCTTAGCTTGATTTTTGACCAAAACAGATGACGAGACTGAGAAGACGGAGAAGGCTGGTGAAGATGCCGCTGTGTGAGGGCATTTAAGTGGGCGATGATGGATATTGATGCCTAGGCCGGAGCCCACTTTTTTAAATTTGATCGTTGGTCTGTAATCCCCAAAACAATTTACTTTTTCTGCACCTTACTTTTCTTGCACCTGAACAATTTTTCCTTCATGCTTTTTGAACAATATAACAGTTGGAGGTGGATGGGTCTCAGTTTGAGATGAAACCTTCAACTGTTAGGTAAATATGTTTAAGGACTAATTGTGCTTTTGGTGGATGGATCTCGGTTTGAAAGGAAACCAAAAGCACAAACTTTTGCTATGTTAATAATATAACTCTTCTTTTGGCTTTACCATTGTTGTTATTTGTGCATGAATTTTACTTATGAAAATTGTTTTGTTTGAACATTGTTGGGAATATATTATGGGAACATATTCTGAGAATATCCTGATATATATCCTAAGAGATATCCTGGTCAGGATAACGTCATATAACTTAGAAAACTTAAGATATTCGAAAAAAGCAGAGATCATACCAAAGACTCTTAGAGAGTCAATTCCAATCTTCCACCTTAGGAATGTCCCCAGTGCAAATTTTAAGTAATCTTTTGAATCGTATGTCCCCTGTGTTTATCATATGGTCATACTTTAGCTTTCCTGTGGATAAATCCTTAACATCCTGGGGATAAACCCTTAATATCCTGGGGATAAACCCTGATTTCCATGCGCTACAGGCGGGAGTGTATAAAATCCAAGACTTAGAAAGGTGAAAACCTTTAAACCTTAGAGAGTATGAAAATACCCTTTCGTGAGAGAGGGTGATCAATCCTCATATACCTTTAGGATCCAGGATATAGCCAACAATAACGAAATTGTCAGCCACTTTTACATGGACTGGTCCCGCTATCTTGAACTATCCTTGGATAACTTGCGCTCCAGGCGGGGTGTTTAAACCCAATTCGAGAGAAAGGTGAATACCTTTAAACCTGTGAAGGGATCAGGATCCCTTAAATGTGAGAGAGGGGGCCAATCCTCTAATCTTCCGGATTATCCCGAGTATATATCCTGGAGGTACATCCTAAAGCATATTCTGCAAAACAGCCTTAAACTAAGGTGGGTGTTAGCCTGGCTAACACCCCTCCGATGCTTAAGTCAGTATTGGATTCAAAAGAATAAATTCAAACATATTTAAAAGAGATAGAATTCATACCATCCTGAGTTAGAAATTAAATTCTAAACTCACTTGAAATAGAGCTTTAGGTGTGTTAGGGCAGGATTTTAATGACCTGTGATCCTTACATAATATCCTAACAAGTGATCCTTGTTTCTTTGGCAGATAGTGATCCTCAGAAGAGCTCCAGGATCAGGATCATGGATCATCCTAAGGATCCTCATACTAACGATTACTCTCTTTGAATTTAATATTGTTTTGCAGGAATTACGAGTTGGATCTGGTCTTAGCAACGTTATCAAGGAATCTGTCACGCTGATTTCGCACATGCATAACCAAGAATAGACGTTATGAAGAATATGGAAACTTAGCACAATTTACGGGCAATTAGTTAGGCTAAATTTACTTCTATTCCTAAAGGGGTAACGAGCTAGTAGTTAGGTGATTTGCCTAAAATACGACCACACACACTTATATAAAGGGCATTCTTCAGCATTTGGAAAGGACAACACATTTCTCACACGCTTTAGCATACGATACTATAGTGATCCTTGTACCTGGCTCGTTACCATCCGAAGTTGTAAACACTGTTTGTTATATTGAAGTTTGGTGATCGGTAGTTTCCATCACCCAAGGTTTTTTATGCCGGAGATCATTCATTGATCAAGGGCTTTTTCCTCGTATAAATCCTTGTGTCACTTGTGCAATTTTCATTTAAGTGATCCTTCTCTTTGTTCATCATACCAAGCATTATTCCCCGTTTACAAAGAGTTTGGTTGCATTATCCTTGTGTGATTTTTGACCAAAACAGTTTGGCGCCCACCGTGGGGCAATTGGTGCTTCATTCATTAGAAAGTTTTTCTGTTGGTGATCATTCCGGAGCGTTGCATGGCTTCATCGTTGAAGAATACCTCCACAGCGATGTCTGCAGTCAACTCATCTCAGGGCACTCCACCTTTGCCGCCACCACCAGCTGGATCTCAGAAAAATGCTGAGAAGAGACCAACTCCTATCTTCTCTAAACCTTCATCTTCTGCTCTAACTTCTTCTGCTCCCAGTACTAGTGATATATTTACTTTGATTTTGCAGATGAGGGATCGTATGCAGCAGCAGGATGAAACTAATGATAGGATCCTCAAAGAAATCGGAGATCTCAAAAGGCAAAAGAAAACGGCAGAGGATCATTCCCCACTGATGCCCAAATCTTTGAATTTTGATACTCCGATGATTACTTCTCAGCCATCAGAGGTCCCAGACATTCAACATATGGGTGGATCAAGAGGAGTGCATTTCGGCCCAGCAATAGTGACTCAGGCATCAGGATCATATTTCCAACCGGCAGGATCCTATACTCAGCATATGGGATCCTTCATGAACTCAGGATCCTCCTTCGTTCCAGGATCATCCCAGGTTCAAGGATCCTCCTTCGTTCCAGGATCATCCCAGATTCAAGGATCCTCCTTTGTTCCAGGATCACCCCATGTTCAGGGATCCCTTCAGATACTAGGATCCTTGAAGAATTTGCAAACAGGAAGTCCAGATGTCCATCAAGGAGATTTTATTCCAATGCAGACCATTGCTTCCACTGGTCCCTCCATCATCCCAGAATCCCAGCAATGTGGATTCACATCCAATGTTCCTAATTTGAACCCGATGGGAGGTCACACATTTAATAATTCTCTTACCACTAACCATGGATTCATGCAGGATACAGGTATCAACCATGCTATGGCCAGAGAACTACAGAAACTGAAGGATATGATATCAAGTGTTCCAGGGGTAGTCAAACCTATCCCGGAGATTGCAGATGGAAGCCATAAGGTATCTCGTTTTGCACCACCAATTTGTGATGCTGAGATACCCAAAAGATTCCATATCCCTACTATGAAGCTGTATGATGGTACAACGGATCCTGAGGAACACATAGCACAATACAGGGAGAGGATGGAGATCAATCCAATTCCAGAAAGGTTAAAGGAAGCATGCCTGTGCAAGGGATTTGGATCCACTCTTACTGGATCAGCTCTTAAATGGCTGCTAAGTCTTCCCCCTTACTCTATTACTGCGTTTGCTAATTTAGTTAACTTATTCAATAATCAATTTTCTTGTAGCAGAAAATTTGAACGATTGACTAGTGATTTATAGAGGATAACTCAAGGTCATAATGAATCATTAAGGGATTATATAACCAAATTTAGTAAAGAATCCTTGGACATTCCCAACTTGGATGTGGCCACAGCTGTTGAGGCCTTCAAAATGGGATTGCTTAGGGATTCATTGTTCTATGATGATCTTGTTATGACACCATGCAGGAACCTAGACGAAGTAAGGACTCGGGCACTCAGGTTCATCCGGCTAGAGGATGACAAGAGGATCCAAGAGAGACAAGTAGGATCCTCAAAACAAAAGAAGCAAGGATCCTCTTTCAAAAGCAACAAATTCAAATCCTATAACAGAGCTGACAACCAGAATGTGCATGCTGTTGACCAAGAAGAGGATAATGAGGATTATCCTCCGATTTCTGAATACTGTTTTTCCGTTGATAACCATGAACTAATCCTTGCAATGTAGAATCTAGGAGAAAAAGCCAGATGGCCCAGAAAAAATGACAAACCAGCCGCAGCTAAAGATAAATCAAAGTGGTGTGCATACCATGAGGATTTTGGGCATTTGACAGAGGAATGCATCGCATTAAGAAAGGAAATTGGATATCTGCTGAGCAAGGGGCATTGAAGCAAGCCCGGAACAAATCAAAGCATTAGTGAATATCAAATCCCCTGCCAACGCTAAGGATGTGCAAAGGCTAACAGGCAGGATAGCAGCTCTAAACAGATTTATATCCAAATCTTCAGAAAAGTGTAAAGAATTCTATGATATCCTAAGAAAGAACAAGAAATTCGAATGGACTGAAAAGCATGAGAATGCTTTACAAGCCCTAAAAGAATACATGTCCTCAGCTCCAGCATTGGTGAAACCAGAAAAAGGAGATGTGTTATCCTTATACCTTGCGGTATCCTCAAAAGCAGTAAGTGCAGTCCTTGTTAAGGATCATGAAGGTACACAATATCCTGTCTATTATGTAAGTAAGAGTTTACTTGATGCCGAATCCAGGTATTCACACCTTGAAAAACTTATTCTTGCACTAATTATGGCATCTACTAAACTAAGACATTATTTTGAAACCCATGTTATTGTTGTTAGAACTAATTTTCCAATTAAGAATATCCTCAGGAAACCAGAGATGTCCGGAAGGATGGCTAAGTGGGCAGTAAGGCTTAGTGCCCATGATATAAGATATGAGCGTAGAACAGCCATCAAATCCCAAGCATTAGCAGACTTTGTGGCTGATTTCAGTAGTGATTTACAAAAGGAAGCCGAATTGGAAGTCCAGCGGCTGGATGAAACCAAGGATCCTTGGATACTACATACTGACGGATCCTCAAATGTTAAAGGTACGGGGCTTGGTATACTACTAAAATCGCCACAGGGGGACATAATACCCCACTCCATAGCTTGTGAGTTCCAAGCCACTAATAATGAGGCTGAATATGAAGCCTTAATCGCTGGTTTGCAAATTGCTAAGCATATGGGGATCAGGTATCTTGAGGTATACGTGGATTCATTGTTAATCACTAATCACTTTAATGGATCCTATACTGTTAAAGGTGAAAAACTAACCAAATATTTAGAGATAGTCAAAGAATTGGCACTCTCCTTTGTTTCCTTCAGTTTGACACAGGTACCAAGAGAGGAAAATACAGAAGCTGATGCATTGGCTAATCTAGGATCATCTTTGAAGATCCCAGAGGATATAAGTATCCCCATCATCCATATCCTGGCTCCTGCTATTGAAAATCAGGTGGCCATGGAAATAGAAGAGGATTCTGCAATGATCCCTAGCGAGGATACTCAATCTTGTTCAGGATCGTGGATCTCACCAATCATGAGATACTTACAACACGGAGAGATTCCTATGGGAGAAAATCCTAGGGCTTTCAGAATTAAGGTATCTTAATTCACAATCTTAAATAACATGCTGTATAAGCGATCTCTTGCAGGACCATATTTAAGATGTATCGAGGATCCTGAAGTTCAAGAAGTGTTAAAAGATTTCCATGAAGGAGATTGTGGAAACCACACTGGGGGCAGGGCATTGTTCTCAAGGATCTTAAGGACAGGATACTACTGGCCAACTATGAAAAGGGATGTTGTGGAGTATGCTAAGAAGTGTGATCCTTGTCAAAGACACAGCAATATCCTTCATCAGCCAGCTGAATTTCTACATCCTATACCGTCCTCTTGGCCATTCATGAGATGGGGGATGGATATAGTTGGCAAGCTCCCTAAAGCACCTGGTGGAAAAGTATTCATGCTTGCTATGACTGACTACTTCTCCAAGTGGATAGAGGCTGAAGCTTTTGCCCAAGTCAGAGAGAAGGAAGTTATATCCTTTATTAAGAGAAATATTATAACTAGATTTGGCATTCCTTCCGAAATTGTATGTGATAATGGTTCCCAATTTATTGGGAGTAGGACTACTAACTTTTGTGACAGCTGGGGGATTAAGATGATAACATCAACACCAGTCCACCCACAGGCCAATGGTCAAGCAGAATCATCCAACAAGATCATCATCAACAATCTGAAGAAGAAACTTGGATCCAAGAAGGGGAAATGGGCAGAGGAATTGCCTTATGTGCTTTGGGCTGATAGGACAACTCCCAAGAATGCTACTGGTCAAACACCCTTCTCTTTGGTATTTGGGGCAGAATCAGTGATCCCAACAGAAATGGTGGTTCCAACTGCTAGAACAAGTACCCGTGATCCTGAGGAGAATGATGCAAACCTGGCTCAAGACTTGGATACTATTGAGGAAATCAGGGATCTGGCTAGGATAAGGATGGCTAGCTACAAACAAAGAATGGCTGGTGCTTACAACAAAAATGTCAGGATAAGGAAATTCCAAGTTGGGGATATGGTATTGAGAAAAGCATTCCAAAATACCACCAATCCTGCTGATGGGAAATTGGCACCAAAATGGGAAGGCCCTTATTTGATCGAAGCCGAAGCAGGAAAGGGGGCATATAGATTGCTTACCATGGAAGGTAATCTGTTACCAAGAGCCTGGAATGCTGTCCACTTGAAGAAATATTTCATGTGAGCAGGATCCTTCTGGCATATATGATCCTTACATTGGAAGTATCCTTCAAGGATCCCTGAAGCATCAATGATCCTTACTCTGGTAATGTCCTAAGCTCGAACTCTTGTTTACATATTTTCTTATTTAAGGATAAGGATCATGTATCCTTCATCCTTCTCTCACGAGATTTTGAGTTCTGATAGTCCAGGTATCCTTAGCATATTGTCGACAATCTTCAGAAGCAACTCAGATCCTTGGGTTCAACCCCAGTTATTTGGGCTTGTCCCCAGTTATCCTTGGGCTTGTCCCCAGTTTCGCCTGTAGCGCACGATGATCCTGGTATAGTTCACGTCTTTGGGACCAGTACTCGCTTTAGGGGCTGATAATTCCATCGTACTGGCTATACCTAGGATCCTACGTATAATGGTAGACGTACCACATCCGTTCCTAAGGTTTCTAACATTTTCACGTTAGCTAAGGTTTTGGCATTTTCATGTCACTAAGTTTGGATAGTCGCCAGTGAGGGCCATACTCCAGTTTACACACGATCCTTGGGCTTGTCCCCAGTTAACCTTGGGCTTGTCCCCAGTTACCCTTGGGCTTGTCCCCAGTTATCCTTGGGCTTGTCCCCAGTTATCCTTTGTGCTTGTCCCCAGTTACTAACTTATCTTTTATATTGGCTTAGTCCCAAGTTATATTCTATTTTTCAGGTTTTCGAAGTTAAACAATTAAGGATCCCCAATCCTTATTATCCATTAAAGTTTTCCTTATGGTTATCCTGATCAAAGATTAGGATCCTAACTCGGATCCTCAGGTATGATCCTTAACTATTTCATTCATTATTCATTTGAATAACCCTTAGACCTTGACAACTGAACCTATAATTCTTAAAATGAACTACTTTTTGGAAGTTTTCAACTATAGGATACTTGATCCTGGATTGTATCCTAAATTTCTTAAACGTAATTTGCTTAACTTTTCTTATTCAGACAAATATATATCAAAACAATTGGAAATTAAAAGGATAAACAAGGATAACAACACAAGATAAGCCAAAAAGATTAGAGTTATTTTATTAACAAAAGTTTAAACCCTTCAAAGTTGTCAAAATTGCCAACCCACGTTTCTACCAGCAAAACGTGGCCCGTCCACATGGGTTGGCAAAGGGTGTCCATTGTTCATGCGGTCATAGCAAGTGCAGGAAATTAAAGGCGGCAGGATCACAATGGCTTCATCCCCCAAACAGAGGATCCCTCCACCATATGTAATCCTACCTATTGTTCACAGGATCCTAGATCCTCAACCCTAAACCTATTGTTCAAATACAGACCATAATTGTTTTAAAACATCACAACCACCAAACAAAAAAATTGGGCTCCGGCTAAGTCTCAAAATTTCCATCATTGCCCAATCCTGCAGCTCAATCCTTCGCTGCACCATCACCACCAGCTCCACTTGCCTCTCCACCCTGATCCTTGCCAATGTCTCCACCCTCAAGCATCGGGATCTCCTCAGCCTCCTCGTCATCCTCCAGTTCAGCCAGCCTAGCCTTCCAGCCTTCGACATCCCAGGTGCTCTTGTCAAAAGCAGGATCCTGAGCCTCCGTGGCCATATGCAGCTGGATCTTGTACATAGTTATCGCGGCAGAGACTTTGGCATCCTGGGTGATCTCGTGCTTCTCATAGTCAAAGTTGATCAGCATCTTGGCAGCATCATTCTTGGTGGCCTGGAGCTCCTTCTGAAGATCGGCTATCTTGAGATCCTTCAACACCCCAACCTGTTGAAGGTCAGCAATCTGGCGATCCTGATCCTCAACATGGCCAACATATGTCTCTACTTCAGCAAATTTCTACAAGAAAGACAAGGAATAATGTCAGAAACCAAGTGATCCTTAGACCAGCAGGATACACAAGCAGGACAGTGATCCTTACCTCGCTGATGTAATCTAGACACTGTTGGCGAAGCAGGGGCAGACCTTGCAAATCCTCAGAGGCCTTTCTCTTCTTGCTTCCTTTTCCCCTGATAGGTGCTTTAGGGGCTGAAGCAGTTGGGCTAGCAGCAGGAGTCTTCTTCCTTGAGGATTTGACATTAGTAAGTTCAGTAATACCGAACTTCGAAGCAGACTTAGAGGATTTTCCAGCACCTACACAACCAAAATAAGATAAGTATTTTAACTTAATTCGAATTCCCACATAGAATTACTTCTTAATAAGGATACTTACTTGACATTTTGGCAGAGGCAGAGGATACTTCCTCAGAATCCTGGGTGGTAACCTGGAAAGTTCTTATTTCAGGATCAAGCTTCTTAAAGGCCAGGAGTCTCTCTTTTGCAGCAGGAGTTAACCTAAGATGAGAAATGGATATAGCTGCACAATAAGGAAACAGAAAAAAGTCAGTGATCCTTATGCTAAGGAATAAGTTCTATGGTGATCCTTCCAGGATCCTCTATCCTACCATGAGTAGCCCACTTCTTGGGCAAATCCTTCCCATCAGGGATGGTATCTCTCCTCACAAAAAAGAACCGCTGCTTCCAATTCATATCATTTTTGGTAACTTTGAGAACAGGGTGCTCTTCTCCAGCCTTTCGTTTGGGATCCAAAAGTTGTGAGATCATACATCTCAGCCAGCTCCGCCATACCCAGATCAATTCCTTCTTGTTCGATGATCCTTTCAAGGGTGTATAAAACCCTCCAGATCATCGGCATAGCCTGGATATAGCAGATGCCGGTAAGAGAGAAAAAGGACTCGGTGAACTGAGGGAAAAGATACGAGTATCCTATCATGAAAGGAGTGACCGGGAAAGCTACCCAAGTCTCAGAGATGTAATCGCTCAGAGCGGTAGGGCTAAAAGATTTAAAGAGGGTATTCGCCGGAAAACAATGACGGATTTTGTCAATTTCAGGATCAGTAAAACAACACCTCTCGGTGGGAGAATCCTTGATGACCCCTTGACCCTTCAAGGGACTGTCCTTCTTAGGATCCTTGCTAGGAGAGTTCCGGAGCAACATTTTTTACAGAAGGATGGAAAGAGAAAGAAAAACAGAGCAAGCAAGAGAGAAGATAAAGGGGAATACCTGTTCAATCCTCTGGTCGCGATTATAAAGGGAAGAGTTCTTGAATTTAAATGCAAACGATCCTATCCCTATTTCTATTTATAATGATGATTTGTGAAGGGCTGTCATCTCCATGACGTCAGATCGCAACGGATAGTCCATTCTTAACGGCTATATATCCGTTGAGTTAGTTATAGATAAGATTCGGCAAAATATAACTCGTTAATATTACATAATTACTCCTTATATTTTGGGGGCAATTGTTAGGGCAGGATTTTAATGACCTGTGATCCTTACATAATATCCTAACAAGTGATCCTTGTTTCTTTGGCAGATAGTGATCCTCAGAAGAGCTCCAGGATCAGGATCATGGATCATCCTAAGGATCCTCATACTAACGATTACTCTCTTTGAATTTAATATTGTTTTGCAGGAATTACGAGTTGGATCTGGTCTTAGCAACGTTATCAAGGAATCTGTCACGCTGATTTCGCACATGCATAACCAAGAATAGACGTTATGAAGAATATGGAAACTTAGCACAATTTACGGGAAATTAGTTAGGCTAAATTTACTTCTATTCCTAAAGGGGTAACGAGCTAGTAGTTAGGTGATTTGCCTAAAATACGACCACACACACTTATATAAAGGGCATTCTTCAGCATTTGGAAAGGACAACACATTTCTCACACGCTTTAGCATACGATACTATAGTGATCCTTGTACCTGGCTCGTTACCATCCAAAGTTGTAAACACTGTTTGTTATATTGAAGTTTGGTGATCGGTAGTTTCCATCACCCGAGGTTTTTTATGCCCGAGATCATTCATTGATCAAGGGCTTTTTCCTCGTATAAATCCTTGTGTCACTTGTGCAATTTTCATTTAAGTGATCTTTCTCTTTGTTCATCATACCAAGCATCATTCCCCGTTTACAAAGAGTTTGGTTGCATTATCCTTGTGTGATTTTTGACCAAAACAAGGTGTATAGCATTCCAGGATCTTGGTAGCATATCCCCTTCCATATTCTTGAGTCGATATGCTCCTTTTCCTGCTTCTGAATCAATCTCATAGGGTCCTTCCCACTTTGGAGCTAATTTTCCATCGGCATGATTAGTAGTATTCTGAAAAGCTTTTCTTAACACCCAATCCCCAACTTGAAACCTCCTATTTCTTATATTCTTGTTGTATGCTCTGGATATCCTCTGTTGATATGCTGCCATCCTTAGCTTTGCTGCATCTCTTGTCTCATCCACAGTGTCTAGTTCTTGGCACATAGCTTCAGGATTCTGCTCAGGATCTTGGAGATTGGATCTTGCCATAGGTATCACCATTTCTGTTGGGATTACTGCTTCTGCCCCAAATACTAAGGAGAATGGAGTTTGGCCAGTTGCATTTTTTATTGTTGTTCTATCAGCCCACAAAACAAAGGGTAGTTCTTCTGCCCATCTTCCTTTTTTGGCTCCCAGTCTCTTTTTCATGTTGTTGACAATTATCTTGTTCGAGGATTCAGCCTGTCCATTTGCTTGAGGGTGTACCAGAGTAGATGTGATCATTTTGATTCCCCAACTCTTGCAAAAATCAGTAGTCCTCTTACTTATGAGTTGAGAACCATTATCACAGATTATCTCGGCTGATACTCTAAACCTGGTCAGGATATTCCTCTTTATGAAGGATACTACTTCTTGGTCTCTAACTTGGACAAATGCTTCAGCTTCAACCCATTGAGAAAAATAGTCAGTCATTGCCAGCATAAAGACTTTCCCTCCTGGAGCTTTTAGCAACTTTCCTACTATGTCCATCCCCCACTTCATGAATGGCCAAGGGGAAGCTATAGGATATAATGGTTCAGCTGGTTGATGCAATATGTTACTATGTCTTTGACATGCATCACATCTTCGAGCGTATTCTGCAGCGTCTTTCTTCATTGTCGGCCAATAGTATCATGTCCTCAATATTTTTGAGAATAATGACCTGCCCCTAGTGTGGTTACCACAATCCCCTTCATGTATATCCTGAAGTACTTCTTTGGCTTCAGGATCTTCCAAGCATCTCAAATGTGGTCCTGCAAGAGATTTCTTATACAAAACATTATTTATAATAGTGAATCGTGATACCTTCATTCTAAAGGCCTTAGGATTCTCATTGTTCGGGATGTGCCCTTCCTTGAGATATCTTATCATTGGAGCCGTCCAGGATTGAGGATCCTCTTCAGGATATTCAGCTCCAGGATCCTGAATACTTACTACTTCCCTATCCTGAGGATTCATCACAGGATACAAGATATGCAATATTGGTATTTGTGTCCCTTCTGGTATCCTGACCTGTTAGGGGAGGATTTTCTAACAATTAGTGATCCTTACTTGTTATCCTAATAGTGATCCTTACTTCTGTGACAGATGGTGATCCTCAGAAGAGCTTCAGGATCAGGATCATGGATCACCCTAAGGATCCTCATACTAACGATTGGCTATTAATGTTTCGTATTGTTTTGCAGGAGTAATAGGCTTGACTTGGTCTTGGTAACGTTACTATGGAATATTCCACGGGTATTCGCACACGTTTGAATGGAAATGGACGTTGTGGAGAACGTGGGAGCATGGCACGAAAGTCGGACAGTTTGTTAGCTTAGTTAGCTTTTATTTTTAAAGGGGTGAGGAGCTATTTTTAGAACACTTAGCCATTTTCAGCTACATACACTCTCGTACAACCGCACTCTCGAAGCTTTCAGCAAATACTTAACAGTTTTCACACACTTTTACACAATTAACCATAGTGATCCTTGTACCTAGCTCGACACTATCCGAAGTTGTAAACATTTATTGATTTATTTGAGCTTGGTGATCAGTAGTTTCCATCACCCGAGGTTTTTTATGCCGGAGATCATTCATTGATCAAGGGCTTTTTCCTCGTATAAATCCTTGTGTTGTTTCTGTAATTTACATCGAAGTGATCCTTATTATTGTTCTTCATTTCAAGCATCATTCCCCGTAACTAAGAGTTTGGTTGCATTATCCTCATTAGATTTTTGACCAAAACAGTTTGGCGCCCACCGTGGGGCAATTGGTGCTTCATTCCTAAGAAGTTTTTCTGTTGGTGATCATTCCGGTTAATTGCATACAAGTACATGGCTTCATCATTGAAGAATACCTCTACTGCAATGTCTGCGGTCAATTCGTCTCAGGGCATTCCACCTTTGCCTCCACCACCTGCTGGATCTCAGAAAAATGCTGAGAAGAAACCAACTCCCATTTTCTCCAAACCTCCAACTTCTTCTGCTTCTTACACTCCCACTACTAGTGACATGTTTACTTTGATTTTGCAGATGAAGGATCATATACAGCAACAGGATAAGACCAATGAAAGGATTCTCAAAGAAATCAGAGATCTCAAGAAATAAAAGAAAGCGGCAGAGGATCATTCCCCACTGGTGCCCAGATCTTTGAATTTTGATACTCCGGTGATTATTTCTCAGCCATCAGTGGTTCCAGATGTTCAATATGTGGGTGGACCAAAAGGAGTACACTACGGATCAGCAATAGTGACTCAGGCATCAGGTTCATATTTCCAGCCAGCAGGATCCTATCCTCAGCATATGGGATCCTTCATGAATTCAGGAGGATACTCAGGAGCGCAGCAGAATCAAGGATCTTCCTTTGTTCCAGGATCATCCCAGATTCAATGATCTTCCTTTGTTCCAGGATCATCCCAGGTTCAAGGATCCTCCTTTGTTCCAGGATCATCCCAGGTTCAAGGATCCTCCTTTGTTCCAGGATCATCCCAGGGTCAAGGATCCTCCTTTGTTCCAGGATCATCCCAGGTTCAAGGATCCTCCTTTGTTCCAGGATCGTCCCAGTTTCAGGGATCCTTCCAGATGCCAGGATCCTTGAGGAGTTTGCAAACAGGAAGTTCCGATGTCCATCAAGGAGATTTTATTCCGAT
Source organism: Helianthus annuus (assembly GCF_002127325.2). NCBI lineage: Eukaryota > Viridiplantae > Streptophyta > Magnoliopsida > Asterales > Asteraceae > Helianthus > Helianthus annuus. The sequence continues at coordinate 124,759,706 of NC_035446.2, read as the reverse complement.
GCAGACCATTGCTTCTACTGGCCCTTCGGTCATTCCAGAGTCCCAGCAATATGGATTCACATCCGGTGTTCCTAATTTAAACCCGATGGGAGGTAACACTTTTAATAATTCTCTTACAACTAACCATGGATTCATGCAGGATACAGGTATCAACCATGCCATGGCCAGAGAGTTGCAAAAATTGAAGGATATGATATCAAGTGTTCAAGGAGTGGTCAAACCTATCCCGGAGATTGCAGATGGAAGCCATAAGATATCTCGTTTTGCACCACCAATTTGTGATGCTGAGATACCCAAAAGGTTCCATGTGCCAACCATGAAGCTGTATGATGGTTCGACGGATCCTGAGGAACACATAGCACAATACAGGGAGAGGATGGAGATCAATCCAATTCCAGAAAGGTTAAAGTAAGCATGCCTATGCAAGGATTCGGATCCACTCTTACTGGATCAGCTCTCAAATGGCTGCTAAGTCTTCCCCCTTACTCTATTACCTCATTTGCTAATCTAGTTAACTTATTCAATAATCAGTTTTCTTGTAGTAGAAAATTTGAACGATTAACTAGTGATCTGTATAGGATAACCCAGGGTCATAATGAATCATTAAGGGATTACATTACCAAATTTAGTAAAGAATCCTTAGACATTCCCAACTTGGATATAGCCACGGCTGTTGAGGCCTTCAAAATGGGATTGCTTGGGGATTCATTGTTCTATGATGATCTTGTTATGACACCATGCAGGAACTTAGATGAGGTAAGAACCCGGGCACTCAGGTTCATCCGGCTAGAGGATGACAAGAGGATCCAGGAGAGATTAGCAGGATCCTCAAAGCAAGAGAAGCAAGGATCCTTGTTTAAGAATAACAAGTTCAGATCCTATAACAGATCTGATAACCAGAACGTGCATGCTGTTGATCAAGAAGAGGATGATGAGGATTATCCTCCAATTTCTGAATATTGTTTTTCCGTTGATAACAATGAACTAATCCTTGCGATGCAGAACCTAGGTGATAAAGCCAGATGGCCTAGAAAAAATGACAGACCAGCTGCAACCAAAGATAAGTCAAAGTGGTGTGCATACCATGAAGATTTTGGGCATCTAACAGAAGAATGCATTGCATTGAGAAAGGAAATTGGATACTTGTTGAGCAAGGGGCATCTAAAAGAATTGCTGGGTAGAAAAAAAGTTAAGGACTCAAGATCCTGAAAGGATCCCTGAAAAAGCTCCGGCCCCTCCTGCAGATGCACAAGTAATAAACTTTATTTCTGGAGGATCAGACATCTGTGGTACATCCTTCTCAGCAGCTAAAAGGCATGCAAAGGAAACTAAAATGGATAATGGAGAAAGACCTGTTCGAACATCAAGTGTCTCTGAAGGAAAAGTCATAACCTTTGATGAGGACGATCGCGTTGATATCCAGGATCCTCATCACGATGGTTTAGTTATTACTCTTTTCATTTCTAACCATTTTGTCCGCAGGATCCTTATTGACGGAGGAAGCTCAGTGAACATTATCCAGCTTGATGTTTTAAAGAAAATGGGTATCCCTGAATCAGATATCATACCAAGATCCTCCGTGCTCGTGGGATTTAGTGGCGAAACTAAGAATACCCTGGGGGACATTAAACTCCCAATATACATAGAAGGCCTACATTCTTATCAAAAATTTTGTGTTATTGACTGTTTATCTTGTTGTAATGTTATCCTTGGCAGGCCCTGGATACACGATATGAAGGCAGTCCCATCTACCTACCATCAATGTGTGAAGCTCCCTAGTCCTTGGGGAATAGTCAAGATTGACAGTGATCAGCAGGAGGCTAAGAACTGCTACACTTCATCGATGAAACCAGCCTCGAAGTCAAGGGAGCAATAGCAATCAAAGTATCCTCCAAGGGATGTCTTGGAGGCAAGAGAGCAGGATGTGGTAGAAATCATCATGGATCCTGATGATTCTGGATCCAAAATCTATATCGGATCAGGGATCCTTGGCAAAATGAAAGAAGATCTCGTATCCTTCCTCAAAAGAAGGAAGACTACCTTTGCATGTTTCCACGAGGATATGACAGGTATATCTAAAGATATTATAACTCATAAACTTGGCATTGACAGGTCATTCAAACCAATCCATCAAAAAAGGAGGAAGTTTGCACCCGAAAGAAATGCCATTATCCAGGAAGAGGTAGAGAAATTGCTCCGGGCAGGTATGATTAGAGAGGTCAAGTATCCAAGATGGTTGGCCAATGTGGTTGTTGTTCAAAAGAAAAATGGAAAGTGGAGGGTATGTGTCGATTTCACAGATTTAAATAAGGCATGTCCCAAGGATCCTTTCCCATTACCCCACATTGACTCCATGGTGGATGCAACGGCGGGTCATGAGCTGTTGACTTTTATGGATGCTTCATCTGGATTTCAACAAATTCAGATGGAACCATCTGATCAAGAGGATACGGCTATTATGACTCCAACCGGTATATATTGTTATATTGCTATGCCGTTTGGATTAAGGAATGCAGGTGCAACATATCAAAGGCTGGTGAATATGATGTTCAAGGATCAGATTGGACAAACTATGGAGGCTTACATAGATGATATGGTGGTAAAGTCCATAAAAGCTGAGGATCACCTAAGGGACTTGGAGGAAGCATTTGATATCCTTGACAGATATAACATGAAACTTAATCCTTCAAAGTGTCACTTTGGTGTTAAAGCGGGTAAATTCTTAGGATACATGGTGACCAAGAGAGGCATTGAAGCTAGCCCGGAACAGATCAAAGCCTTAGTGAATATCAAATCTCCTGCCAATGCTAAGGATGTCCAAAGGCTAACAGGCAAGATAGCAGCTTTGAACAGATTTATATCCAAATCCTCAGAGAAGTGCAAAGAATTCTATGATATCCTAAGGAAGAACAAGAAATTTGAGTGGACTGAGAAGCATGAAAATGCCTTAAGAGCTCTCAAAGATTACCTATCCTCAGCCCCAGCCTTGATGAAACCAGAAAAAGGCGATGTGCTATCCTTGTATCTAGCAGTATCCTCAAAAGCAGTAAGTGCGGTCCTTGTTAAGGATCACGAAGGTACACAACATCCTGTCTATTATGTAAGTAAGAGTTTACTTGATGCCGAATCCAGGTATTCACACCTTGAAAAGCTTATTCTTGCATTAATTATGGCATCTACTAAGTTGAGACATTATTTTGAAACTCATGTTATTGTTGTTAAAACTAATTTTCCAATTAAGAATGTCCTTAGGAAACCAGAGACGTCAGGAAGGATGGCTAAGTGGGCAGTGAAGATTAGTGCCTATGATATAAGATATGAGCCTAGGACAGCCATCAAATCCCAAGCATTGGCCGACTTTGTGGCTGATTTCAGTAGTGATTTACAAAAAGAAGCTGAGTTAGAAGTCCAGCAGCTAGAGGAGACCAAGGATCCTTGGATACTCTACACTGATGGATCCTCAAACGTCAAAGGCACAGGGCTTGGTATACTACTAAAATCGCCACAGGGGGACATAATACCCCACTCTATAGCTTGTGAGTTCCAAACCACTAATAATGAGGCCGAGTATGAAGCCTTAATTGTTGGTTTGCAAATTGCTAAGCAAATGAGGATCAGGTACCTTGAGGTACATGTAGATTCATTATTAATTACAAATCACTTTAATGGATCCTATACTGTTAAAGGTGAAAAGCTAACCAAATATTTAGAGATAGTCAAAGAGTTGGCACTCTTTTTTGTTTCCTTTAGTTTGACACAGGTACCAAGGGAAGAAAATACAGAAGCTGATGCATTGGCTAACTTAGGATCATCCTTGAAGATCCCGGACGATATAAGTATCCCCATTATCCATATCTTGGCTCCTGCCATCGAGGATCATGTGGCCATGGAAATAGGGGAGGATTCTGCAATTATCCCTAGTGAGGATACTCAATCTTATTCAGGATCAGGATCATGGATCTCACCAATCATGAGTTACTTACAACACGGAGAGATTCCTACGGGAGAAAATCCTAGGGCTTTCAAAATTAAGGTATCTCAATTCACAATCTTAAATAATATGTTGTATAAGCGATCTCTTGCAGGACCATATTTAAGATGCATTGAGGATCCTGAAGTCCAAGAAGTTTTAAAAGACTTCCATGAAGGAGATTGTGGAAACCACACTGGGGGCCGGGCATTGTTCTCAAGGATCCTAAGGACAGGATACTACTGGCCAACTATGAAAAGGGATGCTGTGGAATATGCTAAGAAGTGTGATCCTTGCCAGAGACACAGCAATATCTCAGCCGGCTGAATTTCTACATCCTATATCCTCCTCTTGGCCATTTATGAGATGGGGCATGGATATAGTTGGTGTTGGTGCAGTTGTCTGTCGACTACATCTTAGTTCGAGTCTTAGGTTAGGGCTGAGTTTACAGTGAACGGAAATCAAGAAATTATGTATATGATAGGTTCGCTTATAGGTCTAGTCAGGAGGTCCGCTTATATGATCATAAGCATGTAGGTTCGCTTATTTGATCATATAGGTTCGCTTATATGGACATGTCCATATAAGCGAACCCATAAGTCTATATATAGGGGCCATTATGAGCGGATCTGTGTGCGTGTTTTGTGTGTGAAACGGCGAAGCCCTGCCTGTTTGTCTCCGGAGCTTGTAATTTGTCAGCAAATCAATAAACGAGACGTTAAATAGTGAAATCAAGCTACACGAAGACCGAATCAATGAATTCCGCCTCTGATTCTGTCTAAGCACTCTTCTGATCGACTCGTCAGGTCGTCTAACGTTCCTACAAGTGGTATAAGAGCTCAGGAGGAAGAGTTCTTACCGTTTAGCTCGATTTTTGCTCAAAATTCTGATATCTACACCTTCTTTTATCAGTTCAGGGAGTTTTTACTGGTCGAAATCGGCTCAAAATTTCAAGGATTGTGCGCAATAGTACAGAGACAAACCCTGGAAAATTTGATGTCAAAATTCAGTCTAAAAGTGGGTCAAAGTGTGTCCGGAAGAGGTTGGCTTTTACAGACATCTTATAGGTTCGCTTGAACGGTCCGCTCCAAAGAACTTGTGAGATTCGCTTATTGTTACAAAACTTCAGGAGATCCGCTCCAAACGTTCAATCTGATTCGCTTTTGTATACACTTGGATGTCTGGTCCGCTCGAGTGACCATATAGATCCGCTCATAGATACATTTTCATACAGATTCGCTCCTAAGATTCAGCTGGTCCGCTTTTGTGTCCCATTGGCAGTCTAGTTCGCTCATACATACTTAGGTTGGTTCGCTCCAGCGAACATATCTGGTTCGCTTTTCTAGTCAAACAAGAGATCCGCTTATTGGAATCAGTAGTGGTTCGCTTATACTTACCAAGTAGGTCCGCTCAAGTGAACAATCAAGTTCTCTTTTGTGAACTTTACCGGTGGTCCGCTTTTGTGATCATTACCTGTTTCGCTTTTGTGAACAACAAAGATTTGTCGGAATTATTTGAAAAATGACAATGAGGTTTGATGAGCAGGAAAACAATGATCTTAAAAGGTTGAATGATTGGTATCGAGGATATCTTAATAGTTCTTATCAGAAACTGCCTAAAGAGGTTTGGTGTAAATGTTTCGAATGTTTTCTGAGTAAGAAAGATGAAAACTTGGATGAGCTGGAGAAACGTTTTGATCGCTTGATTGACTATTTGAAGGATAATCAAATAGTAATAACAGAAGTTGATAAGACATCAAAGTTTGCTAATGGATTATCAGCTGAATGGGATGATTGCTTGAAAACTTTGAGAGAAAAATATAATTTTTCACAATTATCTCTGAATAAATTCATTAGAAAACTTAAAAATCACGATTATGAAAAGTATGAAAAGAAGAGAGATATTGGATAAGATAAAAATGAATTTGGAAGATTTGAGTTTAGATGTGATAAAAGAAATAAACAAAAGAATCAATGTTTGTTGGGCAGCAAAAAAAAATTTGATATATGATATGAAAAGAGGTTGTTATATTGATGATAGTGAAAATCCTATTGATTTTGTTACAATCTTTGGTGCAGGTACATATAAGATAGAGAAAGAACAAGCGTCAAAGGTTGAAGAATCTGTGAAGTATGAAACTTCAAATTCTGCATCAGTGTGCTTCAAATGTGACAACTTCAAGACTGAGAATGACAAACTCTTGAAGGATGCGGAAAGTTTGACATCGAAAGTCAAGAAGTTGGAAGACGAGAAGCAAGCTGATATTAAACAGATTCTTATGTTGTAGGAAAATTGTGAGAAACTGAAAGCTGAAAATGACAAACTGTTGGATGGTTTGAACAGTTTGAAATCTGAAAATAAGTTTTTGAAAGAAAAAGAGAAAGAGTTTGAAAGCAACAAGAAATCCTCAGAAAATGAAGATTTCTGGATAAAGCTTGAGAACAAAAACTTGAAAGCAAATGAAACGAAATTTCAGGAACAGATAAAACATTTGGAAAATGAAAAATCTGTTCTTGAAAACCTGAAAAATGAGAATGAAAATTTAATCAAGTCTCATCTTGAAAGAATATCTCAGTTTGAAAAGGAAGCTGAGAATTCCAGAAGCAAGATTGATGAACTTGAGAAGAAATTGATAGGTTTTGTGACTACATCAGACAGTTTGAAGTATCCCTGTCCGAAACCAATCAATTCTGTTCCAATAAGTGACGATGTCACAAACTTTGACAATGTCAAAGTTGAGGATTGCGATGAAAAAATCTGATGATGTAAATGAAAAAATAGAAAAACAAAAATTGTTTTTGAAATTGAAAGAAAAATTTCAGAAAACTGTTCTACAATCGACTGAAAAGGGAGAATGCTCTAAGCAAAAACCTTTGAAGAAGAAAGTGGAACAAAAATAAAAAGATAAAAATTTGAAAAATGTTCAAAAAGATAATAAAAGTTCATCGGATCGATCATCCAATCGTAATAAAAAATTACAAAAAGTAAAAAATGAAAACTCAAAAAGTATTGGTAATAAGTGGTGCAGGTTAGACCACAGTGCTAAAAAGACAAATCCAGCAAACTTGAAGAAGGAATATCACCAAGCCAGATAATGCTATGATCTGAGTGTTTGGTGTGAAGGTGGTATACGGTATGATAACAGAGTGTGTTACTGATGTGGTTATCAAGGACACATTGTTGTTAACTGCCGGAATTGGAGTTATGAGACCAGAAGATGCTACGATTGTCAGATCAAAGGTCACATTGCCAGAGATTGCCCAAGGAGATCGAATGAAAGATTGAGGGCTAAGTCTCAGAAATTGGCAAAGATTCCAGTCAAAGTCAAGCCCCATGAACAGAAGGTTCTAAAACCTAAAGTTCAAGATCAGACAAGTCAAGAAAAGAAAGTTAAACTTTCACAGGGGCAGAAAGACAGACTGAGGAAAAAGAGGAAGAAGGCGAGAGAGTATCTCGAGAAGATTTTGTCCTCGGGTTCATCCGTTGGAAAGAATAAGAGTTCTGATGAATCAGCTTCCTCGGTTGCAAAGTCAAGCAAGATGAGTTCATCAGATACAAATCTGAGGACGAAAGAAGAAAAGAGGACGAAGAAAATGGTCGGCGATGAATCTGACAGGTCAAAGTCAGACAAGCCACCTGCGGGCAATGATTCTGGTTCGTCAAAACCAGAGGAGCCATTGGTTGAGGTAAAAAAGGAGAATTCAGATTTAACAATGGATGATGCAAATTTTCCACCATTGTTGAATAAGAATTCGAAATCACCCAAGGACCGTCAGGCTTGGGTGAATCTGTTCAAATAGAAAAACCTGACTTGCCGGAGTTCCCAGGTTGGTAAGCGTGGAGCATGAATCGGCATCTTTCTTAAAATTTTATTCGGTAACGTCATTCACTCAAAAGGAAAAAGGTTTGTTTGTGATTGATTCAAGTGGTTCAGATTTTGAATTAGATCAATCCTACAAGTGGTTAATCAAGGTCATTAAATTGAACTTGAGTTAACTACATGATTTGATCCCCGGAATCTACAAATGATTGGTAAACAAACTAAGTTTTCCGGAAAAACCATTTTGATTAAAATAAACTTAAGTGTTTTGAAATCATAATGGGAAAATAGTTTGTTGTGAGGGGGAGTTCTGATTGTTTATGCCATGTGGATGGAGAATTGATGTGATTCTCATCAAGTTGTCAAATTTTGAACAGTTCGTTTCAAATTTTCCCAAAAAATCAAAATTGAAACATATTTTGATTTTAGGGGGAGTAAAATTTTAAAAAAAATTTGAAAATTTGAAAATGTCAAAAACATTGAAAAATTAAAAAGGAGTTTTGGTGCAAATAGGGGAAATGATAGTACATCAGCTAGACTGGCACAGTACGCTAAAGATTTGTAATGTATAAATGCAATTAAGCAGTCTCGCTAAAGATGTGTCGATAGGTTTTCACAGAATTAGTAGATCAGTTTGGGATATAAACATAAATTTCACTTACGTCTACGTGGGGAACACCTCCAGGATATATAGGTAACCCCTGAAATCCTGTTTGAAGGGTCCCGTATTCTGAGATACTAGGTCTTTATGCTCAGTGATATCTGGGGTATTATCCCAGGACTTCTGCTGAATGGAAGTTCTGACCTAGTCCCCGGATAATACTTTCTGCAAAAAGCTTTGAAATATAAGCTAGCCCTCAACAATCTGATTAAGCAATAAAATTGATAATCTTTGCTGTTGTAAAAAAGATCCTCCAAAGGGGACCCACCTAAAGTTGAAGCCGTCATCTCTCTGCGTATACGGAAGTATCGACCTGAGCTCTCACGGCCCTCGCACATAACCCCTTAACAGATATCAGCTGTGGTATACTCACCTGTAAGACTGAATACTGGGGTCTGGATACGGGAGTATATACTGAGGTGGGACACATGTAGATGTTTAAGTTCTAAAACACTAAATCTGTATCCCGAACAGGTTGAACATTTTGTGAGAATTTAAGTGGATCAATATATCGACAATCAACGCGAACTGCTTAAAAGCTTATAATGAATTAACAGCTTAACGGTGCTAGTGTCTAATCAGCAGCTGATATAATCCTCTTGCACGACCTCACAAAAATATGTTTGTACATATTTCATTTTGGCATTTTAATTGATGTTATTGCATTTGTATTTCATATTTGAAAAATCCAAAAAGATTTTCGACAATTGATGTTGGAGAGCTGAAATTCAAAATCTCAAAGGCTAAACAAGATGAATAGTTGGTTTGGTTAAAGTGATTTGAAATGGTTAATCAGATATTGGAAAGTTTAATAAATTGTTAAATGTGAAAAATTCTTGAATATTCTTAAATGATTAGTTGATTCATTAAGTTGAATCACAATTGTGTTTGTTTGTGATAGATTGTTTGAGTTGTGCAGGTTTCTGATCCTGTTGCTAGGGAAAGCCAGGAGATACATCAGAACCTGAGAAGAAGTTTAAACTGATAAAGCCAGGAGTTGATTTCAATGGTGATAACGATTTCCAGACGGCAATCCCAGCATGATGATAGGGGGAGTCTGATGAAAGTTAGAGCCAGAGAAAGATCCAGGTACTTTATTCCAGGAAGAGTTCCTGAAGAAGACCGATCAAGATTGAAGAGCTGTCAATGTTTGAAGACTCTCACTGAAGATTCCGTCAACATTCAAGGGGGAGTCTGTTGGTGCAGTTGTCTGTCGACTACATCTTAGTTCGAGTCTTAGGTTAGGGCTGAGTTTACAGTGAACGGAAATCAAGAAATTATGTATTTGATAGGTTCGCTTATAGGTCTAGTCAGGAGGTCCGCTTATATGATCATAAGCATGTAGGTTCGCTTATTTGATCATATAGGTTCGCTTATATGGACATGTCCATATAAGCGAACCCATAAGTCTATATATAGGGGCCATTATGATCGGATCTGTGTGCGTGTTTTGTGTGTGAATCGGCGAAGCCCTGCCTGTTTGTCTCCGGAGCTTGTAATTTGTCAGCAAATCAATAAACGAGACGTTAAATAGTGAAATCAAGCTACACGAAGACCGAATCAATGAATATCGCCTCTGATTCTGTCTAAGCACTCTTCTAATCGACTCGTCAGGTCGTCTAACGTTCCTACAGTTGGTAAGCTCACTAAGGCACCTGGTGGAAAAGTGTTCATGCTAGCCATGACTGATTACTTCTCCAAGTGGATAGGAGCTGAAGCTTTTGCCCAAGTCAGAGAAAAGGAAGTTATATCCTTCATCAAAAGAAATATTATAACTATATTTGGTATCCCTTCTGAAATTATATGTGATAATGGTTCCCAATTTATTGGGGGCAGAACTACTAACTTTTGTGACAGCTGGGGGATTAAGATGATAACATCAACACCAGTCCACCCACAAGCTAATGGTCAAGCAGAATCATCCAACAAGATCATCATCAACAATTTGAAGAAGAAGCTTGGATCCAAGAAAGGGAAATGGGCAGAAGAATTACCTTATGTGCTTTGGGCTGATAGGACAACCCCTAAGAATGCTACTGGTCAAACACCATTCTCTTTGGTATTTGGGGCAGAATCAGTGATCCCAACAGAAATGGTGGTTCCAACTGCTAGAACAAGTACCCGTGATCCTGAGGAAAATGATGAGAACTTGGCTCAAGACCTGGATACTATTGAGGAAATCAGGGATCTTGCTAGGATAAGGATGGCTAGTTATCAACAAAGAATGGCTGGTGCTTACAACAAAAATGTTACGATCAGGAAATTTCAGATTGGTGATATGGTATTAAGGAAAGCATTTCAGAATACCACCAATCCTGCTGATGGAAAATTGGCACCAAAATGGGAAGGCCCTTATTTGATTGAAGCTGAAGCAGGAAAGGGGGTATATAGATTGCTGACCATGGAAGGTGATTTGTTACCAAGAGCTTGGAATGCTGTCCATTTGAAGAAATATTTCATGTGAGCAGGATCCTCATGGCACAGATGATCCTTACATTAGGGGTATCCTGGAAGGATCCTTAAAGCATCAATGATCCTTACTATGGTAACGTCCTAATCTTGAACTAGTTCATTTCCTTATTTTCTCATATAAGGATAAGGATCATGTGTCCTTCATCCTTATCTCACATGATTTTGAGTTTTGAAAGTTCAGGTATCCTTAGCAAAGCGTTTATTATCTACAGAAGCAATCCAATTCCTTGGGTTTAACCCCAGTTATTTGGGCTTAACCCCAGTTACGCCTGTAGCGCATGATGATCCTGGTATAGTTCAAGGCAGTGGGACCAGTACTCGCTTTAGGGGCTGATAATTCCATTGTATTGGCTATACCTAGGATCCTACGTATAATGGTAGACGTACCATACATCCGTTCCTAAGGTTTCTAACGTTTTCACGTTAGCTAAGGTTTTGGCATTGTCATGTCACTAAGTTTGGATAGTCGCCAGTTAGGGCCATACTCCAGTTTACATACGATCCTTGGGCTTGTCCCCAGTTATCCTTGGGCTTGTCCCCAGTTATCCTTGGGCTTGTCCCCAGTTATCCTTGGGCTTGTCCCCAGTTGCTAACTCTTATCTTATATTGGCTTAGTCCCAAGTTATGCTCTATTTCAGGTCCTTGAAGTTAAACAACCAGGGATCCTTGATCCTTACTTCTCCCTAAGGTTTATCTTATAGTTATCCTGATTATGGTTAGGATCCTAACTTGGATCCTCAGGTATGATCCTTAACTATTTCAATTCTATTCGTTGATTATTTGAATAACCCTTATACTTTGACAACTGAACTTATGATCCTTAAAACATATACTACTTTTTGGGATTTTTCAACTATAGGATATTTGGTCATGGATCATATCCTAAATGTTTTCAATCTGACTTATTCAAAATTGCTTATTTAATAAGTGTATATCAAAACAATTGAGAATTAAAGGAACCAAAAGGATAATAACACAAGATAAGCGACAAAAGATTAAGATTTTATTTATTAACAAAAAGATTAACCCTTCAAAGGTTGTCAAAATTACCTACCCTGAGCATCTACCAGCAATACGTGGCCCGTCCGCTGGGGTAGGTAAAGGGTGTCCATGATAATAGGTTCAAGGTAGTGCAGGAATATAAAAGCGGCAGGATCACAATGGCTTCATCCCCCAAACAGAGGATCCCTCCACCATTTGCAATCCTACCTACTGTCTGAAGGATCCTAGATCCTTAATCCTAAAAACTATTGTTCAGTACAAACCATTAAATTGTTCAACAAACTACCATCAAACAAAAAAAAATTGGGCTCCGGCTAGTCTAGAAGTTTCCATCATCGCCCAATCATGCAGCCTAGACCTTCGCTGCATCACCACCTCCGGCTCCACTTGCTTCACCACCTTCACCCTTGCCTCCAGCCTCAATGGTCAGGATCTCTTCAGCCTCTTCTTCATCCTCCAATTCAGTCAGCCTTGCCTTCCATCCCTCCACATCCCAGGTGCTCTTGTCAAAAGCAGGATCATGAGCTTCCAGGGCCATTTGCAGCTTGGTTTTGTACATTGCTATGCCGGCGGAGACCTTGGCATCCTCGGTGATCTCATGCCTCTCGTAGTCAAAGTTGATCAACACCTTGGCCGTCTCCTTTCTAGCATTCTGGAGATCCTTCTGAAGATCAGCAATCTTGAGGTCCTTTAGCAATGCAACCTGTTGAAGATCAACAATCTTACTATCCTGATCCTCAACGTGGCCAACATAGTTCTCAATCTCAGCGAATTTCTGCAAAGAAGACAAAGGATAAGGTCAGAACCAAGTGATCCTCATATCAGCAGGATATATCAGCAGTATATAGGAGCAGGGACAGTGATCCTTACCTCACTGAAGTAGTCAAGGAATTGTTGGCGGATCAAGGGGAGACCTAGCAGATCCTCAGCTTCAGAGGCTTTTCTCTTCTTGCCTCCCTTTCCTTTGAGGGGTGCCTTGGGGACCGAAGCTATCGGGCTGGTAGGAGCTTTTCTCTTGGAGGATCTGACGGTGGTGAGATCGGTGACACTGAACTTTGAAGCAGACTTAGTGGATTTTCCAGCACCTACACAACCAAAACAAGATAAGTATCTTAATTTCACTTGTATTTCGTTATTTATTTGAACTTTTAAGCAAAGATACTTACTTGACATCGTGACAGAACCTGAGGATACTTCCTGAGAATCTTGGGTGGTTGTCTTGAAAGATCTTGTTTCAAGATCAAGCCTCTTAAACGCGGCGAGTCTCTCTTTAGCAGCAGGAGTCAGTCTAAGATGTGAAACGGAGATAGCTGCACAACAAGAAAGCAAAAGAATGTCAGTGATTCTTATATTAAAGGATAAGTTCTCTGGTGATCCTTCTCAGGATCCTCCATCCTACCATGGGTAGCCCACTTCTTGGGTAGATCCTTCCCATCAGGGATAGAATCTCTCTTGACAAAAAAGAAAAGCCGCTTCCAGTTGGTATCATTTTTGGTAGCTTTGAAGACCGGGTGTTCCTCACCAGGTTTACGTTTGAACAGATAACGATGGGAACCAAAGGTAGTGAGATCATACAATTCTCCCAGTTCTGCCATGCCTAAGTCTATCCCCTCCTGCTCGATGATCCTTTCAAGGGTATACAAAACCCTCCAGATCATCAGCATGGCTTGGATATAAGATATGCCGGTTAGGGAAAAGAAAGATTGGGTGAAAGCTGGAAAGGGATATATGTAGCCTATGGTAAACGGGGTAACAGGAAACGCAACCTAGTTATCAGAAATATGATCACTGAGGGCGTTGGGATCAAACGATTTAAACACAGTGTTCACCGAGAAGCAGTAGCGGGTCCTATCAATTTGCGGATCGGAGAAGCAACATCGTTCTTTTATGGAATCTTCGATGATTCACTGGCTCTTTAGCGGGTTGTTCTTCGTGTGATCCTTAGATGGGGAGTTCCGGAGCAACATTTTGGCAGAATAATGAAAAGAGAAGGAAAACAGAGCAAAAGAAGGAAGAAGATGAATACCTGTTTATCTTCGGAATGCAGTTATAAAGGGAGTAACTCTGGAATTTAAATGCATACGATCCTATCTATATCTCCTATTTATAATCATGATTCTGCAGGGATGTCACTTCTGTGACGTCATAGTTGCAACGGATAGTTCTACATCAACGGCTATATACCCGTTAGTTAGTTACGGATAAGATCAAGAAAACATAACTCGTTCATTTTACATATTACTCCTTATATTTTGTGGGCAATTGTTAGGGGAGGATTTTCTAACAATTAGTGATCCTTACTTGTTATCCTAATAGTGATCCTTACTTCTGTGACAGATGGTGATCCTCAGAAGAGCTTCAGGATCAGGATCATGGATCACCCTAAGGATCCTCATACTAACGATTGGCTGTTAATGTTTCGTATTGTTTTGCAGGATCATGGATCACCCTAAGCATCCTGCCGGTTTATTGGAGCAACCGGAGATCCCAGTTTGGAAATGGGAAAACATTACTATGGATCTCATTACTAAACTTCCGCGCACAAAGAAAGGTCACGATGCCATCTGGGTAGTCGTTGATCATCTTACCAAGTCAGCGCATTTCTTGCCAATCCGTGAGGATTTTTCGGCTGACAAACTTGCTCAAATCTACGTGGATGAAATTGTAGCTCGACATGGTGTTCCTTTGAACATCATTTCTGACAGAGATGCTCGTTTCACTTCTCATTTTTGGAGAACCATGCAATCTGCTATGGGGTCCCAACTCAATCTGAGCACAGCTTATCATCCGCAAACGGATGGTCAATCTGAAAGAACAATCCAGACACTGGAGGATATGCTTAGAGCTTGTGTGATCAATTTTGGTGGTAGTTGGGATTCACATCTTCCATTGATTGAATTCTCCTACAACAATAGTTATCACTCCAGCATCAACATGGCTCCTTTCGAGGCTCTCTATGGTCGAAAATGTCGTTCACCAGTCTGCTGGAATGAGATCGGCGAGGCTCAGCTTACTGGACCTGCCCTCATTTTAGAGACAACAGCTAAGGTTAAGAAAGTTCGTGATAACCTTCAGACAGCTAGAAGCCGTCAAAAGAGTTACGCGGACCTAAAACGCAAGCCCTTGGATTTTCAAGTCGGTGATCGTGTATTACTTAAGGTCTCACCTTGGAAAGGTGTGATCAGATTTGGAAAGCAAGGAAAACTTGCACCTAGATACGTTGGACCATTCAAGATCGTCGAAAGAATCGGTAAGGTAGCCTACAGACTTGAGTTACCTCCTGAACTTGGAAATGTTCATCCAACCTTTCACGTGTCCAATCTCAAGAGGTGTTTAGCTGATGAAAACCTCCACATACCGCTTGACGAAATTCGTGTTGACAAAACACTGAAATTTGTTGAGAAACCGGTAGAAATCATGGAACGTGAAGTCAAGTGGCTTAAACGCAAGCGCATTCCTTTGGTCAAGGTTCGCTGGGAATCTAAACGTGGACCCGAGTTTACTTGGGAACGCGAAGATCAAATGAAGGCAAAATATCCACATCTTTTTCCACGAGTTTCCTCTAAATAAATTTCGGGACGAAATTTCCACAAGTAGGGGAGACTGTAACATTTGTACTTGTAATCATTGTGAACAGTTCAATTATCAATAAAACAATGTTATTTGATCCCAATGTTTGTTTGGTTGTGTTTTACATTTTCCATGTTTTGACTTTTGTTCAATTTCAAACTCTACATCGCTTTCTGGAGAATTATACGCAAACTAGTGCGTAAACGTACTCAGTTTAATGCGACAAATACTCCGGAACATCAACATATACTCAACATACCTTAAATAACCTTTACATAACTTAGAAATAAGTTTTGAAGGCTTTGGTATAGCAAAAACAAGTTAATTCGCTTACAGGGACTAAACTTGACAAACTGCGAAAGTATGCCAATTCGAACTGTAACGAACATTCCGAAACATGTCCATAAGTTAAACATACCATAAATATCCTTTACATAGCTTAGAAATAGGCTTTGAGGGGTTTGGTATGCTAAAACAAACTTTTGGATCATTCAGGGACTAAAAGTGTCAAAAAGTGCACAAGTTTGCACTTTCGCGCATAACTTACGTTCTGAATACATCCGGACCTCCAAAAATTTATGTAAGCATCCTCATATTATGCCTTAGTGTATGGCAAGAGAAAAATCCATTCGTCGCGTCATTTGGATCGTCTTTCGCGCTTATGCGCATTCCGTCGTAATTAAGCGAACATCGCGATCGTACGGCCAAACGAACCAACATCCGACATATTTTTGAGCATGTTTCATGTCCACAATGTTTAGGCATCATTTTAGGGCCCTAAAGTTGGCTTTACGGGCCTTAGAAGTGTCGGAAATGGCTTAAATACAAAACAGGGACTAAAACTGTAATTACTGAAAGTTTGGGCGGATCAGACAGGGCCAGGCGGCCCGCCTGAGCCTTGTGTGAATCCTGACGCAGGCCGCGTGGGACATGCAGATCAGATAAGATCGATTAGTCACCCAATCTTAGCTGATTAAACCACAACCACATGTTTTCACTTGCCCTTTCAGCTCACTAAAGGTCATTTTCAGTAACCACAACTTTTCGACAAGTGTACGCACGAGATTGGATCACGTTTTTCAAGAAACGATCCTAACGGTTCGGGAAATACTATAAATACCCCACCCCCATTCTTGTAAAAACCCACAAAAATCTGATCTAAGCTCTAAGTTGGAACCTTTGTTTCATACCTGAGCTATTTTGATCTAGATTAGCATTCGGGGACCCTCCGTAAGTATTCTTTCGTTCTTTTATTCTCTTTTCGAGTCCGAAAGTCAATGTTTTGTTGACTTTCTGCATTGACTAGCCTATGGTCAACCCGAAGTTCATTAGAACTTCATAACGTGAGCGTGATCACGATGGTTATAGTCCGTAGTGACTATACCTACTGATTACCACGTTATCTAGGCTCAGTGACGAGTCGTAGTTTCGGCCAAAATGCGCATTCTTGTGTATTTTGTAACCAAACTACTCGTGAGCATCAAAGCCGTTTGTTTTGATGCCAAACCTATTTTCTAAACTTAGTTAAGCATGTTCTAACATGCTTAACTCGTCACTTTTAGTGTAGTGCTTATATAGGGTCGTAAGGTAAGCGATCTAAACCATCCCTTATACTTTCGAACCCGACCCATTTGGTCGATCATTGGGATCCGACCAAACACATTAGGTGACCATAGCTGTAACCTTCCGAGGTTATACCTTGTGGTCACGATGTTAGGCGTTCCAAACGCGTTCTACGCGAACGACGCGTTAAGGTAGCATAAGCTACCTAAACGGGTCGTAATGGGCCGTAAGCACTTAGGTTAGGTTTCATTTTAGTATGTAGGCTTTGTTAAACCATATTTCACGAGTCCCCATACTCGTTTGGTTTACGAACCCACATACTATCCGATCCTTCCGATTTTGGTCCGGTATATTAATATAGCTATCTATTAGGTGTCGTTTGATATCCCGTGATCTCTAGCATTATCTGGTTATTATACAAGGAATTCAAAGCAATCTCAGGTGAGTACATTGAACCCCTCTTTTACCGTTTTACAAACTGTTTTGGGGTGAAACACATGTGCCTACTTGTTACTTTCATGCTTTCCATGTTTTCACATCATATACCTACTATGTTCGTTAGTACATTATAGTACATGATTTCAACACATTTTATGCTATGTATGCCCATTGTGTGTATACTTACTACATCACTTTACATCACATTTCCTGCTATGTATGCCCATTATGTGCGTACTTAGTACATCGTTTCACATTACATTTCATGCTATGTATGCCCATTGTGTGCGTACTTAGTACATTGTTTTACAGTACATTTCATGCTATGTATGCCCATTGTGTGCGTACTTAGTACATTGTTTTACATTACATTTCATGCTGTTTATGCCCATTGTGTGCATACTTAGTACAAATTGCTTACATCACATGTCTTCATTTTGGTATAACATTTGGTTTGTTTAACATGGAACAATACATTCATTAACATTGATCACGCCATTCGTTAGTAGGTAGTGGTACCATAGGAATTGACAACTCCCGTTCCTGAAATCCTGGGTTTGATTGGATTGGAAGGAATGACCGAATTCGATATAGATAACTCAGATAAACCTTTAATTTGTTTAAGGGTTTATCGCCACAGTCTCAAGGCTTGGATGTATGCATATTTCACAATACCGCATAAATGTTTATATCAGTAGAGCATGCATTGTTCCACAAAACATAACGTTGATTTAAACCATGTTTTACTTCAACACCTTGTTTTGTGCATTTTTACATATGGTTTAGTTGATACATCTCACTTACCATACAAGATATATTTCGGGTACACATTACATGATCTATACTGAACATGTACATTTTGACATTGATATACATACTTGGTGGTTTACATTGAACATAGACATTTCGATATGGTTTACACAATAACACTTGACAATTGGTTTATACATGAACAATTTACATGGTGGTTGGTTTGGGTAAATGGTTTGAGTAACGTGGCGTATGTAATATGATACAAACATGGTGGATACGCCGCTGGTACTTCCTATATATAAATGCTTGTATAATATTACATATCGTAGCGTTAGCTAAGTCATTTCAGCTTAGACATATTACATTTTACACAAATAACATACTCTTCACAAGACATTATTTTTACAAACAACTTATCTTATTCAACTCATTTTACTCGGTTACTCGTTTAACCTTACACTTATCTATACATATCATCTGATATTATCGTTTTTCAAATGGTTTACAAAGCAAGACAAAATTACAAGGTTCATGACTGACTGTTATTAAACATTTCTTTAAACTTAAGTCATGAATCCCTTTTTCACAAAACCTATGTATCTCACAGGCATTTTTATGCTGACGTACCTACTTTCACATGTGTTTTCAGGAGTTGTTCCATAAGATGAAGATCATGATACTAGGGCGGACCTGTGCCTTAGAGCCTAAAAATGAAGATAGGCTAGTTTAAATATGTTATGAACTTTGTATTTCTTGTTTTGGAACGATGTAACACTCGTGTTAAATAAATAAAATGAAACTTTAATTTCCATGGTTATGAAACAATTAATTCTGTCCACAACACTCCCCGGCGTTTCCGCCGCGGTTGCACGTTACACGCGGCCGGGGTGTGACAGAAGAGTTGGTATCAGAGCCAATGGTTATAGGGAATTAGGTTATTAGTAATGCTTTGACCTAGACTATAACTTTCTAGGACCCTAACACAAGTTATCTTGTGCTTAGATTTTAAAACATACACTTCACCTATCCTTAGGTGATAACCACAACGGGAACTTCGGTTCCGAATCCGCTTTGAAGATTAATCATCTGTTCTAGGATGATTGATTACTAGGTTTTGAACCCTCTGTTATATGGTTTTGACCCCTTTGGATTTTCAAAAATCTCGTCAAGGTTTTCGGGTTTTAATAGTGTGAACACGTGCGAACTGGAAGAGTGAATGCCTGTACCCTGGGTTTTCTGTCTAAGGCTAGAGTGTTCGTACAAATCCACATAATCGGACCAGTCACTCTTACCTGGGAACTCTTGGGGTGAGTGTTCACTTATAGGCGAGCATGTCTTCGCAATGCATTATTATCGACCCATTTACTTTGATTAGACATTTCGTGTCACTTGGTTGCTTTGCGATGCGTAACCACCATCTTTGCTTTTGTTGATTCTGTTTCATCTCATTCTCTTCATCCAATCATCTCACTCGTTTCCTTTCATGTTTTCCTCTTTTAGAATGCCTCCTCGACGCGAACACCAGATAGCAACTGCCGAGCTGGCAGAAATTATTGCGCAACAGATGGCTGCCCAATTCCCAAATCTCTTTGCTCAATGGAACCAGGCCAACCACTACAACAATGGTACATGCAATTTCAAGAACTTTAACTTGGCTAAACCACTCAAGTTTAGTGGTTCTGAGGGAGCAACTGGGTTCTTCAGTGGTTCGAAAGCATCGAGAATACTTTTCGCCACGTGCAGTGTCAGGATAATCGCAAGGTCGAGTTTTCTTCAAGCGTGTTTCAGAAGAGGGCTCTTACATGGTGGAATGGGGTAATGAGAGACCGTGGTGCAGATGTTGCTCTAGCACAGACATGGGCTGAACTGAGAGCTCTTATGATGAGGGAGTTTTGTCCTCGTCATGAACAACGAGCGTTGGAGAAGGAGTTTGATGATTTGAAACAAGATAGTGGCGAGCACAGGGCATATACTGATAGGTTCGAGGAGCTGAGTCTACTTTGCCCGACTATGGTCGCCCCACTCGACAAGGCTATCGAGAGGTACATCGACGGCCTGCCTGACTCGGTACAAGACATTATTACTGGTAGCAACCCTACCACACTCCGTCAGGCAATCGAGTTATCAGCGACATTGACTGAGTCGCAGATTCGGAAGAATAAATTACACAGGAAGGGTGACAAGGGCAAGAAACAGTCGGCTGACAAGGAAGATAGCAAGAAAGGTCAAAACAAGAATGGAAGGGATTCTGGTTCATCGAAAAGGGGAAAGAAGCGTAAGGCTTCCCAAAACTATGTTGTCACTGCCCAAGCTAACCAGGCAGCTCCCAACCAAGCCGCATAGCCTCCAGCAAAGAAGCCCTATTCAGGAAGTGCACCTTTGTGCAATCGATGCAACAGTCACCATCAGCCGCAGCATCAGTGCCGTTTCTGTACTAACTGTGGGAAGTCAGGTCATCCTGCCGATGTTTGTCGGTTTGCTCAAAATCGCGCAGTTCAGAACCCTGCTCAACAATTTGCTCAGCCTCTTGCGCAGCAACAGGGTCAAGCTGCACGACCACAATACCCACCAGGTGCTTGTTATAACTGTGGGGATCTGACCCACTACAGAAATCGGTGCCCAAGACTAGCCAACCAGAACCAGAATGCAAACCAGAATCAGGCTCAGGCTCGAGGGCGAGTCTTCAACATGAATGCTCAAGAGGCACAAGCAGACAACGAAGTGGTGAACGGTACGTTCTTTATTAATAATCAGCCAGCATCTGTTCTTTTTTATTCGGGTGCCGACAAGAGTTTTGTGTCATT
Source organism: Helianthus annuus (assembly GCF_002127325.2). Lineage (NCBI taxonomy): Eukaryota > Viridiplantae > Streptophyta > Magnoliopsida > Asterales > Asteraceae > Helianthus > Helianthus annuus. Next base: position 124,738,653 of record NC_035446.2, on the reverse strand, counting down.
GTCTTTTGAGCCAATGCTTCGCGTGTCTAGAACGAAACTAGGTAAACCTTTCACAGTAGAGGTTGCCAGTGGTGAACCCATTGTTCTTAATTCTGTTCTACGCAACTGCCAGTTGAACCTTAACGACCATATTTTTCCTATTGACCTCACACCTATGCAACTTGGAAGCTTCGACGTTATAGTGGGTATGGATTGGTTATCTAAGCATCGCGCAGAGATAGTTTGTTCTGAGAAGATTGTCCGTGTGCCGTTGTCGACAGGCGAGATCCTACAGGTTCGTGGTGAGAAGCCTGCTGGTGGTCTCAAACTCATGTCTTGTTTTAAAGCACGGAAGTATCTACGGAAGAACTATGTGGCTTTCTTAGCACATGTTACAGCAGATAAAGGCAAAGGTAAGACTATTTCAGATATTCCTGTCGTTCGGGATTATTCTGAAGTTTTCCCTGAAGAGTTACCCGGTCTACCTCCAGCACGCCAAGTCGAGTTCCGTATTGATCTCGTACCTGGTGCAAATCCCATTGCCAGAGCTCCATATCGTCTTGCACCATCAGAGATGCAAGAATTATCTAAACAGCTGCAGGAACTTTCTGACAAAGGTTTTATCCGTCCTAGCTTTTCACCTTGGGGTGCTCCCGTTCTTTTTGTCAAGAAAAAGGATGGATCTTTTAGGGTGTGTATCGATTATCGTGAGCTTAACAAGCTTACCATCAAGAATCGATATCCCCTACCTCGCATTGATGATCTCTTTGATCAATTGCAAGGCGCTTCTTATTTTTCAAAGATTGATCTACGATCTGGATATCATCAGCTTCGGGTGCATGAGGAAGACATTCCCAAGACAGCGTTCCGTACTCGTTATGGACATTATGAGTTCACAGTCATGCCATTCGGTTTGACTAATGCTCCTGCTGTTTTCATGGACTTGATGAATAGGGTCTGCAAGCCTTATTTAGATAAGTTCATCATCGTTTTCATTGATGACATTTTGATATATTCTAAGACGCGAGCTGATCATGAGCAACACCTTCGTCTTACTTTGGAACTCCTAAAGAAAGAGCAACTTTTCGCCAAATTCTCCAAGTGTGAATTCTGGCTTAAAGAAGTTCAATTCTTGGGACACATTGTCAACGAACAAGGTATTCATGTAGATCCCTCCAAGATCAGTGCGATTAAGGATTGGAATACGCCTACTACTCCTACTGAGGTTCGTTCTTTTCTTGGTCTTGCGGGTTATTACCGCCGGTTCATAGAGAACTTCTCAAAGATTGCAGTTCCTCTAACTGCTCTAACTCAGAAGAACAAGCCCTTTGATTGGGGATTCAAGCAAGAGGAAGCTTTTCAACACTTGAAGCAGGAACTTTGTGACGCGCCTGTCCTAACTTTGCCCGAGGGTAATGATGATTTCGTCGTTTATTGCGATGCATCTAAATTGGGTGTTGGTTGTGTCGTGATGCAAAGAAACAAAGTCATAGCATACGCATCAAAGCAGTTGAAGATACATGAGAAGAACTACACCACTCATGATCTGGAGTTGGGTGTAGTTGTTTTCGCTCTTAAAATCTGGAGACACTATTTGTACGGTACAAAATGTGTGGTTTTCACAGACCACAAAAGTCTCCAGCACATCTTCAATCAGAAAGAACTCAACATGAGGCAACGACGTTGGGTGGAGCTTCTAAACGACTATGACTGCGAGATTCGCTACCATCCTGGTAAGGCGAATGTCGTGGCCGATGCTTTGAGTCGCAAGGAATGTACTAAGCTTCATTGTGTACATGTCCAATCTGTTATTCAACCTCAATCCGATATCCAAGCTCGTATTTCTCAGGCTCAACAAGCTTGTGTTTCACAAGGTTTGATGGATAAGGAATTTCCTTATCACATAACTCCTGCTCTAGAACTGAAGGACAATGGATCGTATTACTTCATGGACCGTTTGTGGGTCCCGAGCCAAGATAATCTTCATACCTTGCTTATGGATGAAGCCCATAAGTCTCGTTATTCTATTCATCCTGACTCAGATAAGATGTATAAGGATCTTCGTATTCAGTTTTGGTGGCCTGGTATGAAGAAAGACATTGCCTTATACGTATCCAAATGCCTTACTTGCCTTAAGGTTAAGGCTGAACATCAGCGTCCTGCCGGTTTATTGGAGCAACCGGAGATCCCGGTTTGGAAATGGGAAAACATTACTATGGATCTCATTACTAAACTTCCGCGCACAAAGAAAGGTCACGATGCCATCTGGGTAGTCGTTGATCGTCTTACCAAGTCAGCGCATTTCTTGCCAATCCGTGAGGATTTTTCGGCTGACAAACTTGCTCAAATCTACGTGGATGAAATTGTAGCTCGACATGGTGTTCCTTTGAACATCATTTCTGGCAGAGATGCTCGTTTCACTTCTCATTTTTGGAGAACCATGCAATCTGCTATAGGGTCCCAACTCAATCTGAGCACAGCTTATCATCCGTAAACGGATGGTCAATCTGAAAGAACAATCCAGACACTGGAGGATATGCTTAGAGCTTGTGTGATCGATTTTGGTGGTAGTTGGGATTCACATCTTCCATTGGTTGAATTCTCCTACAACAATAGTTATCACTCCAGCATCAACATGGCTCCTTTCGAGGCTCTCTATGGTTGAAAATGTCGTTCACCAGTCTGCTGGAATGAGATCGGCGAGGCTCAGCTTACTGGACCTGCCCTCATTTTAGAGACAACAGATAAGGTTAAGAAAGTTCGTGATAACCTTCAGCCAGCTAGAAGCCGTCAAAAGAGTTACGCGGACCTAAAACGCAAGTCCTTGGATTTTCAAGTCGGTGATCGTGTATTACTTAAGGTCTCACCTTGGAAAGGTGTGATCAGATTTGGAAAGAAAGGAAAACTTGCACCTAGATACGTTGGACCATTCAAGATCGTCGAAAGAATCGGTAAGGTAGCCTACAGACTTGAGTTACCTCCTGAACTTGGAAATGTTCATCCAACCTTTCACGTGTCCAATCTCAAGAGGTGTTTAGCTGATGAAAACCTCCACATACCGCTTGACGAAATTCGTGTTGACAAAACACTGAAATTTGTTGAGAAACCGGTAGAAATCATGGAACGTGAAGTCAAGTGGCTTAAACGCAAGCGCATTCCTTTGGTCAAGGTTCGCTGGGAATCTAAACGTGGACCCGAGTTTACTTGGGAACGCGAAGATCAAATGAAGGCAAAATATCCGCATCTTTTTCCACGAGTTTCCTCTAAATAAATTTCGGGACGAAATTTCCACAAGTAGGGGAGACTGTAACATTTGTACTTGTAATCATTGTGAACAGTTCAATTATCAATAAAACAATGTTATTTGATCCCAATGTTTGTTTGGTTGTGTTTTACATTTTCCATGTTTTGACTTTTGTTCAATTTCAAACTCTACATCGCTTTCTGGAGAATTATACGCAAACTAGTGCGTAAACGTACTCAGTTTAATGCGACAAATACTCCGGAACATCAACATATACTCAACATACCTTAAATAACCTTTACATAACTTAGAAATAAGTTTTGAAGGCTTTGGTATAGCAAAAACAAGTTAATTCGCTTACAGGGACTAAACATGACAAACTGCGAAAGTATGCCAATTCGAACTGTAACGAACATTCCGGAACATGTCCATAAGTTAAACATACCATAAATATCCTTTACATAGCTTATAAATAGGCTTTGAGGGGTTTGGTATGCTAAAACAAACTTTTGGATCATTCAGGGACTAAAAGTGTCAAAAAGTGCACAAGTTTGCACTTTCGCGCATAACTTACGTTCTGAATACATCCGGACCTCCAAAAATTTATGTAAGCATCCTCATATTATGCCTTAGTGTATGGCATGAGAAAAATCCATTCGTCGCGTCATTTGGATCGTCTTTCGCGCTTATGCGCATTCCGTCGTAATTAAGCGAACATCGCGATCGTACGGCCAAACGAACCAACATCCGACATATTTTTGAGCATGTTTCATGTCCACAATGTTTAGGCATCATTTTAGGGCCCTAAAGTTGGCTTTACGGGCCTTAGAAGTGTCGGAAATGGCTTAAATACATAACAGGGACTAAAACTGTAATTACTGAAAGTTTGGGCGGATCAGACAGGGCCAGGCGGCCCGCCTGAGCCTTGTGTGAATCCTGACGCGGGCCGCGTGGGACATGCAGATCAGATAAGATCGATTAGTCAGCAAATCTCAGCTGATTAAACCACAACCACATGTTTTCACTTGCCCTTTCAGCTCACTAAAGGTCATTTTCAGTAACCACAACTTTTCGACAAGTGTACGCACGAGATTCGATCACGTTTTTCAAGAAACGATCCTAACGGTTCGGGAAATACTATAAATACCCCACCCCCATTCTTGTAAAAACCCACAAAAATCTGATCTAAGCTCTAAGTTGGAACCTTTGTTTCATACCTGAGCTATTTTGATCTAGATTAGCATTCGGGGACCCTCCGTAAGTATTCTTTCGTTCTTTTATTCGCTTTTCGAGTCCGAAAGTCAATGTTTTGTTGACTTTCTGCATTGACTAGCCTATGGTCAACCCGAAGTTCATTAGAACTTCATAACGTGAGCGTGATCACGATGGTTATAGTCCGTAGTGACTATACCTACTGATTACCACGTTATCTAGGCTCAGTGACGAGTCGTAGTTTCGGCCAAAATGCGCATTCTTGTGTATTTTGTAACCAAACTACTCGTGAGCATCAAAGCCGTTTGTTTTGATGCCAAACCTATTTTCTAAACTTAGTTAAGCATGTTCTAACATGCTTAACTCGTCACTTTTAGTGTAGTGCTTATATAGGGTCGTAAGGTAAGCGATCTAAACCATCCCTTATACTTTCGAACCCGACCCATTTGGTCGATCATTGGGATCCGACCAAACACATTAGGTGACCATAGCTGTAACCTTCCGAGGTTATACCTTGTGGTCACGATGTTAGGCGTTCCAAACGCGTTCTACGCGAACGACGCGTTAAGGTAGCATAAGCTACCTAAACGGGTCGTAATGGGCCGTAAGCACTTAGGTTAGGTTTCATTTTAGTATGTAGGCTTTGTTAAACCATATTTCACGAGTCCCCATACTCGTTTGGTTTACGAACCCACATACTATCCGATCCTTCCGATTTTGGTCTGGTATATTAATATAGCTACCTATTAGGTGCCGTTTGATATCCCGTGATCTCTAGCATTATCTGGTTATTATACAAGGAATTCAAAGCAATCTCAGGTGAGTACATTGAACCCCTCTTTTACCGTTTTACAAACTGTTTTGGGGTGAAACACATGTGCCTACTTGTTACTTTCATGCTTTCCTTGTTTTCACATTATATACCTACTATGTTCGTTAGTACATTATAGTACATGATTTCAATACATTTTATGCTATGTATGCCCATTGTGTGTATACTTAGTACATCACTTTACATCACATTTCCTGCTATGTATTCCCATTATGTGCGTACTTAGTACATCGTTTCACATTACATTTCATGCTATGTATGCCCATTGTGTGCGTACTTAGTACATTGTTTTACAGTACATTTCATGCTATGTATGCCCATTGTGTGCGTACTTAGTACATTGTTTTACATTACATTTCATGTTGTTTATGCCCGTTGTGTGCATACTTAGTACAAATTGCTTACATCACATGTCTTCATTTTGGTATAACATTTGGTTTGTTTAACATGGAACAATACATTCATTAACATTGATCACGCCATTCGTTAGTAGGTAGTGGTACCATAGGAATTGACAACTCCCGTTCCTGAAAACCTGGGTTTGATTGGATTGGAAGGAATGACCGAATTCGATATACATAACTCAGATAAACCTTTAATTTGTTTAAGGGTTTATCGCCACAGTCTCAAGGCTTGGATGTATGCATATTTCACAATACCGCATAAATGTTTATATCAGTAGAGCATGCATTGTTCCACAAAACATAACGTTGATTTAAACCATGTTTTACTTCAACACCTTGTTTTGTGCATTTTTACATATGGTTTAGTTGATACATCTCACTTACCATACAAGATATATTTCGGGTACACATTACATGATCTATATTGAACATGAACATTTTGACATTGATATACATACTTGGTGGTTTACATTGAACATAGACATTTCGATATGGTTTACACAATAACACTTGACAATTGGTTTATACATGAACAATTTACATGGTGGTTGGTTTGGGTAAATGGTTTGAGTAACGTGGCATATGTAATATGATACAAACATGGTGGATACGCCGCTGGTACTTCCTATATATAAATGCTTGTATAATATTACATATCGTAGCGTTAGCTAAGTCATTTCAGCTTAGACACGTTACATTTTACACAAATAACATACTCTTCACAAGACATTATTTTTACAAACAACTTATCTTATTCAACTCATTTTACTCGGTTACTCGTTTAACCTTACACTTATCTATACATATCATCTGATATTATCGTTTTTCAAATGGTTTACAAAGCAAGACAAAATTACAAGGTTCATGACTGACTGTTATTAAACATTTCTTTAAACTCAAGTCATGAATCCCTTTTTCACAAAACCTATGAATCTCACAGGCATTTTTATGCTGACGTACCTACTTTCACATGTGTTTTCAGGAGCTGTTCCATAAGATGAAGATCATGATACTAGGGCGGACCTGTGCCTTAGAGCCTAAAAATGAAGATAGGCTAGTTTAAATATGTTATGAACTTTGTATTTCTTGTTTTGGAACGATGTAACACTCGTGTTAAATAAATAAAATGAAACTTTAATTTCCATGGTTATGAAACAATTAATTCTGTCCACAACACTCCCCGGCGTTTCCGCCGCGGTTACACGTTACACGCGGCCGGGGTGTGACATCCATCACCCGAGGTTTTTTATGCCGGAGATCATTCATTGATCAAGGGCTTTTTCCTCGTATAAATCCTTGTGTTGTTTCTGCAATTTACATCGAAGTGATCCTTATTATTGTTCTTCATTTCAAGCATCATTCCCCGTAACTAAGAGTTTGGTTGCATTATCCTCATTAGATTTTTGACCAAAACATGACCGATGATCCCAGATTTGCCAAGGCATCTGCTTCAGCATTATCTTCTCTTGGTACCTATTCAAGTGTAAAAATATCGAAATATGCTGCTATTTTTTTGAGAATATCGAGATACTCAATTAACTTCTCACCTTTAGCTGCATAGGAGCCATTAAAATGATTAGTAATTAACAAGGAATCAACATATACTTGCAGACTTTTAATATTCATGTTTTTAGCCAATTCTAATCCTGCAATCAAAGCCTCATATTCTGCTTCATTATTAGTGGCAGAAAATTCACATCTAATAGCCTGGGGTATTATGTCCCCCTGTGGCGATTTTAGTAGTATACCCAATCCTACTCCTCTAACATTAGATGCACCATCTGTATATAATGTCCAGGATTCTGAGGTTTCTCCTAGTTGTTGAACTTCTAGGTCTACTTCATTTTGAATATCACTACTGAAATCAGCCACAAAGTCAGCTAAAGCCTAAGACTTTATGGCATTTCTAGGTTCATATACCAGATCATAGGCACTTAACTTTACCAACCACTTAGCCATTCTTCCTGACATCTCAGGTTTTCTAAGCACATTTTTAACAGGATAGTTGGTTTTAACATGAATCCTATGTGTTTCAAAGTAATGTCTAAGCTTTGTTGATGCCATAACTAGGGCTAAAATTAGTTTTTCTAAACGAGAATATCTAGTTTTAGCATCTAATAAACTTTTGCTAACATAATAGACAGGATACTGCTGACCTTCATGATCCTTTACCAGGACAGCACTTACTGTATTCCCTGATACTACAAGATATAGGGATAACAGTTCACCATCCTCAGGCTTCATTAATAGAGGTGCGGTTGAGAGATACTGCTTTAAATCCTACAAGGCTGCTTCATGCTTCTCCCCCCATTCAAACTTCTTATTTTTCTTCAGGATATCATAAAACTCCTTGCATTTTTTCGAGGATCTTGAGATAAATCTGTTTAATGCTGCTACTTGTCCTGTCAGTCTTTGAACATCCTTCAGTTTAGAAGGTGATTTGATATCCAGGATGGCTCTGATCTGTTCTGGGCTTGCTTCTATCCCTCTTTTAGTCACCATATATCCTAGAAATTTTCCTGCCCCCACTCCAAAACGGCACTTAGCAGGATTCAGCTTCATGTTATACTGATCCAGGATATCAAATGCTGCTTTAATATCCTGGAGGTGATCCTCAGCCTTCTTAGATTTTACTACCATGTCATCGATGTACACTTCCATAGTGTCCCCCAGTTTGTCTTTGAACATCATGTTTACCAATCTTTGATATGTTGCACCTGCATTTTTCAAACCAAAAGGCATAGCAGTGTAACAGTAAATACCCGTTGGTGTCATGAAGGCAGTATCCTCCTGGTCTGAAGGTTCCATCTGGATCTGCTGAAATCCTGAGGATGCATCCATGAAGGTCAACATTTCGGCCGGCAGTAGCATCCACCATTGAGTCAATATGAGGAAGAGGGAATGGGTCTTTTGGACAAGCTTTGTTTAGGTCTGTGTAGTCTACACAAACTCTCCATTTCCCATTTTTCTTCTATACCACCACCACATTTGCTAACCATCTCGGAAATTTAACTTCTAAGATCATTTTGGATTTCAATAACCTTTCTACTTCTTCTTGAATAATTGTATTTCGTTCTAGAGGGAATTTCCTTCTTTTCTGCTGGACAGGCTTGAACGACCTGTCAATACCAAGCTTGTGTGTTATAATATCCTTGGAAATACCTGCCATATCCTCGTGCCTCCACGCGAATGTTGACATCCTGCATTTCAAAAAATTAGTTAGTTGGTCCTCAATATCCTGAGGGATATTGGTTCCCACGAGTACCGGGATATCCGGATTATCCTGATCCAGGATAACTTTCTTTACATCCTGCTCCGAAGCCTCCGCAATATCCTGGGCCCGTATCTTTAATTGCTATGTTGCATTAGGCTTGGTAGAGGATTTCATGGAGGATGAGTAACACTCCTTCGCCTCCTGCTGGTCACTATCTACTTTGACAACTCCCCAGGGTGTAGGGATCTTGATGCACTGACGATAAGTTGACGGGACAACTTTCATATCATGGATCCATGGCCTGCCCAATATGATATTGTAGCAGGATAAGGAGTCCATCACACAGAAGTGTTGTATTGAATTGACCCCTTCAACATATACTGGTAATTTAATCTCTCCCATGGTATTCTTAGCTTCTCCACTGAAGCCGACGAGTACAGTGGATTTTGAAGTGATATCCATTGGAGATACATTCTTCCTTTTCAACGTCTCTAGTTGGATTATGTTGACGGAACTTCCATTGTCCACCAGTATCCTGCGTACAAAATGGTTAGCCACATATAATGTTATTACCAGAGCATCATGGTGAGGATCCTGGACAGTATCCCTGTCATCACTATCAAAAGTGATCACTTTATCAGCTGTGAGGGTTGTCATCCTGGTTGGTCTTTCCCCTCTTTCGGCTTTAGCCTCCTTTGCATGTCTCTTGGCCGCAGAATATGAAGTCCCACAAATGTCGGATCCTCCTGAAATAAAGTTAATTATCTTGGCATCTGCAGGAGGTGATGCTGCTCGTTCAGGATCCTTCTCAGTATCCTGACCCTTGTTTTTCTTTCTTCCTAGGAGATCCTTCAAATATCCCTTGCTCAAGAGATAACTTATTTCTTTCCTCAGAGCAATGCAATCCTCAGTAACATGTCCGAAATCCTCATGGAAGCCACACCATGTGGACTTATCCTTCCAATCAGCCTTTTGTTGATTCTTCCGAGGCCACCTGGCTTTGTCTCCTAAACCCTGCATAGCATACATCAATTCAGGTATATTAACAGAGAAACAATATTCTGACAACTCAGGATACTCCTCAGGATCCTCGTCTTCGACAGCATTCACTTTCTTGTTGTCATTTCTACCATATGGCTTGGAGCGATATGGTTTGTATGAGGATTCTGACTTCTTGTTAGTTGATTCATATGCTGAGGATGCATTCATCCTCTCTTGCATTTTCTTATCATCTTCCAGCCTGATATATCTCAAAGCCCTGTTTCGAGCTTCGTCCAAGTTCCTACAAGGATTCATTACAAGATCCTGATAAAACTGGGAATCCTTTTGCAGTCCCATCTTGAATGCTTGGACTGCTGTAGCAACATCAAGGTGTGGGATATCCAAGGATTCCCTGCTGAATTTGTTCACATAATCCCTTAGGGATTCTTGAGGTCCTTAAGTTATCCTGTAGAGATCACTTGTTAATTTTTCAAAACTTCTACTGCAAGAAAATTGACTATTAAATAAATTCACTAAGTGAGCAAATGATGTAATCGAGTGAGGAGGAATATTTAAGAGCCATTTCAAGGTTGATCCTATTAAGGTGGAACCAAAGCCCTTGCACAAGCATGCTTCTTTAAGATCTGGAGGGATTGGGTTGATTTCCATCATTTCCCTATACTGGGCAATATGCTCCTCAGGATCCGTGGTTCCATCATAAAGCTTCATGTTGGGAGTTTGAAATCTTTTTGGGATTTCAGCATCACAAATAGGATGCACAAACCGGGATATCCTGTGGCTATCCTGGGACACTTCAGGAATTGGCTGAACCACCCCAGGTACACTGGATATCATATCCTTTAGCTTCTGAAGTTCCCTAGACAATGTTGATGTCACACCTGCATCCTGCAAAGATCCAATACCGTTAGTAGCAAGTGTATTATTATTATTAGATACACTACCGATCTGAGGATTCTGTCCATATCCTGAAGCATATCCTGAGCTTCTCTCAGTTGACACTCTAACTGAAGAGGGTATCTCAAGAGTGTGATTCTGGGGACGGCTAGGCACAATATTTCCCGGGTTATCTTCAGTATAAACCGCAGAACTGAAGTTCAAAGCCCTGGGTTGCAAGGGAGTGACAGTATCCTCAGTGGGCCTGCTTGAGCTGGATTTCAAGAGTTGTATTTCTCTTAAAATCATTCGGATTTGGTGATTGCTTCTATCTTGGAGGGGTCTACGTGAATACCTTCGTGATTCACCACGTGTCCTAAAAATTGCACCTCCTGGAGCCAAAATTCACACTTGGGAGAATTTGGCGTAAAGCTTCTCTTTTCTTAACAAAGTTAAGAGTGCATGTAAATGTTCACAATGCTCATCCTGGCTTTTGGAATAAACAAGTATATCGTCGATGAAGACAATTACAAATTTATCCAAGTACGGTTTACAGATTCTATTCATCATGTCCATAAATGCTGCAGGAGCATTTGTTAGTCCAAATGACATAACTGTAAACTCGTAATGAACATACCTAGTTCTGAAAGCGGTTTTAGGTATGTCTTCTTCCTGTACCTTCAACTGATGATATCCGGAGCGTAAATCTATTTTCGAAAAATATCTAGCTCCCTGAAGTTGATCAAAAAGATCATCAATCCTAGGTAATGAGTATCGATTCTTAATTGTAACCTTATTCAATTCCCTATTATCGATACACATTCGCATCGAACCATCTTTCTTTTTCACAAACAACACTGGCGCTCCCCAAGGGGATGAACTAGGTTGTATGAATCCTTTGCTTAGTAATTCATCTAACTGCTTTTTCAATTCTAACATTTCGGTGGGTGCTAACCGATAAGGTGCCTTGGCTATCGGTGTAGTTCCAGGAATTAGATGAATCCTAAATTCTACTTCCCTATCGGGTGGTAATCCAGGTAGTTCTTCTGGGAATATATCCGGGTATTCTGATACTACTGGAATGTCCTTAAGTTCTTTATTTTTGGTATTAATAACTACCGAAACCATATATGCTATTCCTTGTTTTCTTGAATAACTGGCCACTTTCATAACTGAAATGAATTTCATTGGCTTTCGTGGCTTATCTCCTGTAACCATAATTATTCATCCTGTGGGTGTATGAATTTCTATAGAATTCTTATCACAGAGGATTCGAGCATGGTTGGTTACTAACCAATCCATTCCTAACGCAACATCGAATCCAGTTAAATTCATAGGTAACAGGTTTGCAGAAAATTTATAACCTGAAAGTTCTATTTTACCCTCCTGCAAAACTTGATCTATGCTACCAGAGTTACCATCGGTTGTTTCTACTGTATAAATCTGCCTAAGTTTAGTTAAAGGTGGCTTAAGAGCTTGGCAGAACGAAGTATTTACAAAACTTTGGTTTTCACCAGAGTCAAATAATACTTTCGCATAAATGTTGTGAACTAGGAACGTACCCGCTATCACATCTGGAATCAGATCTGCTTCCTGTGTAGTCAACTGGAAGGCTCTTGCATTCTTCTTGGTAGTTCCTTCTGCAGGTTTAGCCTTGTTGTCAGCTGGTTTGACCAGTTTAGGGCAGTCTGGTCTAAAATGTCCAGCTTCTCCACAATTGAAGCAAATTGTTGATTTCTTTCTTCTGCAATCTTCTTCTTGGTGCCCTGGGATTTTGCAGAAGTTACAGTACCCCTTACATTTTCCAAAGTGCTTTCTTTTACAGGTACTGCAAAATGGAACAGTGGAGGATTGCCCAGTTCCTCTTTTCTTGAAGTTGTTACTAGCATTACCCCCTCGGAATCCTTGGGTAATCTTCTGAGCCAATTCCTTGTTTCTGTTTTCTTCCCGCGTGCGTACCAGTCCATCGGTTAAGGTGTTGGCTAACTCCACCGCATCGTCAATTGTGCGGGGTCTTGCACCTTTGACGATATCACGAATCTCGCTAATCAAACCCCAAATGTAGCGAGAAATAAGTACTGGCTCTGGCGAAGCCAGAGTTGGCACAATTCTGGCATACTCGAAAAATTTTGAAGTATACCCTCGACAATCAACATCCACCATTCGGTGGCTTAGGAACTTGTTTGCCATTTGTTCCTTTTCATATTCAGGACAGAATTTTCTTTCTACCAATTGTCTAAATTCTTCCCAATTCATAGCCTAAGCCATGTCGCTTCCTTTGGCTTGTAATACCGTATTCCACCATTCTAATGCCTCTTCCTTGAAAAGGTGAGAAGCATAAATAACTTTGTCTTCCTCTGCGCATTTACTTATTTTAATTACTGCTTCAGTTTTTTCTAACCAATGCAGTGCAGCAGTCGCCCCTTCATTGCCTGCAAATTCAACTGGTTTACAGGCAAGAAATTCCTTATAAGTGCAACCAGGTGTTGCAGCTTTCATTCTCTTGAGAATTGGGGCTTGAATTAAGTTGTCGTTATTGCCGCCTCCGTTAACACTATTACTAAAATTATCGCCGCACGTGCGTTTACTGGGGTGAGCTTGTGAAGGCTCAAAAGGACTTTTTACAGCAGCGACGATTGCCGGGATAGCATTGGCTATTCCCTGAGCGACGATGTTTTCTATATCTTGCTGATTTAGAAAGTGATCCTCATTATTGTGTTCCGATTGATTAACTTCATTAACTGGTTCATTAACAGCGTGTTCCATCTGATAATTAACAATATATAGATAAGTTATTGGCATGAATAAATACAACCAAATGCAATAAAGTAATCGCACGAAATCACGCCAAACATGTATAGCCAAAATTGTCGACTTTGCGACTTTGATATTTTTATATATTAGTAGGCATTCGTACACACCAGTTATATTACAAAAGGTTTTATTTTAGATTATTTTACATAATTATATTTTTGTTTATTTATTATTATTTTATTATTATTAAGCACGTAACCACACAACCACATACAATCCCCGTCAGCTGGCACTTCAGAAACGACGTTCCCTCTCGTCGTACTTCCAGGAGATCTGTTCTCCCACTTCCCGGATTCGATTTTCTGCGTCCACCAACTCCTCGCCATAATGGCGGAGTTCAGCCAAGTTCTCATTGCTCATACGTGGGATTTGTGCAGGCTCGGGCTCAAACTGGGGGAAATAGGTGTTAAGGTTATTTAAGAGGTTCTGAAATTGCCAGTCAGTGGTCCACCATTCTTCCAACTCTTCTTTTAGAGGTCAGGGGTTGACAATGGGATCTGGGATAGCAGGTTCTAGATTAACTGGAAGTTGTGACTCAATTGGGTAATTGAAGAGGTTTTCATCGGCATGTCCGATGAGATCACTAAGTGCCAGTTTACGATCCAGCTCCTCCCATGATGGCATTTCCTGGGCTTGCCTGGAACTTTCCCCAATCTCTATTCCTTTCCCCTTATCCTTGGTATCCTCAGTCTTTATAACTTTCTGTGCCGCTGGTCTCTTCCTACGCACACGCCTCCAGCCTACAAGCCTTCTTCCCTTTTTCGCCTTTGGTTTATCCTTGGGTTGGGCCTGGAATACCATTGGCTCTTCCATATCAGCCTGGTAGCCAGATGGGTTTCCCGTGATATCCATATCGGTGGTATGGATAGTGAAATTTCGAAGTGCCTCTGATAGTTCATTCATACTGTTAGCACACATAAAGATACACAAAATTTTAAGTTAAAATCAAGTTTCCACAAAAATAACAGAAATGGCAATCAGGAAAATTAAGCATTTCTAAATACTTAATTGGCTTAAATCAGTGGCTCTGATACCACCTTTTTCTGTCACGACCCCCGTCACGGTTTAACCCGGTCCAGGAGCCGCGGGACAGAAACCCGTGGTATTTATTATTCTATTTGACAGCGGAAGTTTAACAGGATCTTTAAACTTGAAAATGCCCAATTATTTTATTTCATAATTTGGGACAAACCCCGTAATTTACAATAGAGGAATTTTCACGAGGAAATTCCCTGTTTTACAAAACATGTTTATTGATTTAACTGAGCCACCACTTCAAACTTTATTAGTGCTCTGTAGCACTTTTCCTTGATTCACAGTAGGTCACCTGAAACATTTTTTTTAATATTTTTGTCAGCGGGGAAATACTGGCGAGTCACTCAAATTTGATAAAACGACACATAGCTATCAATTACAGCATAAGAGCAATTACAATGGCTTTTATCTTATTTTTATCTAGCGCCGTGTCACACCCTGGTGACGATGGTCATACCACTATTGGATCCTTTCACCCAAGTAGTAATGATTATCACTGTTAGGTTGGTGAACCTAACCGTGAGAAATTAGTAATGTGCACAATACCCCACTTGCCAGTGATTCAAGATAACCACGACTTAATCCTTGTAATTATAACTTTGAAAATAATTGGAGTATTGTAAAACATTGTTATAAAAAGAGAATGACTCACATTGCAAGTTTAACCGGACAGAACCTTGCCTATTGATTTAACCTTGTAACCTAATTTAAATAACAATGCACACGAAACTAGGTAAGTAACTTAATACAACATTTACGATAAGCTCACGAAATCAAAACCTTCACGACGAATGACAAAGAATAGCCCAATTACGGGCAGCACTTAAACATCCATCGGATCGGTTACAATCGATCGGACATTATATCGTAGCAGTGATCGAGTTAATACCATGTATCCGCGGCAGCGTTTCCCTACTTAGAATTATGATTTTGAGCAGTAAACTTCGTGTTGATTGAAATTTTCGAGCACAAAAGCAAGTCCCATGCACCAGCAATTTATAGCAAAAAAATGGGTTTTACGCGGCCTGCGTTAACCTTAACAAGGTCTTACGCGGCCCGCGAGAGCCACGTAGTCTACAATTAGGGCTAGCGTGTCATCGGTAGGTCCGCCACGTATGCGACGCGTGGCCCGGGATGCTTATCCGGTCAACTTTAAGTTGACGCGGCCCGCGTAAGCCTGAGCTTACTCTTACACGGCCCGCATAAAACCCAGAAATCTTGTTTTCTTGATTTTTTTTTGCACATTAGGGTTTTAGGGGTCCGAGTTTTCACTTACGGGTCTATTTGGGACATTTTTGCAGGTCCTTACAGGTCGAATAATCGCATGAATGATACGCTTAGAGTACAAAAGTCCTAATTCCAGGTTACGGATTTTGAGTGTAAAATGTGGGTGATTAAACTACGATCACGTAGAAACAAGTTTCGCGTAAAACGGATAAGTGTACGAAAAGATATGCGAGTTTTTATACATAAGGGCAAAACAGGAAAACTTTCCAGCAGCAACAAACTGTAACCTATGGCTGAGCGCCGTAGGCAGACATTTTCTGCCTTTTGTTGTTTAAGGTTGCCTTAGGCTATGGCACCTATGCGGTAGCTTACGGTGGGTTCCTCCAAGATTTTATTTTGTGTGTTTGTTTTATGTGTTTGGGTTGTAAATCTATGTTTAAGCACCATACAACTAACGTATGAGTCGTTATTTGTGTATAGGTGATAGCTAGGACCTAATGGATGAAGATCAAGTATAGCGAAGAACCGAACACAACCGAAATTCAAGTGTCCTCTTTGTTCTGTTATTTTGTGAAATGAAACAATTATGAACTTTGTAAAGATTTATATTTTTGCAAACTTATTAACGTGCTAAAGTGTTAAAGTGTATTAAACACTTATGAACTTTTGTTAACCCTGAAACATTAAATGTACGTTTACATGCATTATTTTTATAAAATGCAAATCTTTTTGTTAATTCTCAATTGTATGAGAATGGGCCTTACAATTTCTCCTTGGAGAAGTATGGTATTATAGCCGAGAGGTTGGAGAAGATTGGAGAAGGATTGGATACGACGTCATTGTTAGTGAATATCTGTTTGGTCCCCTCTACCATACAGTTTGTGTTTGCAGAGGTAAATTGGCCCTGATTGGCCACACGTCCCTTTCTAGATGTATTTATCGCCTCGCCTATTGTCAGTCGTTAGTGGGGGTTTAAGGATGCATGACTTGGCATCATGTGATTGGCCAACCGTTGCTATCGCTTGTACCTCTTGTTCCTTACATGATAGGCGTTTAGTGGAGATCACCCGGTACAGTGTTGGTGGATGGTGATTGGTTGCAAGTCACTTTTACCTTTTACTATATGTTTCCGCCGTGTTGGCATAGTACTACGTGGCGGGTGGCCCCCGTGGATGGTTTATTATGACCGGTTGGTTGTTTTTAATTTTAGATAGGAGCTTAGTCCTAGGCCCACGGGGGTTTACTTTGGGCCTGCAAGGGGTCTAGGACCATATCTGTTCACGTTTATACCATCATACCTGACTAACCTTTATGATTTTTATACAATGATGTTAAGGTACGTTAAATAGTTAGTTGATTATCTACTTTTGTATGAAATATTTGTTTAATGCTTGATTGCCACATATCATTTCCTATCAAATTGCTATGAAATGAACTTACATTTCGTTTCTACTCCAATACCTGAGCAACCCTCATGTCGGTGATTCGATAGGTGCACCATTGAGGCCTTGATAACGTAGTATGAATTAATCATAGTATATGTAATATTGTATGAGTTAATTACACAGATAGTCCATGTCGTTCGTTGAAAGTTTTGATTTTGGATACCAAATTTTTTTGTAACATGTTAAGGTTATGTAGTTTCGTTTTTATAACACACTCGGCATTAAGCCTAAGGGTAGTTAAAACTTTACAGAGTACACTCACACTATGGAGGATGTTTTTTCAGAGTTTCCTAATAAGATATACAAGAATAGTAAGATGGCTTATGTTGACTTGCTGAACAAGGAAAAAGTTGTGTTAGTAATGTAGATTCAATTGCTCATGAGCTAGGTTATGACATTGGGTCGATTCTGCATTATCATTATCTTATACCTTATGAACATTTAAATTGGGTTGAGACCTTCAAGCAACCATCATGATGTAGTTAGTTTGTTGAAAGATTTGCCTGATCATATAGAAATAGACGTTTACATTGAAACTAGTGAAACCTATTAGAAGTTAGGATAAAAAAATGACAATGTAGGCAATGCTGAAAATGTGGGGAGTGAAAAGGTAGTGAATGTAGTGAGAAATGTTGAAGTTCTTTGCAGTGTTTGAGGGTCTTTTATATGAAGAAATGAATCCAAAAAATAGTGAAGAATTGAATGTAGGAAATGTAAGTAATGAAAAGGAAAAAATAAAGACTCATTCAAATGTAATTGATGATGGGGATGTTGAAAACATAGATGAAGCAGGGGTTGAATTTGATGATGATATTATTCATTCTGCAAATATCATTGATGAGGGAGAAGTTGATATGACGGGATTTAGTGCCAATCTATATGTAAACAATGAACGTACGCATCAAAATGGTCCTAGAAACAATCATGTAGAAGAAGTGGAGTATACAATAAATATATTGATTCATTTGGCAGCTCTTCATCTAGTGAAGACATTGAGAAAACAAGAAAAAGAAAACCTAGAATGATTAGAAAGAAAGCATTGGTTGAGAGTCTGTTGTTTTATGTTGTCCAAGAATTTGCTAATCAGAAGTTAGCTTCTATAGGAATGATCAACAAAGGTTAAGGGTTGTTTTCAAGGGAACTATCCCACACTTTGAAACTAAAACAAAATGTAGAACTATAAGAAAAGATGAAATTGTTAAGGAAGATTCAAATCTGGTGGATCATAGTAAAGCCCAACGGAAGGTTCAAGTGAAAAAAAAAACAGGAAAACAATAGAAGATGATTGGAAATGTCCATGGGTTTTGTATGTTTCTAAGTTTAAAGAAAAGCCCACTTGGGTTGTAAAAACTTATAACCCCCCAACGCAAATGTCTTCAAAGTAGTTCTGTTAGGACATTCACTTCTGATTAGCTTTCAAGAGAACTCTTGTTTCAAATTGAGTCAAACCCAAGCATCCCACTAAAATCCATAAAAGAACAGATGCAGAGGAAGTATCAAATGGGTGTTTCAAAAATGAAGGCTTTCGGGGAAAAGTTATATGTTACAAAACATGAAATGGGTGAATACATTCATCAGTATGCTAGTTTGAGAGACTATATACTTGAATGGCATAGAGCAAACCCAGGTACAATTGTCACACTTGAAGTTGAACCAAAGTACAATCTTGTAGTTGATACTAGAATTTTTAAGAGAATTTACATATGCATAGGTGCACTCAAACAGGGTTTTAGAGCTTGTAGAAGGGAGATATTTGGGTTAGATGGTGCTTTTATAAAGGTTCTCTTTCCTGGTCAACTACTAACAGTTGTTACTGTTGATTCAAACAATGGAATATATCCAATAGCTTATGCAATAGTCAACGTCGAAACTTTAAATTCTTGGGAGTGTTTTGCAGAATCTAGGGGATGACCTAGGATTAGATGTGACTTCTAATTTCACATTCATTTCAGATAGGCAAAAGGGTTTAATTACTGCCCTACAACATGTATTTCCATCAGCTGAAGATAGGTACTGCCTTCGACACATACACCAAAATATGAAGCTCCAATGGAGAAGCAAGGCCTCCAAGGACATGTTATGCAGTATAGCAACAGCCCCTACTGTACCTAAAGTCAATGACAAAATGGATGAACTTATATTGTTGAATGTGGATGCTTACCAGTGGCTACACAGATCTCATCCATCAATTGGACTAGAATCCATTTTACATGTATGTTAGATGTTTCTGTTAGTTTTATACTTGTTTTAATGATTGTTGAATGTGGATGTTTTATACTTGTTTTGTAGGTAAAACTAGGCATGATTTGCTATTGAATAATATTTGTGAAGTATTTAATGCAAGTTCAGATGATGGTAGGGATAAGCCAGTTATAACTACCTTGGAGTATGTGAGAGAATACTTAATGAGAAGGATTGTAAAGTCATTGACAAGAGTATCAAGTTACGATAATAACTAAGATAACTGACAAGCTTGAAGACATCAAAAAGGATGCAACCCAGCCGAGTGTCTAATAGAATTGAGGCAGGTTGTATAAAGTTACAAGTTATAAGGTTGAAGACAAGGTTGTAGAACAATGTGTTGTACATGCAAAAGAATGCTCATGCAGGAGATGGGAGTTAACATGCATTCCTTGCAAGCATTTTGTTGCCACCAATTAGAGCATGGCTTAAAATGGAGATCGGGTTTGATTGTATGAATAATTTTAATATTTATTATTACGTTAATTATATTAATATGTTATTATACAACATGTTGAAATCCTTGAAGCATGGGTGAATCCCTGCTACATACTTGAAACATGGAAGAAGGTTTACTCACACAAGGTAGGTCCTGTTAATGGTAGAAGTATGTGGCAAACGTTAAACTATCATATAAGGATAAGAGAACCTTATTATCATAAACCAATTGGGAGGCTAAAAATGAAACGCCCAAAATTTTCTCATTCGACCAACAACATAAAATTCTTACAATTTAAAAATTTTTGACATAACCCGTTCGTATTAAGTACTTTTCTCCTTGTTTTTAACAATACCATTATATTTAATACTACGACACTTCCAACATAACAAAAGTTAAGACCATATAAGGTTCGCCATGAACATTTTGTACATACTACACAAAAGTTTAGGATCGAAACTTCTTACTAACAAACTAGACACTTACTAATTAACATTTACTACACAAAATGGTAAGTTAACCCATCAAAATAAACAACTTGGACCGGAAGCGCATAAGGTCGACATTGCATGTGTGTGTTTTCGGTCCGGGTACGTCGCAATTAAGCAAGGGACTTACCTATCAATCATAACAACAACATTATTAGTTCATAACACATAGCAATTTAAATCCTCTAATTACCTATCATTGTTCCATCCATCATCATGTCATGTTTCCTTATTATCAACCTTACTTCCATCCGAATACATTCCTCATATCCCTTTCCGACTTATTCGCCATGAATCGATATATGCCATACTCTTCAACATACTTACTTTGTTTGACCCGTTATGAAAAATTTACAACAATTCTATAAAATCAAATACTACCATTCATAATTCTACATTAGAGCAAATAAAGTTCATATGAACTTACCGCGATCTTGAGATGCTTGTGCCTTCGAGTGACTTGCGCCTTCTTCCTTCTTTGTGCCTATATGTCATAATCTCATACTTTAGCTTTCATAAACATTACTTTCAAAATCCTTATAGCATGTTATGGCGTCTACTAATCACATATATCATTGTCATAAAGAAATTACATCAACTTAACAAGTATCCATGTAAACAACCATAACTAAACTCACTTAGGCATTTCGTCGAACACATTGTGTGTCACGGCCCCCGACCCGGTTTGACCCGTTCCAGGAGCCGCGGAACAGAAATCCCGCGGTATTTAATTTAGGCGACAGCGGAAGTCTTTTTAAAACAGGATCTTTAGTAGTAAAACTGCTCATTATATAATTTAGGGATAAAACCCAGTAATTTACAATAATGTGATTTCAATGGAAATCTTTATTTTCCAAAACATGTTTCTTTATTTATTTACACTGAGCCACTTTTCTAAGCTGGTAGTGCTTCCTGGCACTTTTCTTTGCTCACAACAGATTACCTGAAACATGTTTGAAAAAGGTTTTGTCAGCGGGGAAATACTGAGTGAGTTCATTCAGTTTTTAGGAAATGACCCATAGTTATAAATTACAGCATAAGAGCGATTACAATGGTTCATATCTTATTTTTATCTGGCTTTCTGTCACAATGGTGACAAGTCACAATGGTGACGATGGTCATACCACTATTAGGTCAATGAACTCTAATAGTGACGTTTCTCCCTAGTAGGTCAATGAACCTAACTGGGAGAAATAGTAATGTGCACAATACCCCACTAACCAATAAATCAAGATATCCACGACTTAGTCCCTGTATTTATAACACTTTGAAAATAATTTGGAGTATTGTAAAACAGTTGATAAAAAGAAGAATGACTCACATTGCAGATTTAACGAGCAGTGTATAAGCCTACTGATTAGCCTTGATTATTTCTAATTTAACAATAATGCACACAAAACAGGATTAGTGATCAATACAGCAGTTACGATACTTCCCCGAGATCAATTTTGACAATGAATGTCCAAGTGTAATACTTCGGCTCATTTATCAAAATGACAAACGATAAAGTATATAGTACTTCAACTCGTATATCGAATTATCGACAACGACAAAGTACAATGCTTCGGCTCATTATCGATTTATCGACAACGATAAAGCATAGCCCAATGTGGGCGGCACTTAGACATTCTTTGAATGTATTGATTCCGGAAACTGAATCGTAATAGCGATCGAGTAATTACCCTGTTCTGCGGCAGCGATTCGATAATTGTGTGTGTGTGTTGGACTGTTTTGCTTATAACTCGACCTACGTAACTCCGCTTTTCGTCGTTCAAGTGCCAAATTTCAAGTCCCAACCCCTGCTATTTATACTGAAAATTTGTCACCGTAGCGTAGCGCGAGGGGTACCCCCTTAGCCGTCGCGCTACGCGAGTGACCACCCTATTTTCATAGGGTAGCCCTTCGTGCAGGTAGGCTTGCTGTGTCAACAGTTTCGTAAATTTCAAATTTTACACATAGTTATGAGGATAATCGTTACTAGGGTTTTGCCCCCCCTGAGTTTTAGGGGCCCTGATCCTGATTCTGATTGTTCTGGAAATTTTAGGGTTAGTGTAGAATCACTTGGGTGTCTCAATTAGGGTTTTCTTAATAGCTAATTAATATTCTAATTATTAATTTTAATGAGAGTTGTTACATTGTGTGCGTATCACTAGTTTAGCACAATGTACAAGCATCCTAAGCACAATTTCCATAGTTCTTTCATTGATCAACATAGACTTCCTACTATTTTGAAATCTACCATTCAAATCATGAGCACATAGTCCTAAATCAATTATTCATCACAATTTCATTAATCAACAATCAAATTAACATACAAAACTTCACAATTTCTAAGCATTATTTGACATGCAAGTGAGTTTTGCCCTAATCATGCTCATATTCATAATTTAGCATTCAGAATTTAGCATCTAGTGATGTCTATACCTTCTTAGAAACCGTTAATCATATTGAATTTAACATTACATTCACGAATTACACTAAACCCATTAAATCAAACATCACCAAATTGCAAAATTCGACTTACTTGATGTAAGAAATACTTAGGTGATCACCATTCTTAGCTCATGCATTCAACTAGCCCTCAATTTCCCTTTTAATTTGATGGATTTGTGAAGTTAGGGTTAGATGAGGAGGAGTTCTTCCTGGTTCCCTACTCACGATCGCACACACCCACATATAACTTACTGGGCATTTTTCTTGAGTTGGGTGTTTTAATTTAACATTTTCATTTTAACCCCCTCATCTATTCAAAATATAACACTTTCCCTTTTTGTTTATTTACATATTAATCTAGTAACATTTATGCATACATAAGGCTATTAGGTTTATTAATATTAGAACGTGTCATACGAAATTCGGGGTGTTACAAAAAAGCATATAAAGAAGGATGCAATGGAGAAAGATGATGATGACATGGTAAGTGGTGGGAAGCTTAGCAGACTGTCACTTGTAGGAAATGTGGAAACAAAGGCCATAACAGAAAAAACATGCACAAGACAAGGTGGGGAAGGTTTTACATCTGCAAAAGCTTCTTGGTGGGGTAAAAAAAAGGTTCAAATACTAAGGGTTCAATAACTGCTAAAGGTCCAACAGTAGGTAAGGGTTCAAAAAGTGTTAAGGGTTCAACATCACCTAATGGTTCAAAGTTTCCATGTAAAGGCTTGATCCTTATTTGTAACATTAGGTGGAGGTTTGATCCTTATGCACAGGGGCGTACCCACCCTAAGCCAAGGGTGGGCGGGCGCACCCCATGAAAAAAAAAATTAGTGTTATTTTTCGTCGAAAATCCCGATCGCACCCCTTGGAATTTTTCATCCGCACCCCTTGAAAATTTTCAACCGCCCCACTTAGAAAAAAATATTTATTAACCACTTATTCACTTAATTATTTAATCCAATCAAAGCCCAATCTGCAATCAATTTTTATTAACACAAGCCCAAACCCAACCTAAAAAATTTTGAACTAAATAAAATAACCCAAACAATCCGCCAATTCCATTTCCAAATCCCGCCCCCAAAAAAACTCCCAACGACTTGACGCCATTACTCACGACCTGGTGGCTTTTTTTACCGGAAAAACCAAAATTCCGGTTGGACCGACCCATATTACGTCAGAATTCCAATATAGAACTAGTATGGTTTATTTATTTATTTATTTATTTTGTTTTATGTGATGATTAGGAGAAAATATAGATGTGTAAGGGTTTAATCTTTTTATATTTTTTTGATTTTTTTGTTGTTCCAGACTTGTAGTTAAATGATTTTGTTGTTTTATTTATAGCTTTGTTTGTTTAAATGATTAGTTACAAGTAATCAACATTTAATATTAGGGCTTGAATGTTTAAAAATATAATTGAAAGTTATGGGTTATGGTTCAACATGATTGTTTATTTTGTTTAAGTGTTTAGTGTTGTTTTATGAACTTATGGAGCAAATTATATGTGTTAGGAACAATGAGTAAGAATGTAATGAACTTATGGCGTGTTTAGTATCTTTAGATGATATTTTGGATATATTTAAAAAAAACTGTATGGCACAATTTTAAATACAATGACGTTTGACGTGTTTTTTATGATTTATAAATTTTAGTTTGATATTCTTTTGTCTTACATGATCCGACCCGGCCCGTTATGAACCGATATTTTTATACAGCTAGGGGCCTAAAATCTTTGAAAATATTCCGCACCCCCAGGAAAAAATTCCTGAGTCCGCCACTGCTTATGCATAACTAGTAATTGGGTTAGAAAGTTTTTTTTTTTTTTTGATCAAAGTCCCCATGTAAAGGCTTGATGCAAAATTAATTAATTCCGAACACATATTTGTAAAGAGGAAAGTTATTTGCAATGTGTATATGTCGTGACTTGCAAGTTTGGAGGAATTAATCTCCTTGGTCAACACAAAGCAAACAGTTCGTGGTTTTTTTTTTAACTTTTGATTTAGGTTTAAAACTCTTGGAAAATCATTGTTGTTGTTTCGTTTAAAAAAAGCCCACATTTTTTCAAAGTTGCGTTTAGGGTTTCAGTTTTGGGCAACTCTTGCCTGCATAGGATGATCTAGTTCGAAGGTTTCATACATCGATAGAAAGGTTTCAAGGTGTGACGACTGGTTTAGGGTTTTTTATTGGATTTCGTTTTGATCCTGCTTGTGTTTCCCGGGAAAGGCTTGCGACCATTGCTATTTTTTACTCTTGAATTATTTTGTTCGATTATCGTCTTATGACGGTTCGGATTTTAGTTAGTGGAAAATGCAAATAGATTCATTACTTGGTAAAAAAGACTTGGATATGTACCGGAATAAAAACCTAAGAAAATGGATAAAGCTGAAGATGCTTTGTGGAATGCCAATGACAAGAAAGCTAGAGGTGTTATTACGTTGTCGTTGACGAGGGGTGTTGCCTTTAACCTCATGTCTGAAACCAATGCGCGTGGTATGATGTTAGCCTTATCAAACATGTATGAAAAGCCGCTTGCAGCTAATAAAGTGTTTTTCATGAGAGAGTTGTTCACGATGAGAATGAAAGAAGGAAGCTCAGTGACCGAGACATAAATAATTTGAACTCTCCTCTGTCCAGATTGTTGTCTGTGGGAATGAATTTCAATTATGAGACCAAAGCTGTGATTTTGCTATCTTCATTGCTTGATAATTGGTTTGGAACGATGATTGTTTTCACTAACTCAGTGGGGCCTGAATGGTTAACATTTGAAATGATCCGGGATTTGGTATTGGGTGAGGATGTTCGCCGCATAAATACTAAAGGGTCGTCTTCTGAGATGTTACATGTTGGCATATGAAGGGATAATAGCAGGAACACTGGGAGCAGCAAGAGTCGGGGCATGAGATCGTCTAGGGCTTGTCTGAGTGTGCGTTGTTGGGACTGCAATGAGAAAGGGCATTGTAGAAGTCAATTTCCGAAGAATAATTATAGTAGAGGATTGAAGAATTTTAATGGATTGAACGACTCTAAAGAAAAGGCTTTGATACTTTGCGTTGAAAGTAGTGTGGAATCCTGGATCATGGATTCTATTGCATAATTTCATGATACCCATAGCAATGATGACATGTAGAATGTCAAAAAAGACGATTTTGGCAAGGTTAGGCTAGGAAACGTTGAAATTCTTGATGTAACGGCATGGGGGATTTGGATCTAGTTACTACTTTAGGTACTACCTGGACTTTGTATGACGTCAAAGTTATTCTGAGGCTTGAAACAAAGTTGATCTTCGTTGGACAGTTGGATGAACAAGGTCTAGACATTAAGTTTGGTGGTGGAAAGTGGAAGTTCTGAAGGATAATCATGTGATTGCTAAAGGTTTCAAGAAGGGGTCGTTATATATGGTGTATGTTCCGTCTACGGAAGTGACCACCCATGTTAAGACTAACGCCAAAGCCGGGCTCGCTGATTCGATAGTTAAACTAGTCCAGTTTGCAGAAAGGACTCTGGGACTTTAGGAAATCCACTTGAGTGTATTCGGAGGTTTGAACATGTACAAGTTTTTTGTAGCAGTGGGAGCACCGAGAGTGTTCGACACCGTCTAGAAATCAACGTTGGTTCAAAAGATTAGGTTTTCGAATGAAATCTCTCCTGAGAAGTTTCTGCTAGTGGGGAGTGTTCCTCTGAGAATTCTTGTATCTGAGGGTTCGAGTCTGTGGGAATCAGTTGGGATAGAGGATGTGAAGATGGGGTCTTTTGAGACCAGGTTGAGGCACTCTAGGGGTTCAACGGGCCCTTTTGGTTACTAATGATTGGGCCGGTTGCGAGTAGGTTGACTGGGGATACATGGTTTGAAGTTTGGTTTATTTTTGGGAGTTGGACCTAGAAGACTTATGTCCCTGTGTGTGTTTGAAGTTTACGGATTACGGAAGACGTGGATTGGTTTGTGCTTGTTGGCGGACTTGTTTATTGCAAAGCCTTCAAGTGGGAGATTGTTGGGTGTGAAGTTCGTGGACTAGTTATTTACTATTGGGCTTGTTTATTTGATGTTTAAAAAGCCCGTTTTGGCTTTCATGTTCACCAAGCCTAAAACCCTAGATAGCCTCTAGGTATATATTATTGTCTATGTAACTGTAAAACTTGTCAGACCTAAATAAAATATCCCTAGTTGCAGCTCGTGGACTTAGGTTCTCAACTGGGACTGAAGAACGTAAAATTCTCGTATTTATATTCTGGTTGTGTGTTTGTTGTGAATCAGTCATTCCGTTGTGCCACTTAAACCCAACGCTTTTCTTGAAGAAATACTTCTTAGCAAATCAAAGTGTTTTTAGAAAAAGAATGTTAAAAGTAAATTATTCACCAGTTCGTTTAGGTTCTTTGAGTTTTAAAAAAAAATGTTAAAAGTAACTTATTCACCGGTTCATTTAGGTTCTTAGAAAATGTTTATTATACTTTTTTTTTCCGAACCAAAGGTTTCTAAAAACCCCTATAAAACCCCCCGGATCTGCCCAATAGTATATGATAAATTTTATAACTAATTATAGATCAAAAACAATAATAACTAGATATTGAAAATTGAAATGAAATTAGCAATAAGACTCGTGCGTGTTGCATTACAGTACATCGCAAACATCGAATGGATTAGTCCAAATGTTATGTTATGCATTAACCATATGAAAACATCCGTTTCGACATATATAATTGAACTCAATGGGAAAAAACAGACGAAAAAACGTTGAACCCTACACACACGTTGCTGCGTGTTGACTTGCAAAATTTCGAACGAAACGTAAAACGAAAAATTTGTGAAACATGAGAAGTATGGGGGGACCAAAGTTGAAAATAAAAAATTGTTGGGGTTATATTGAAAGATTGAAAAGCTTTTGGTTAAAACTAAAAAAGTCAAAGGGGTTAAATTGCAAAAATAAAAAACCCAAGTGAAAAATGCAAAAAAAATTTGAAAAACTCTCAATACATATATTACAACTACATAAAACAACAAAATGTTGCTAATTTATAGTTTAGAAATATATAGTTCGGTTTGTATGAAGTATTGAATGATAAGAAAAATGAATCATAACTTGGATTAAAAATAGAAAAAAAAATGCGTTCGATGTCAGGCACATATGATATTAACATCTTTTTATTTATTAAAATTACTAGGGTAAATTCCTTTTCGTTCAATATATCAAAATTACCAAGTATCATTGCAATGCAGTGGTGGGCAATGATAGGACCACCGGATTTCGGGTTCGATCTTTAAGTCAGACGGGTTTTACTGGTAATTTTACTGTCATGTCTACGGACGGGTGGGTTATCAGGTTTTCCCCGGAATTGGTGTTTGGCGACTCGGTTACTCTTGAAGTACTCGATTTGTCTGGTAGATACCTCGAGAGTGCCCGGTTTGATTTTTTGGCCGTTAAAAAAAAAGTTCGTAGCTTCAAACCATTACAAATATACCTACTTCTAAAGTTTACACGTTTTTGTTTGTCGTCTTCAACATTTATTTCCATCCACCAGAGAGACTGACAGAACTTGAATAATCTCTTTTCAAATGGCCCATAATCATTTACTATGGTGATAATGGCCCATAATCATTTACTATGGTATGATATTTGTAGAAAAGAATCATATATATTATAAATACAAAAAAGGAATAATTCATCAAATATTAAATAATTTTCGGCCGATGATTTGCAATATCGTGGTGGCTAATCTCAGTGCTATGAAGTTTGTATCTATAAAATGATGTTACTTCAAATATTTGTAAATGTAAGGTTAAATAGTACATGAGTATAGGTGGTGATATATTTCTCTTAAAGAAATCTTAATTGATGTTAAAGAAAAAAAGTGGGACCCTAATTGATGGCTGTCTGAAGCTGGAGTGCCTGACTTTGACCATAAACTTATTGAATGGGAACATGCGGCTTGGATTCCACCACGAAAACCACCTAAAATTATCCTGGGGTGAATTACCCCTCTAAACTAAAGCTTTAGGAGGCTGTTGGAAGATGAGCAACTAGGGACGGTGACGGACCTAGCCCACTAATTCAGAGGCATCTCAAAAAAAATTATCGTGTAATCATATAATAATAAAAAAAAATACGATAATAAATAAAGGTAAACAAATACTTAATAGATTTGTCATCTTCGTGTTTTCATAGCTTGAAATCATTCCATTACATCATCTTTTACTTTATCAAAAGTTTATTTTTCGACCCCATAGCTTTGTTCAAATATTCCTGGCCCATTCGATTATGTAAGCCGTCTTGACAAGCTTCAATTTAGAAAAACACATTTCAACGGTTGCGGTTGCAACCGGTAAAAACAAAGTTAGTTTTACTACCCGATAAACCAAAGGACAGGAACTATGTTGGGAATAATTAGTATACAAGATTTATCATTTGGGCTTTAATTATTATACAAGTTTTATCATTTGGGTTTAATTATTATATAAGTTTGGGGTTGTAAAAAGTTTGGGCTTATAAAAATTTGGGATTTTAATAATGTCAAGTATTCTATTTTTTTTTTTTTTTTTTGTCGGGAGTATCCTCGTATTTGTTTAAGGGTATCATTTGTATAAAACCAAAAAAATTACACTACGAATACGGGGCTGAGCCGTATCCCGTGCTACCCCTACCAACACATTACCTCTGCCCCAGACTAGGGATGTGTAAAAACATAATCATAATCAAAACTGAACTTCGGAAGGGGGAGCAGTCGATGGTGTTGTTAATCAGGTAGTTGAGAATGTTACTTCGAAAGGGGGGGGGACAGGAAAGAGATCTTTTCTTGATACGGTGTTGAACAGGCAGCATGGTGGGGAGAAGGTTGATGTGATCAATATTGATGATAATATAAAAGGCTTCTCTACATGGAATGGATACTCCTTAGTTGGTAGGGTCGTTGATTTTAAAACTCTTACAGGTTTGAAGGCCTTGTTGAGTGCTAAGGGGTGGTGTAGGGTTGGAATAAAATACATCGGCGGTTTCACGATGATGTTGGTATTCAAGGAGAGGGAGGATTGTGACCGTTTTCTGGATGAATCTGATGTGTGGAAGGATCTTTTCGGGAGTTTACAGAGATGGAATGGGGATCAGAAAGTTGAAAACGAGAGGAGGGCATGGCTACAGGTCCATGGAGTGCCGGTACATTTGGCATTAGATCAGGTGTTCGATGTGATAGGTAGCCGGTATGGTACGGTGGTACAACCGGCTAGCATGACGGAAGAAGATTGTAATTTTTCGTATGCTTATATTGGTGTGTTATGCAAATCCCATGCTAGAATACGTGATCGTGTAGTTTTGAATTGGAGGGGTGGTTCTTTTCAAGTCTGGATTGATGAAGATGTTGGGGAATGGGTGTCGGAGAGTATTGAGGATTTCGATTTGGAGGTGGAAAGTTTGGAGAAGGAAGATACTTCAAAAGATGATGATCGGCGAACGGAATTGGAGAATCAACAGGTTATGTCCGGTGAATGTCCGGTTGCTTACTTGAATTCTGATTTGGAAATGGGCGAGATACAGGGTGACGATTTACGTACCAAAAACCCCCGGATACGGGGATTCATGATTCCATTAATAAGATGGCGGAGAATTCGAATAATTTTAACAAAGATTCGTCCATTAATTCTGGGAGTACTTTGGTTCGGAAGAAGTTTAGAAGGAAGTCTAGTTCAAATAAAATAGGTGATTCTAATGGGCCCCAAGAAAGACCGAAAAAAAGGCCCAGGGAAGATAGTGATCCTTTTGGGCTGGATAAATTTATTGGTATATTGGCAAACAGTCCAGTCCATACGGTCGGGGAGGAAACAGATACTGGAAGTCCAGTGGGCTTTTGTACACCGGATTTGAATCAACAGATTGGGGTTGGGGAGTCAACTGGAGTCGGTACTTTTTTCTAGTGAAGGTAGAGTACGTGATGATGGTGCAACAGGTATGCCTGCAGGGTCGCAAGATATTGATCAGATAGCCAATGAAGTTTTTGTTACTGTGGAGTTGGGTAGAACGTTGGGAGCTGAAAACTTAGATGAGTTTTTACCGAAGCTTTGAGAGGTGGTGAGAAATGAAGGGTTTCAAGCGGGTGGCCAATGAACGTATTATCGTTGAATATACGTGGAATGGGAGTTCCAGGGAAAGCGGATTGGGTGAGGCAGCTTAGGACGCAACAAGAGATCAGTTTGTTTATGATGCAAGAAACTCAGTTTTCGGGTTTAGGCATTGGGGATATGGAACGCTTTTGTTGACGAGGGGCTTTTCTTTTTGAAACTGTTGATTAGGTGGGTAGATCAGGTGGGTTGTTAACTATGTGGGACCCAAAGGTTTTTTCAAGCATGGAGGTAAAAAAATATAGAAATTGCTTGTTGGTTTCGGGCACTATTAAAGGGAGTGGGTTGATAAGCAATTTCCTAAATGTATATGCTCCTCAGAATACGGTGGCTAAACGGAATTTATGGGCGGAGATTTGTAACATTATAGGTGTGGGGGACGGGTTGTGGACGGTCGCCGGAGATTTCAATTCGGTTAGAGAAGAGGCGGAAAGGCGAAATTCTAGTTTTAACGCTTCAGCGGACAACGAATTTAATAGTTTTATCGATGAAGCGAACTTGCATGAATACTCGTTGAAAGGTAGGAGATTTACCTTTGTGGCAGGAAATAAGCTGAGTAGAATAGATAGAAGTTTTGTCAGTTGGAACTTCCTCATGGATTGGTCGAATGCCGAGTATATAGCGTTGAATCGGGATAAATCGGATCATTGCCCACTGGTCCTAAAGATTGTTCATAGGAACTTTGGTCCAAAACCTTTCCGTTTTTACAATTCCTAGTTGAGTAGAGATGGATGTAATGACGTGGTAAGGAAAGCGTTGGAAGACGTGAGTTACGTGGGGGATCCGGACTTGCGATTACTGAACAAGTTTAGGAGGCTTCGTTGTGTGCTCAGTGATTGGAATGTGCAGTGAATTGATAAGGAGTTTGAGGAAAAAAAGGGTTTTAGAAAATGATTTAAATATGTTAGAATTGGCCTTGGAAGAAAGAGAGTTATTAGAGGCGGAATCGTGGGTGTTGGAAGAGTCAAAGAAGCGTATTCAAGAACTTGAAGAGTTTCAACAACGGGACCTTATACAGAAATCGAGAACTAATTGGGCGATTTACGGAGATGATAATACAAAGTTCTTTAATGGGTGTATCAATAAGAGAAGGGTGGCGAATAATATTCCTGGTTTGATGGTGGGATGAGTTTAGGAGACTAAACCAAATATCATTAAAAGAGAGGTGCTCCGCTGTTATCGAGATAAGTTTAAAGAAGACATGGCTTGTAGACCTTTTTTGGCGTGTTACGGTTTGATCAAATTGACCAGGGAAGAGGCGGGCGGTCTTATCAGATGTTTTTCTGTTCAGGAGGTTAAAGAGGTGGTGTTTGAATGTGGTTCTAATAAAGCGCCAGGACCGGATGGTTTTAACTTTGGGTTCATTAAGTCCTTTTGGGATTTTTTCAGGATGACTTTGTGGCAATTATGCAGCAATTTTATCAGACGGGGAGGTTTAGTAAGGGTGTGGGTTCTTCCTTCATCACGTTGATTCCAAAAGTGGGGGATCCTACAGAGCTTGGGGACTTTAGACCTATTAATCTTATCGGGTTTATCAGTAAGGTGGTGTCAAAGGTGTTGGCGAATAGACTCAAGATGGTCATGGCCAAGATTGTGTCGAAATCTCAGACGGCGTTTTTGACTGGAAGGTATATCCTAGATGGTCCTCTTATGGCTAATGAGGTTTTGTCGTGGGCTTGAAAGAGTGGAAAGAAGATGTTTATGTTCAAGATTGATTTTTATAAGGCGTATGATAATGTGAATTGGGAGTTCTTGATATTGGTTCTTGATCAGATGGGTTTTCCTCCTTAGTGGCAACAATGGATCCGAGGTGTTTTGGTTTCAACTAGATCCTCTGTTTTAGTAAACGGGTCTCCTACATTTGAGTTCGATTGTCAAGAAGGAATACGACAAGGTGATCCTATCTCTCCCTTTCTATTTATCTTAGTGATGGAAGCGTTTTCAGGCTTGGTTAACAAAGCATGTTGTATTGGGGATTTTGACGGGGTTCGGTTGCCTAAAGACGGGTTGATGTTATCGCACTTGTTGTATGCCGATGATGCGATGTTGATGGGGGAATGGTCTAATTTTAATTTTTCTACTATGAAAAGGATTCTTCGGATTTTTTATTTATGTTCCAGTCTAAGGATTAATTTGAATAAATCGGTTTTGTTTGGTGTGGGTGTTAGTGGTGATGACGTTAACAGTGTAGCCAAGTTTATGAGATGTAAAGCTGGAGTGATTCCGTTCATGTATTTGGGAATTAAGGTCGGTTCAAATATGAATTGAATCTCTAATTGGGACCCGGTTGTGAACACGTTTAAACGACGGTTGACTAAATGGAAAGTGAATACTTTGTCTATTGGAGGTCGTCTAACTTTGGTGAAATTGGTTTTGCATAGCCTTCCCACGTATTATATGTCGCTTTTTAAGGCTCCGGTTAAAGTGGTGAATACTTTGGAAGGGTAAATGAGACGCTTCTTATGGGGGGGTTCGGAAGAGGTCAAGAAAATGAGTTGGGTTTCGTGGGATGTTGTTACCAAGCCGAAAGCTGAAGGTGGATTGGGTTTGTCTAGACTTGAGTTGGATAACAAGGCTTTGTTAGTGAAATGGTTATGGTGATATCATTCTGATCAGCAAGCTTTATGGAGGTGGGTTATTGATGCCATACATGGTTCTAACCGTAGGTGGTGGTCGGCACCAGTTAACAAGTCTATCACAGGAGTTTGGAAGAATTACGGTCTGTTTTGGAATAAGTGTAAGGTAGAAGGGGTTGAAGTTAATATAATGATCCGAGGAAGAGTGGGGAATGGTTTAAAAATTCGTTTTTGGCTAGGCTGTTGGTTATGCCAGGTTCCACTGAAGGACAGATTCTTAAATCTGTTCACGTTGGAGAGACAGAAACACGTTAATGTTGCTGCTCATTGCTGTAATTTGGATACTTCGGTTACGATCAAATGGGATTGGAGGAGGGCCCCGGAATCTGTTGTTGCGTTAAATGAGAGAACGGAGCTTGAAGACTTGTTGCTCGATCTTGTGTTGGCTGATAAAGAAGATGAATGGGAATGGAATGATAGTAGGAATAAAGAGTTCACTGTTGCAGAGACTAAGAGATGGCTGGGTGGTTCGGTGAATAGCGATCGTTTTGGATTTCAATGGAGTAAGTGAGTGCCAAGCAAATGTAATATTTTCATGTGGAGAGCCTACTTGGATAGATTACCGACTAAGGTGGCATTGACAAGACGTAATATTTATGTGGAGAACATAATGTGCGATTGGTATCATAGTAAGGAAGAAAGTGTTGAGCATCTTTTAACAGGCTGCCATATTACAGCGGCCATTTGGGATGGTATCTCGAAGTGGTGCCGCATTCTGGAGGTTTACGCATTTGGTGTTAAGGATTTGGTCGAGCTCCATGAGCATTGTGGTGGGTCAGCTAATAAGAAAATGTTACTGCACGGTATAATTATCATTGTCTGTTGGCATTTATGGAGGGCTAGGAACGAGAAGGTTTTTTCAAGTAAAGTTGCTAAGGTGGGCGACATTGTCACGGATGTTAAGTCTTTTGGTTTTTTGTGGTACAAACATAGGTTTAAACAAGGTACGATGGAGTGGGATAGGTGGTGCCGATTTGATGTAATGTAATTGTGTTTGTTCGTTTGGTTTTTCGGCTTGCTATTTCCGCCTTGGTAATAGCTTGTTGGTTTTGTGGTTGAATGAAAGTTGATTTTCAAAAAGAAAAAAAATTGGAATTAACCAATAAACAACTTATTATGGTTATGTGCATCTTTATAATCGAGCCATCAGTTATATTTACGGTTATAGCTAACCAATCTTTCATAACCGATAACAGAACCAAAATGTAACATTCCCAAAATTTCAAATTTAAAATAAAGTTATTACACGAATAGATCATGGGTAAGTTGACTGTTAAAAATATGAAGTACCTAGACGGGGCTATAAACCGTTTAATAATTAAGTTATAAAAATACATTATCTTTGAACCTACTCCGTTTTTAGTGAAACTTGGTTCAAAATGTAGATAAGATTATTCTCGTTCTAATGACATATTCATTGTTTTATAAAACGACATATTTTAGAAGTTATAAGCGCCAAATAAGTAAAGCAGCTGAATTAATTATAATATATAAATTAAAATAATAAAAAAGTTATAATAACATTTCATTTGATGTGACTATATACGTGTTGCATGTTGTAGACATGTAAGATCACCAACCATTTTGGAGTTCTATAAATAGATCACATTCATTTGAGAAATTCTCATTCATTCTGCATGCATTATCACCTCATCTCTCTCAAGAATTCTACTGTTCATTTTCACCCCATAATAATAATAAAGCCCTGTCCTGTTTTAAGTATTGTAACCCCTGATCACTGAGTCAATACCATGTCCGATTGATTTAGGACCCACCAACGCATGTCAAGGTTCTGCCCGACTAAGTTTGTTGGGGTTCTGTCTCGTGACGTAGGGATAAAATTAAATCGGGTTACTATACTTAATGCGAGTGCATTATATATTTTATTAAATAGCTCAGGAGTTATACCTAAAATATAACAACCCTCGAAAACGACCCTAAAACGCTCCCAGATACATCCTGTATGTGAGAAACGGACCCGAACAACCTTAATATTAATGAAAAACAAATAAAAACAAATAATTAAGCCGCTCGCGGCCCGCGACAGACGAAGGCATATCCTTCGCGGGGTGCGAGGCCCTTGCCTTGCCGAACACACAATGAGTGACACGTGTTGACACGAGTCGAGACTACATCGATGACTCAGCAACCCTCACACCGCCCAACAGTCCCTCGCGGCCCGCGAGGGAATTAATGATGACTGTCGCGGGGCGCGACAGACTTCCGGATCAGCTATAAAAGGGACAGAAAGTAGCCATTTTAATCGTTCATTTTTCCTTATTTTCTCTCAATTTCTGTAGACGGAAATTATACCCAAATACCCCCTCATAAACGAAGCTCTGCGTCGATGTAAGTATCATAACCCCCGGTTACGTATTAGATACGCTGCCCGATTGATCTAGGGCTCCGTAACGGCTGTCGTGGCTCTGCCCGACGTAGTCGTTGGAGTTTCTATCTCGGGGAGGGTATAACTAATGTAAATTGGGTTATTATACTAACACGTGTGCATTGTTTAATTAATAGATTATAACCAGGAAGTCACAAAGGAAAAACCTAAATTAGCATTGTGAGTAATCTCCTTTTTGTAACCCTTTTTGTAAAATGTTTTTTCAAAACCTTAATTGTTTTAAATTATGATTAGCAGTGATTGAGTCTTTGTAATTCTTCAATTACTGCAAGTATGTTGGGGTTTTGTATACAAAATGTGGAACACGTTACCATTGGACAATGAGATAGCCAATGAGTAATATGACCCACCAGTCAGGATTGACAGTACTGAATGAGTAATTGTGTAGATATAAACATTGTAAACGCTCTCAATACTGTAAAATGATAAAACCTATTTGATTAAACTGGGATTCACTCACCAGTATTTCTTGCTTATAAAATGTTTTAAACACGTGTTTCAGGTAACTTAGTGTGAAGCCAATAAAAGTCAGCTGGAGAGCACTGAAGGCTTAGAAAAGTGGCTATAAAAGTTACCCAGATAAAAAGAATAATTATTTTCAATAATTAGGGTTTATCCCTATAAATATATTACAAATGAAAATCGGGTTTTATCCCTCTTGTTTACTATAAAATGTATTATCAGAAAAACTTGGGTTTTATCCCATTTATCTATTTTAAACATTTTGGTGTTTAACTCTGATAACAATATTTCCTAACTACGGTCCTGATGAAACTTTCCGCTGCCAAATTAATAAACACCGATACCATATAACTGGTTCGCAGCTCCCGCTCCCAGGGTGGGGTCGGGGGCTGTGACAGAAGGGGGTATCAGAGCTATGCCACTGATTTAAGCCCTTTAGGTGTTCTTCCAACATCTAAACCTTAAACATTTGTGTTAGGAAATTAATATCTTATGTGTTATTCTGTAAACATAAAATTTTAATATGCCTATCATGATTTTTATGCCATTTAAGGAATTTTAAGTTCCCCATATGCATTACCCATATATGTATCTTACAATTTTGATATATCAATAATATTATGTCTTAGAAAAAAAATTGTGATATATACTATATATATATATATATATATATATATATATATATATATATATATATAGTGGAGGGTTCAAATGAGAAGAAATTTTTTTGTAAGAAGAAAAAAGAGGAAGTTTCAACCAATAAGAATGCTTCATTTTACTTTATTTAATATTTGCATTTAATTTTAATATAAGGGTATATTGGTAAACTTACAAAAATCATTAATTTGTATTCTTTCCCTTTAATAACTAACTAAATTAAATTTGTAACTCCTTTTAAAAATATACACTTTTTCCAAATTAAAAAAAAACAACTTAATTTAAAGTGTAGAATAAATTACTAGTTGTGTAGGATAAATTACGAGTTGTGTAGGATATATTTCGAGGTGTGTAGGATAAATTTCGACTGTGTAGGATTAAATTCTATAATGTGTAGGGTATATGTAGGAAAATTTTGATATGTGTAGGTTTTGTAGATTATATGTAGGATTATTAATGATTAGTTGACTAATTAATTAAAGAGTTAAAAATTAATAATATGAGTTATAAATGAAATGGTATTTTACTAATATGCCCTTTCTTCTTTTTCTTTTCACATTAAATTTCTTCTCAAATGAACCTTCCCCTATATATATATATATATATATATATATATATATATATATATATATATAGGGGATGGTTCAAATGAAAACCACTTTTATTGTGAAAACTCGAAAACTAACTAAAAAAAGCCTAAAAAACACACAAAAATTTTTTTTTTTTTCAATTTTTTTTTATAAAAATCGCTAGTTTTTATATATAAAAAAAAACTTTTTTTTCAAAAAAAAAAAAAAAATTTGTGTAGTGCACATGTGTAATAATACACATGTGTAGTACACATACATATGTGCAGTATTACACATGTGCACTATACAAAATTTTTTTTTTTTGAAAATTTTTTTTTATATTAAAAAACCTGCGAA
This sequence comes from Helianthus annuus, assembly GCF_002127325.2. Taxonomy (NCBI): domain Eukaryota; kingdom Viridiplantae; phylum Streptophyta; class Magnoliopsida; order Asterales; family Asteraceae; genus Helianthus; species Helianthus annuus. The sequence goes on along the minus strand of NC_035446.2, from coordinate 124,700,579 downwards.
ATTTTGATTGCAAAAAAAAATTTAAAAAAAAAATTAAAAAAAAAAAATTTTGTTGTATGTTTTTTTGGCTTTTTTAATTAGTTTTCGAGTTTTCACAATAACTAGTGGTTTTCATTTGAACCTTCCCCTATATATATATATATATATATATATATATATATATATATATATATATCATATCCATCTATATGTGTAGGAACATAATGCGATATGAATTTTTCAACATCATAATAATATTACGATATTAATATTTATATCTTAATATTAATGTAAAGTAATACAACTCAGGTATAATACTTCGAAAATGTCATAATTTAAATATTAAGATAATATGTTTTATACCTAAATAATTTTATGTCATTTAAATTCTCAATATGTGTAACTCCTATTTGTATCTTACCGTATATTATGCTATAAATATATAAAGGAAGTATATTCATAAAATATTAAATTTGTGATATATATTATACCCACATAATTATGTGAATACAATTCAATGTACATTATAATAATATCGTGCTATTGATATTAATATCTTAATCAAAGATATAAGATAACACCTTTTGATATGATGTCGCTAAAATATCATAATATAAAATATTATTCGATGCAAGCGGTATATTTTATAATTTTTGGTATAACTATATGGTTTAAAATATATGTGTATATATATCTTAAGAAGAAACAATTTTATCATTTGATGAGTTTAATTCTTAAACTATATTTAAGTCGTATGTATATGTATTCTGAGATGAGAACGATACTTAAATTATTAAGAATCAAATTTAACGCTAGACTTTGTATTACCTATTATGATTCTTTAATAAATAAATATGATAAATTAAGAATCAAGTCCAAATATGTTATAATCAAAATAAATCAACCTGTCAGTTAAAGATTAAATCGTTGTAAAAGAATTCAGAAGATTTATATCTTTATTAAATTTATTCCTTTTGATGAATTTCCTTTTTATTCTAAAATATTATGTTCAATAAATCTGATAGAAATTTATTTTGTTAATAGAAAAGAATAAACAAAGTTATGAGAATAAACAGAATAACTAAAATAATTAATTGGATTCTTATGAATTAATAATATATGTATATATACAGGAAATTTTAAAACTTTATATTTATACGTATGTATATGCAAGACAATATAATAATCAAATATCTTTTGTAAAATATCTGTACTAGCACCACCTCTTAAAGAACAATAATGGGTCAATGACGGAGACTCTCATAATTTCATATAAAACCCTTACCTTTATTTTTGAATACCTATCCAGTCATGAGCTCTGGAAATATAGTTAAATTGAGACAATCAGTGTTGTAGAGATCGCTAGGCGCCAGTCGGGCGATGGAGTACTGACTAGGGATTAATCAGGATTAATCAGGATTAATCGGGATTAATCGGATCGGAATTTTTATATATAATTTTTAAATTTATATATATACACATACAATAATATCGATATAATACTTAAAAATAGTTCAAAATTCAAACAACTAAGTTTAAAACATAGCAAATCAAGTATTTAAACATTCAATACACACGTTAATATCAATATAATACTTAAAAATAGTTCAAAATTTAAATAATGAAGTTTAAAACATAGCAATTTAAGTATTTAAACATTCAAACATTAACATATCAGTCATGGCCTCATGGAATATGTTTTAATGGGTTAAAAACATGTTTTTTGGGGCAGATTGGAACTAAACAACTTGGGCCATGTATTTAATGGTTAAAAACATTTGTTTGGGCCAGATTTAAACTAAAAAAGAGTGGGCCGACTAGAAACGATTTGGCCGACTTGGGCCGATTTGGGCCGCCTTGCACCGACTAGGACCGACTTGGACCGACTACCGACTAATGGTCCGACTAGCTCAAAATTAATCAGTCAACGCCCGACTAGCGCCTAGGCGCCGATTAATTCCGATTTTTACAACACTGGAGACAATATAGAGAAAAGTTATTACACCGAAGGAAGAAACAGCACATAATATATATATACACTTTTTATGTTTTGATAAGATATATCATAAAAGAAAATGTTAAAATATAATATGTATATATGTATTTAGGGTGGGGTTCGGCTACAAAATCCATTTTTCCTACAAAGTGTACAAAGTCATAAAACACCACAATTTCAGCCATAAAACACACTCAAAACCCACAAATAACAGAGTCAAGATCACTAAAACACAATATCCAAACCTTAACAGCCCATAAAAACTTCAAACACACCATCATAGAACTATTAATATAAAACACAACATGATAATCAACATAAAACACACTAATATTAGTCATTCAATAATTAAAGCCTTATCATCCAAAACACAACACAAAACCAACAAAGATGATGTTTTAGTAATCTCCACTTTGTTATTTGTGGGTTTGAGTGTGGTTTATGGCTGAAATTGTGGTGTTTTATGACTTTTTACACTTTGTAGGAAAAATGGACTTTCTAGCCAACTCTCACCCATGTGTGTGTATATATATATATATATATATATATATCAACGCATAATACTGATAGCTATGACTATAAATGTGCTAAACATAATATGAGCGACAAAATGTGCCTAGATAATTGCTTAGTTATGTGATCATTATATCTAAACATGTTTGTAATTCAGATGTCAAGGGAAATAGCATGTAATCAAGAAATTCAGTCTAGTAATGAAAACTCTTTAGATAAAAATACTATAGAAAATATAATAGCTCAAGGAATATCAAATGCCATACCTTCGATTATTGAAGCTACTAAATTTTATGTGCCTATAAACAAAAATCCTACTATACACTGTAAGCATACCCATCACTTCAAACCTAACCCTAGTATCAATGGAAGTCATGATATTCGTATCAAAACTCTATCTTCCAACCTAAAGAAAACCACGACATATGGTTACTCCCATAAAGAATTCCGCTCTAACAAATCCTCCAAAAACAAAGAAATGGAACCAGCAATCGTGCAGCCTACCTGCAACAAAAAGCATTCAAGGAAACGCCATTCTAGTAAGACACTCCACTGTAACTTCTGCAAGAAGACTGGGCATACAGAGGGAGAATGTAGAAGGAGAAGGAAAACTAATGTATGTTACAAATGTGGAGAACCAGGGCACATTCGTCTCTACTGCCCGAAACTATCTAAGGCACTCGACAACGAGGATAGAAACCCAGATGAAGCTAAGGAGAACGCATAAATATTTACAACCCCGAAGACAACAACAACTTTTAAAATAAGCACCCATATGTTTTGTCTGTACTAAAGTATTAGTTGACTTTTGATTCCGATCAAAACTTCATCAATAAAGGTCTTTATTTTCTGTTATAAAGCCAAACACTCATTTGTGTCATCTCTTGACAAATTCACATGTTGCACATGCATTGCTGGTCGTGCATGTGAATTTACTTCAAAAGATCATTTATTCATGAGTTTTAATAATATTTCGTTATACTCATTCCGATAATCTATATAATTACATAATGTTGACTTTTGATAATCAAGTCAACAGATTTCTTGGAAAACCCCTTTTTCTTTACAAAAGATACTTACCGGATTTTATTGTAACCATTTCTTGTCAATACATATATCCATTGTTGGCATACATCCAAACCAAGCTCAATTGTTTGAACTTGTTCACAATATACATTCAATTCAAAATCCCATATGATGAAATGAGATCATCATATTCGAGGTAATTTCATTATTTGAATCATAGTAAACTTGTCTCCAATTTCAATGAATCATTTGTTAAAACATGACACCTTGCGGTGGCGATTTCTTTGAAACTTGGACTCATTTCATTCTCACACCTGAGGTACGTATTTATCTATTTATTGATTCATTATCCTAAACCAGCCTTAGTACAATTTTGTGTTAAGATAAAGGTACCTAAATTTTTATTCCAACATTTCTTCCATCTTTGATCAATCCGACGATGTTCGTTTATCCTTTCATTGAACATCCTATCTTTTGAATATCCAGATTCACTTCATTGAAACTTTCAGTTAATTTCGAAAACGGTGAATTTGTTCGGTCACCGTAATCATTAAATCCTTTCAAATCATTACAACGCCTTGCGATGTCCAAATTTGTAGCCCGTACTAATAGTAAACCCTAATCATGTCAGTTCATACGTCATTCGTTTGACTCATCATTCAAATAGGCTTGATACAATTATGTATTAAGACAATGATACACTAAATTCTATCGTATTATCCGGTGTATCCGTGCCATTTAAATAAATGTCACTGATTTCTGGTTTGATCATTGACAAACTTTCATTCTCAAATTAAGATTATTGATTCAGAATCTCCCTCAATTGATGATCAAAGTAAGTTCTTTTCTGGCATTGAATCCTATTGTTTCTACAAGTCATTGCATCTCAAATTCTATGCCTATCAAATCTCTCTTTTGATTTGTGAAACTTAGTCACCTTGATAATGGTATCATTTCATCTCATTCAGTTAACATCAATTCCTGAAACTAAGTTTTGAGACCATTGAATTCCAATTATCCTATGATATCCTTATATTCATCTTTTAATTCTATCCCAGACACCTTGATAACCAACTAGAAGACGTGATATAACCCCGAGAAGATATCGTAGCCCAAATCTCGATGACGAGATTTAAAATAAGGTGGGGAGGATGTAACATTTCCAAAATTTCAAATTTAAAATAAAGTTATTACACGAATAGATCATGGGTAAGTTGACTGTTAAAAATATGAAGTACCTAGACGGGGCTAGAAACCGTTTAATAATTAAGTTATAAAAATACATTATATTTGAACCTACTCCGTTTTAGTGAAACCGTTTAATAAGATTATTCTCGTTCTAATGACATGTTCATTGTTTTATAAAACGTCATATTTTAGAAGTTATAAGAGCCAAATAAGTGAAGCAGCTGAATTAATTATAATATATAAATTAAAATAATAAAAAAAGTTATAATAACATTTCATTTAATGTGACTGTATACGTGTTGCATGTTGTAAACGTGTAAGATCACCAACCATTTTGGAGTTCTATAAATAGATCACATTCATTTGAGAAATTCTCATTCATTCTGCATGCACTATCACCTCATCTCTCTCTAGAATTCTACTATTCATTTTCACCCCATAATAATAATAAAGCCTTGTCCCGTTTTAAGTATTGTAACCCCTAATCACTGAGTCAATGCCCTATCCAATTGATTTATGACCCACCAACGCATGTCAAGGCTCTGCCAGACTAAGTTCGTCGGGGTTCTGTCTCGTGACGTAGGGATAAAGTTGAATTGGGTTACTATACTTAATGCGAGTGCATTATATATTTTATTAAATAGTTCAGGAGTTATACCTAAAATATAACAACCCTCGAAAACGACCCTAAAACGCTCCTAGATACATCCTGTATATGAGAAACGGACCCGAACAACCTTAATATTAATGAAAAACAAATAAAAACAAATAATTAAGCCGCTCGCGGCCCGCGACAGACGAAGGCATGTCCTTCGCGGGGTGCGAGGCCCTTGCCTTGCCGGACACACAATGAGTGACACGTGTTGACACATGTCGAGACTACACCGATGACTCCGCAACCCTCACACCGCCGAACAGTCCCTCGCGGCTTGCGAGGGAATTAAAGATGGTTGTCACGGGGCGAAACAGACTCCCGGATCAGCTATAAAAGGGACAGAAAACAACCATTTCAATCGTTCACTTTTCCTTGTTTTCCCTCAATTTCTGTAGACGGAAATTATAGCCAAATACCCCCTAATTAACGAAGCTCTGCCTCGAAGTAAGTATCATAACCCCCGGTTACGTATTAGACACGCTGCCCGATTGATCTAGGGCTCCGTAACGGCTGTCGAGGCTCTGCCCGACGTAGTCGTTAGAGTTTCTATCTCGGGGAGGGTATAACTAATGTAAATTGGGTTATTATACTAACACGTGTGCATTGTTTAATTAATAGATTATAACCAGGAAGTCACAAAGGAAAAACCTAAATTAGCAATGTGAGTAATCTCCTTTTTGTAACCCTTTTTGTAAAATGATTTTACAAAACCTTAATTGTTTTAAATTATGATTAGCAGTGATTGAGTCTTTGTAATTCTTCAATTACTGCCGGTATGTTGGGGTTTTGTATACAAAATGTGGAACACTTTACCATTGGTCAATGAGATAACCAATGAATAATATGACCCACCAGTCAGGATTGACAGTACTGAATGAGTAATTGTGTAGATATAAACATTGTAATCGCTCTCAATACTGTAAAATGATAAAACCTGTTTGATTAAACTGGGATTCACTCACCAGTATTTCTTGCAGATAAAATGTTTTAAACACGTGTTTCAGGTAACTTAGTGTGAAGCCAATAAAAGCCAGGTGGAGAGCACTGAAGGCTTAGAAAAGTGGCTATAAAAGTTACCCAGATAAAAAGAATAATTATTTTCAATAATTAGGGTTTATCCCTATAAATATATTACAAATGAAAATCGGGTTTTATCCCACTTGTTTATTATAGAATGTATTATCAGAAAAACTTGGGTTTTATCCCATTTATCTATTTTAAACATTTTGGTGTTTAACTCTGATAACAATATTTCCTAACTACGATCCAGATGAAACTTTCCGCTGCCAAATTAATAAACACCGATACCATATGACTGGTTCGCGGCTACCGCTCCCAGGGTGGGGTCGGGGGCTGTGACACAAAATTCCATATTTGCATGTTAATCCATGTCTTTTCAGCATATTTCCATGTATTACATTCCATAACCGAGCTTGGTAAAATTGTAGAAAAAAAGCCTTAAAGTAATTGATTTAGGCCTAACACTTTACTTTAATATTTAGGGAAAATATCATAGAACAGTAATCAAGTTTCAAAAGTGTTCTAATTAGGTCACTCGTATTGTTTTTATCCCAATTAGATAATGTAACATTCAAATCGAGCCATGTCCTTTTTTCCATCTATCAAGAGAAAAATAGAGCATAAGATGCTAGGGTCCGATTATTTTAATATATGAAATTGTATTTATTAAAAATAAAAACAAATTAATTACATTAAAAATTAAAAAATTAAGTTAAAATCCACGTCATCACCCGATGTTAGCATCAAATAAAAGAGAAAAAAGAAACACAAATTGACATCACCATGGTTACCTATGAAATGGATGAGAAACCCCTTAATTTTAATAAAAAAACGAATGTTGAGAGATCTGATTGGAACACTTTTGAAACTTGAGTGACCTAATTGAAACACTTTTAAAACTCGGTTACTATTCTACAAAGTTACCGTATACTACAAAAACTTATCATCTTATATTAAAATAAAATCTTGTAGTAAAAGAAATACGGTCAGGGGGCATTTGGTTCGCGGAATGATTTGGAATTGGAATTTGTATAGGGATTAATTGGAATTGGAAATTGTTGGAATTGGAATCTCAATTCCATTTTTGTTGTGCTTGGTTGTCAAATAAATTGGAATCCATCACCCCGACACCCATAACCACCAGTTCGGGTCGAAACGGTTCGCGTCGAAACGGTTTGCGTCGAAACGGTTCGCGTCAAAACGGTTCGATTCAAAACGGTTTGGGTCGAAACATTACTAGTCGAAACAGTACGTGTCAAAACGGTTCGCGTCGAAACGGTTCGGGTCGAAACGGTTCGCGTCGAAACGGTTTGGGTCGAAACGGTTGGCGTCGAAACGGTTCGATTCGAAACGGTTTGGGTCGAAACGGTACTGGTCGAAACGGTACGGGTCGAAACAGTACGGGTCGAACGGTTCGGGTCGAAACGGTTCGTGTCGAAATGGTTCGGGTTGAAATGGTTCATGTCGAGACGGTTCGATTTGAAACGGTACGCGTTGAAACCGTTCACGTCGAAAAGGTACGCGTTGAAACCGTTCGCGTCAAAACGGTACGGGTGGCTGCAAAGAGAGGGATTCTGGTTCAATGGGTGGCTGCAAAGATTATGATTCAATTTTAAATGACAATAGCGAGGGAAGGCTGATTCGATTTTGCTGCAACTGAAACGTCACTGTAGACAGTTTATTAAAAAAAGATTTTTTTTCCTTTCGAATTTAAAAAAGAAAAGATAAATACAAAATAATTGAAAACACTATTTTGGTAAATAGTTTTCAGGGTAAATTACTTTATGAGTCCCTGTGTTTTATAGGTTTTAACTAGCTGAGTCCAAAAGCAAAAAATTTAACGACCTGAGTCCCCATAAGCATTTTCTTTAATGATTTGAGTCCCAATTTCTAACACTGTTAGAATATTTTGGTTAAGTATTGTTAAATGACCAAAATACCCTTATAATTAAAAAAAATCTCTGTCTCTCTTATATCCCCCTTATCTCTTTCTCTCTCTAAATTCTCACCTTCATCTCTCTCTCTCATCTTTCTTTCTAGACCATTATCAACACCACCACAGCCACAACCACCTCCGTCTCCAACCACCACCTCAACCACAAACCTCCAGCACACTCTCTGTTTGGCGTTGATCGATCTTATACGCACCACTGCCCATCACACTCACACATACACCTCCTATTCATCTCTGCCAGATGCCACCACTGGAATACGCAGAGAAACAAGAATCGATTTGAAGAACTGAATTGAATCAAAGAGCTCTCTGGATCTAAACAATCGATTTCATCAGATCTAAACATCCGCCTGAGGAAATCGCACCGGTGTAGACCTGAATTGAATCTAAACATCCGCCGAAGGAAATCAATTTCGGCATATCTAAACAATCGATTTCGTCAGATCGATTTGAAGAACTGAATTCAATCGAAGAACTCTTTGGAACTCTCTAGATCTAAACAATCGAGCCCTAATAACTTCATTCTGGTGAAACAGGAACCAATTGATTCAGATTCGATCTTTTTTCCGTGATCTGTTGATGAAGAACCTAAGGTCCGTGTCTCTCTATCAATCTTTATGATGATTTTTTTATTGCGATCGAAAAATTTATTGACTGGTGGTTGACGGTCAAAGGAAGGTGGTGATAGTGGTGGAGGTGCGGTGGGGATGGTGGTGGTGCAGTGGTGGTGCGGTGGTGTTAATGGTGGTGGTAGGGGTAGAGAGAAAGAGAGGAGGGATGGACAAGTGTGTGAAATGTTTGTGTGCAGGTGTGTATAACAATATATATAATTTATTTTTTGTATATAATATTAAAATATTTATGCATTAAAGACTTGTTCCTTATATTCTTGTGCATATAAGACTTGTACTTTGTGTGTAAATGACCAAATTACCCTTGTAGTTAACAAACTTGGTGAATGGAGTTAGAAATTTGGACTCAAATGGTTAAAGAAAATGCTTGTGGGGACTCAGGTCGTTAAACTTTTTGCTTTTGAACTCAACTAGTTAAAACTCATAAAACACAGGGAATCAAAAAGTAATTTACTTTAGTTTTTAAGAAACACTATTTTGATAAATAATTTTCTCACCAACTCTTCTTTAAGAAAAAACTCTGATTCTACCACTATCAAATAAATACATGATATACATGCTAATAAATCATATGTATTACATACATATCTTTAGAAATATTTATTATTTTAAATAATAATTCATGTAACTATACAAAATGATAGATTACAAACATATTATATTAACTACATAGCATAACTTGTAATCATACTTAGGTTGAACCTATTTAAACATGTAACTAGCGTCTAACTCGGCCTAATGTGTAACCTTATTAAATCATGTGTTTAACAAAACCGGACCTGCCTATCCGAATGGTTTGACCAAAGCTAGTGGCTAAGTTGGTTATGTTTGTGTGGTGTAGCCGCCAATGGGTGAACCAGACAATTTTTCTTTTTCTTTTGGTTAATGATCGATCCATTGCATAAGGGTTAAAACTCGGTGACTTGATGGTGTTACTCCCTCTTGGTCCTCTTTTCATCCAACCTTGTCAACCTGCCTCAACCGTAATCGACATCCTCTTCTTGTGAGGACTTTAGAGTAAGAGCGTGAAGACTTCTTAGTAAAGAAGACTTGGTTGTTTAAGACCGTCGTCAAGTCAAGCAAAAACCTAAATAAACTAGATAGTTAGGGTAAGTGTGGTATCATATCCACATAAAACATATGGTTGGTATAAAGTTTATTTGATTATGAAAACTAAATCGGATGTTGATTGATTTGAATTAATTTAGTGTTAAACTCATTGCTATCTATTTACGAAATGAGAATCACAAATAACACAAAACTACTACGAGTTAAGAAACATGCAATTACTTTCGAGAGTATAAGTAAAAGATCAATAATAAACTTGCAATTTCACGTGAATGTTTGACAGATTACATAGAGATAATTTGTACACTTTCCACATTAACCAAATAGAATAAAACCAATCAATTGTAGAGACCATACCATGATGGAGTCTCTTTATAATAAAATGACATCCTTAGTGATATGATAGTGATTTTTTTTTTTTTTTTTGGTCAAAAGTGGTTCACATTTGAAGAACCAATGAAATTACATCGAGATCGAAAGTAAACGGGCAACAAGCTGCGTCGCTACCTCTTTTAAATAGCAAAAATAAGTCTTTTAAAAACTATATCCATAGATCTCGGGGTCATAACATTAGTGTGCATGACACTTTGAACTCGGGTAAGTAGGTCCACAGCCTCTGGCGCAAGGAACCCAAAAGTATAAAAAACAAATGGGATAAAAATGTGTTGGTGGTCAAGGCACGCTTTCTCGTGTTTGGTCACTTTGCCTGAAGCAACTTTTAAAGCAGCCTGACCCAACCGTGAAAACACTACCCCCTAAGCCCACAAGGGGGGAAACCCCTCTTAGATCCACACCCGCGTGTTTTTCTCCTATCCATCCGAAGACCAAAATGTCGGCTGGTCTAAGGGTAAATCTTCCTCCCAATGAGTCAGTTAAAAAATTAACGGGTGTCTCTTTCTTAGTAGAAATCCCAGCACGCCTGAATATGTCAAAAAGGACATCCCTAACTAAATCATGTCGATACTTGAAACCCGGAAGCTCTCTACAATGAACTGCATGCTCTCCAAAAGAGTCCAAACACAGCTTATGACAAACAAGACATATCTCCTCAACTGAAAATAAAGAAATTATAAGACGATACTTTAAAACAGTGATTTAGAATGAATAATTATAATTCAATCACATATGGACATAGTACAACCATACTATAGAGCAATGGCCATCATTAATAAATTAGCCACAAATTGTATATCATATTAACATAAAAGTAGCAACAAAAACACAATCATAAACGTTTACTAGATCATGAAAACATTATAGAGCAATGACAATCATTAATATATTAGCCACAAATTGTGTATCATATTAACATAAAAGTAGTAACAAAAACACAATCATAAACGTTTACTGAATCATGAACATAGTTGTCTCAAGTTCAAACTTGAAACATAACATAAACACAAAATCTTGAAAGCGATGATAAAAACCCTAACCTAATAGTGACTTCAGAAACATAGTCCATGTTTTCTTTCCTTTCCAGCCCACTTGGCAGCCCAAAACAGTTATAAGTGAGCACGGCCCATTTGTTATGGTATGTAATTCATTCGTCTCCTCTTTTAATTCCATTTTGCAAGCGTGCCATAGTACCACACTACCATTCATCTCACTAAACCCCCCTCCCCCCACACCTAAAAACCTAATCCTAAGTAGGGCTGCAAACGAACCAAACGTTCGGTGAACAGTTCTGAACCGTTCGACAGGAAGTTAGTTTGTGTTCGTTCGTTTATTAAACAAACGAACACGAACAAGAAATTTCGTTCGTTTAGTTAAATGAACAAACATGAACAGAGGTCGTGTTCGTTCGTTTATGTTCGTGAACGTTCAGTAACATGTTCGTTTGTGTTCGATAGTTCATTAGTGTTTTCAGTTTTTATATTTATTTAAATACTTCTAAATTCCGATAAATTAAATATTTAATAAGTGTCAGTGTATTATATATTCTGTTCATGAACGATTGTTTGTGTTCGTTTGTTTTCATTTGTGTTCATGAACATTAGTTTGTGCTCATTTGTGCTCATCAACGTTCGTTTTTGTCCGTTGCCTAAAATTAACAAACAAACAACACGAACAAGTTCATTTCCTTAACAAACAAACACGAACATAAAATCTCGTTCGATAAGTGTTCGTGAACGGTTCGCAAACACATATATTTCTTAACAAACGAACACGAACAAGGTCTTGTTCGTGTTCGTTCGGTTCGTTTACGGCCCTAATCCTAAGCCTAAACCTAACCTATAAGATAAACTAAACTCAAAAGCTAATTTTAAGCATATAGGGTATGTTTGGCAAAAGTAGCTGGTGGCTGGTAGCTGGTAGCTAGTAGCTGTAGCTTTTTAGATATATTTGGTATTTGGCAGAGTAGACGGAACTTTTAATAAAATGTATAAAATGATAAAAATGGACATAACTAAAAAAATTAAAAAGCTTGTGCATTAAAAAGTTAATTATCTTTAGAAGTTAAAATAGTCATTTTTTCCCTAAAAACTTGTAGCTACTTCTAAACGCTACTAGTAGGAGCGTTCAACCAAAAGCTTTAAGCTCTTAACTTAAAAGCTTCAAGCTCCTTCGACCAAACAAGGTTTTTTATTGAGTAGAAGCTATTTCTTAAAAGGTTAAAGCTAGAAGCTCCTAAAAGCTCCATGTCAAACATACTCATAATGCACATATGTGTGTTTGTGTATATATATATATATATGTAGGGGAATGTTCAAATGAAAAGCACTAGTTATTTTGAAAACTCGAAAACTAACTAAAAAGCCAAAAAAACATACCAATTTTTTTTTTTTTTTTGCATTATAATTTTCGCAGGTTTTTTTATATAAAAAAAATTAAAAAAAAAATTTTGTAGTGCACATGTGTAATACTACACATGATGTGTATCTACACATACACATGTGTAGTATTACACAGGTGTACTACAAAAAAAAATTTTTGAAAAAAAGTTTTTTTCATATATAAAAACCAGCGATTTTTATAAAAAAAAATTAAAAAAAAATTTTGTGTGTTTTTTAGTCTTTTTTTAGTTAGTTTTCGAGTTTTTACAATAAAAGTGGTTTTTATTTGAACCATCCCCTATATATATATATATATATATAGGGGATCGCTAAAATAAAAACCACCTCTAGTTGTAAGAACCATGAGAACCACTTTCTAGCCCTTAGATCAACTAGATGGATGGATGGGATTAAAAGTAGTTAATATTAATATTAAAAACTTTTTGTCTTATTATTTCTTTAATATTATAATCCAAAAGGGTATTTAAGTAAAATCATTCTATTTTATCTTTTTATATATATTAATTTTAAATTATTTTTTTTGTCCTATTCATTAATTAGTTTTTTGACTTAATTATTTTTTATTTTTAAACAGATTTTTTTTGTAAAACATTTTTTTGAAATCAAAATTTTATTATAATTTTTTTAATTTTTAAGATTTTTACGCCCGGCCTTTTCACGCCTCGTTTTTTGACGCGCCGTTTTTTCGCCCGGCTTTTTCACGCGTCGTTTTTTCAACGCGCCGTTTTTACATTTTACGCCCCAGTTTTTTACGTTAACGTTATTTACGTTTTACGCGCCGGTTTTTTGCGTTTTACGTCCCGGTTTTTTACGTTAACGTTATTTACGTTTTACGCGCCGGTTTTTTGCGTTTTACGTCCCGGTTTTTACGTCAACGTTTTTTTTCGTTTTACGCGCCGGTTTTTTACGTTTTACGCGCCGGTTTTTTACGTTAACGTTATTTACTTTTTACGCGCCGGTTTTTTGCGTTTTACGTCCCGGTTTTTTACGTCAACGTTTTTTTACGTTTTACGCGCCGGTTTTTTACGTTAACGTTTTTTTACGTTTTACGCGCCGGTTTTTTACGTTAACATTATTTACGTTTTACGCGCCGGTTTTTTGCGTTTAACGCCCCGGTTTTTTACGTTACCGTTTTTTTACGTTTTACGCGCCGGTTTTTTGCGTTTAACGCCCTGGTTTTTTACGTTACCGTTCTTTTACGTTTTAGGCGCCGGTTTTTTTACGTTAACGTTTTTTATGTTTTTACGTTTTACTAACAAAATTTACGTTATACGATTTACCTAAAAACTTTTAACGTTTCACGGAAAACTTTTTATGCTTTACGTAAAAACTTTTTACGTTTTATGTTTTTGCGTTAAAAAGTTTACGGTTTAACTTTTTTTTTTTACAAAAACGTTTTTACGCAAAAACTAACGCACCCAAAAAATTGCACACTCGGGATGTGTCTCAGATACTTTGTTATCATCATCGACGCCTCAAAAAAAATCAAAAGAACGAGAGGATTTTTGAAAAAAACAAAGTTTTGGCTCAGATTTTCCGATATTCAGAGGCTGCAAAGTGGGGTTGCAGGTTCAAAACCCTACCCTCCGCCATCCTTGCCGCGCCATCGTCAGATTTTTTTTTTTTTTTTTGCATCATCACAGCCGATTCAAAATAAGGCACCATATTCAACCGATTTAAACATTCAAAAGGAACAAGAACATGATTCAAACATATTCAAACAGATTCAAAAAACAAATTCAACAGAATCAAACCCCGCATCAAAAACAGAGTTTTATCTCCGATGTTTTAACCCCAGATTCAACAGATTCAACAGAATTCAACATAATCAAACCCACAAAGATTCAAACCCACAAGACAAACCCACAAAGATTCAAACCCAGATTCAAACCCATATTCAAACCCACAAGACAAACCCACAAAGATTCAAACCCACAAGAACATCATTCAAACATCAAACAAAAGTCCAGAACTAAACCAAAAACATCAAACAACCCCCCCCCCAAACAGAGACACCCCTCCTCACCTCACCCCACCCCTCCACCCATCATTCACCTCTGCCGCCGCCGCCGACACATCACCCCCTAACCCACCACAACAATCCCCCTTCACCGGCCACTGCCGCCAAAAACGTCAAGATCAGAACCAAAACAACATCAAAAATACATAACCAAAAAACATCAAACAAACCCCCCAAAACAGAGACACAAAGAAAAAATCGCTACCTTTGTCTCTCTCTCTTCGGGTTCCACCACCACTGAAGAACTGAACCACCGGGTGGGTGTGCTTGTGTATCGTTGGCGGTGGCGGTGGCGGTGGAGGCAACGAGATCGGAAGACATGGCAGCGAAGCAATAGAGGAGGATAAAGAGAAGAAGCATAACAAGCAGTGATCTTCATTAGGATAAAGCCTGAAGATGATGATCTTCATTAGATAAAAGCTGAAGATATCTTCATCGGAGATGAAGATATGAAGAGAGAGAAATGTGAGTTTGTAAATTTTGAAATGAATTGAGATGGGAAAGGTCTTTAATAAGAGGAGAGAGGAGATAAAGTTTTAAAAAGGTGGACAAAAAAAACTTCTGACAATTATAAATGAGGAGAGAGAGTGGGGAAATGACATTTGGTGTTAAATTACCAAAATAACCTTTTGAGTGGCAAAATCTGATTGGTTGAAAATGATTCTCGCGGTTCTTACAACTGGAGGTGGTTCCTATTTTAGCGGCTCCCTATATATATAGGGTAAGGTTCATGCGAGAACCAGCTTTATTGCGAGAACCGCGAGAACCAATGTGAACACAACCTAAAATAGCTAAAAAAAACTCTAAAAAAAACCTAACCCCCACCCCCCCCCCCAAAAAAAACCTAACCCCCCCCCCCAAAAAAAAAAAAAAAACCCTAACCACCCCCCCCTCCCCCAAGCTAAATGCTAAAAACTAAAACCCCCAAAAAACCTAAAAAAAACCTAACCCCCCACCCCACCCCACCCCTCTTTTTACACTATCCTTACCCTATATATATATATATATATATATACATACACACACACACACATATAGGGTTAGGTTCATTAGTGAACAACCTCATTGATTGTGAACACTATTAAACTAATCCTAGCCATTGATTATCAATACACAAGTGTAAATCAATGGTTAAGATTGGATAATGAAAATATACTAGTGTATTTTTTCTTGGGGGCAAAAATTTTTAGGTGTCGGTTTTCTATCGCTATATAATAA
Source organism: Helianthus annuus (assembly GCF_002127325.2). Lineage (NCBI taxonomy): Eukaryota > Viridiplantae > Streptophyta > Magnoliopsida > Asterales > Asteraceae > Helianthus > Helianthus annuus. Next base: position 124,684,515 of record NC_035446.2, on the reverse strand, counting down.
TAGATTTGGTCTGGTGTGAGTTGGATTGGGTCGTATAAAATTTTCATGGGTATTTCATTGGATTTTAATAAATAACATATTTTTTTATCAAAATGCATTTAGTTAAACATATATATATTGTAAGGTCTAAGAATTCTTATTAAACACATAAATGTCTTTAATGACAAAAGAACCAAACGGGTCGAATAATCAACTTGTAAGATTTTCATTAACTTTATTGTACACTAATCGAGATAATTTACTTAAAAGTTTACATCCCAAAAATTCTTAAACAACTAACATAGTCTTAAAAACAACAAAAGTTTCGACAACCTTCCAAGTTAAATTATTTACAAAAGACCCATCATAAACGGAAAACCTTCTAACAAAAGTTTAGACCCACTTATCTAGCAATATTGGGGAAGCGTACAAATCGGTGTGTCCATTCGAAGTAGCGCCGACAATCAAGACGATTTGCCTACATTCATAACAAACAATTAGCCACTTTATTATAACCGAACTTTAAGGTTAAATCTTAGTTCGAACTTGATGGTGTTTACTTTGAGCATTCCTTCCAACAATCTTTCTATGAGATTCATCATCATTCTCTTTGCATTAATTTATTCTTGGTTTAACATCAAGACTACAAGTCGACATGTGACATATTCTACTCATTCGACCCATATTCATGATGTGAACTATAACATAAACTCACTTGACATATCAATTTACAAATCTAGTTTAATAGCATATTCTAGACATCATACGTTACTAAAGTTGTAAGCGTAAGAACTTACCTTTGTCGTTCTTCGTTTGCGATCCTGAATGACTTGAGCTTTCCTCCTTATTTCCTACAATTCATAATCAACCTTTTTTAATCTCATGTCATTCTTTTTCGTTTCGTTCTTGATATGATCGAATTAGTAAGTAATAATTTCCAATTCTAACTATTTAACATTGTGTTAGAGGGGAGGATGGGATAACACAAGCACCCAAAAATGCGTAGGTGTTCGTAGGTGGGTTGGCAGTTATAAAGAAGAGAAGTGGGTGAGAGAAATTTGTGGTTTTTACTTGGAAGAATATTAAGAAGGTAGGTGGCAACTTCAAGCGCGTGATGCCAGAAGTTTGTTGGGAGAGAAGATTGAGCGAGAAGAGTGCGTAGCATGTTGTTGATGGTGCGGATTTTGCGTTCCGCTTTTCCGTTTTGGGAGGAGGTGTGAGGGCAGGAAAAACACGGAAGTACATGCCGTTGTTGTGACAAAAATTTTGAAAATTATTATTTGCATATTCTTTCCCGTTGTCGCACTGAAACTGTTTTATTTTTCGCTCAAATTGGGTATTTATGTAATTGTTAAAACGTGTGAATATCTCGAAAACTTGTGACTTGTGACTGATGGGGTATGTCCATAGAAAGTTAGTAAAGTCATCAAGAAACAATATATAATAACGATGCCCACCGGTGCTAAGAACAGGTGATGTCCATAAATCACTATGAATAATGTCAAATGGTAAAGAAGTTTTATTCAAGGAATCATGAAAGGGTAATTTAACACTTTTGCCAAAAATACATGGTTGACAAATAGTGGAACTAGGTTTTCCATAATCAATACTAGAAGAAGATTTTAACGAATGCAATAAATTTTGTCCCGGGTGCCCAAGTCGTTGATGCCAACGTTCCTGGGTGATAGCAGCAAATGTGGAAGGTGAGGAGGCGAGATTCTGAAGAGGTGTGGTGAGAGGATAGAGATCACCCGAGCTATTGCATCGTAGGATAGGGGCCTTGGTCTTGAGGTCCTTCACAAGAAAACCGAATGGGTCAAATTCAATAGATATTAGATTATCAGTGGTAAGACGACGCACAGAAATAAGGTTTTTAATTAATTGAGGGGCATAGAGAACGTTATTAAGTTTAAGTGGTGGGAATGGGGGGGGGGTAAGGTGTGTTGCCCTGTCCAAGAACGGGAATGGTCATGCCATTTCCGACAATAATATGTTTAGGAGTGCCATTATTAAAAACAGACGGGGAAATGTTACCTTGCTGGTTTGCCATGTGACCTGTGGCTCTAGTGTCCATGATGCCGACCGGGTCTGGTTGATTGAGAGATAAAGTGTAAAGGGCCTGAGCGATGTCGGTTGGAACTGGTCCTGCAGTGTAGGCCTGAGACGGCGCTGGGCGAAGCAATCCTGCACCCGTATTGGGCCATGGTGTAGATAGATAAGGGCATGGTGGACTCGTGTTTGCTGCTGCCCATTGTTGGGCCTGATTATTCATAAGGCCAGCCCACTGATTCGATGCCCAGCCCTGCGGAAACACAATGTACGGGTGTTGAGCATTGTACCCCCAGCCCCGCGATCATTGGGGCCACGCCCCCTGCCACGTCCACGGCTACGACCCCATCCACGATTACGATCAGAAGGAGGATTGGCGTTGTTGTCAGATGGTGAAGGGCTGGTTGTGACAGCCGCAAGTGCAGTGGCGGAGGAATGGGCAGCTTGAGCAACCTGATGTTTCTTCTTACTTTCCTCCGTCGTGAGACATGAACGTGCTTCATTAAAATCAGGCAGAGGATCCCTATTCTGTAGGATCATTGAAATCCCGTCGTACTGTTCGGTAAGACTGGTTAAAAGTTGAAGAACAAGTCTCTGATTGTCAACCGGGGCCCCCACACTAGTAAGCTGATCGGACAGGAGTTTAACCTGTTGACAGTAGGCCGACATGTTTGGAAAGTTCTCTAGGCGGACATTGGAAAACTCCTGCTGAAGGAAGACAGACCTTGTGTTTTTGTTGTCTTGAAAGAGGTTAGCCAGGGTGGTCCAGGCATTGTAGGCTATTTGGCCTGGAATGAGGATGGTGTGTAGGAGGTCAGTGGATATGGTGCCATAGATCCACTGTTTGACAATGGCATCGAGACGAGACCAGAGGGCTTCATCATTAGGAGAAGGTTCTGAAGGAGTAGCGTCCTTAGCCTTGTCAGCATCAGAAGAGGAGGCAGAGGCTGGTATTTTCTTTCTGGGTTGCAAGTGATCATAAACCTGGTATGCTTTGTAGAGTTCTGAAAGAGTTCTGCCCAAGTGGTGTAATGAGCAGCGTCAGCTTCTAGGGTTATGGGTACGAGGTTTTTGACATTGGACACTGTCATAGCAGGATGAAGTTTGTTGTCCATTGGAGAGAGGAGATGGGGCGGAAGGTGGCAACAGAAAAGAAACAGCCGCAGAAAGTAACCAGGGTGAGAGGGAATTAAACAGGGCCTTGTTAACAAGGGAGCAGGACCTTGTTGATAAGGGAACAGGACCTTGTTAACAAGGGAGCAGGGCCTTATTGATAGAGGAAAACAAAAGAGACAGTCGGCTGAAATTAGGGTTAGGTTGAGGAGGATCGAGGGAAGGCTGATACCATGTAAGAATTGGTATTCAAGATGCCTTCTATTCATTACAAACGATAGTATAAATACTGATACAATGAGATCTCTATTAATTTCCTATAAATCATTACTATATATAACAGATCACTATACAAAAATATATGCCAGCTATTAATTTATGTACGCCAGCTATTATTGTATTAACATGTGATCATTTCATTCAAGCATTTTGACAAACACTTGGTATGCGTACCATTAATTAAGCATAGTGTACAAGTATCATTTGCATAACATGGCCAATTCATGTCAATATCATCAAGAACATCAAATTCAATAGAATTTCACATAACTTTTCTTCTAATGCAATTCTAACTAACAATTTATCAATATGAACAATCATCATACATAATTCTCATACAGTTTTACACAAAATTCCACATAACAACTCACACCCATTCTACTCTAAGTGGGTTTTTACTTCCAACATTGATTTAGTCATTTTTAAGCATTCGTCATGTTCTAAATGGTGATCTTAGTTCAATATCATCCTAATTCCATATAAACTCATGAATTTTCTTGAAACCCAATATATTCAAGATCATCAAAATATCAAATTCTTCTTACCCTAAGCTTTAGTAGGCCTAGATGATCAAGAAATCACTAACATGCATGAGTAATAGTCATGATTAGGGCTTCAATTAGCTGGATTTGTGTGATTAGAAATGGTATTGTTCATCTGTAATTATACGGGAATAAAGAGAATAAACAAGTAAACAACAAAGTCTTAATAAAATTATTATCATAATAACTCTATTAATAATATTATGTTGACCAAGTACAAGTGCATATCGAGTGGTAACTTGCTGAGACGTGAGTTTGACAATTCAACTTACGGAATTATTATAACATTTATTAAATTATAATGGGTTAATTTGTAAATATACGTGAAATATTGTACCCTCTATACGAGAGGAGATAAAAAATGGTATTGTTCATCTGTAATTATACGGGAAATATTGTACCCACTATAAATTTTTTAATATTTTTGAAAGTTGTTATGAGTGAAGGAAAGAGAAAATGTAACAATAAAGTTATAAAAATATTATTTAATTTAAAAAAAAAAGATTAAAAAAATAGTAATTTTAGTGTAACTATAGGAATGAGAATAAAAAATTCAATGTGGAATGCTCGTTCACATTAAATTCCTTGTCCATATTCCTATAATTACACTAAAATCTCTACTTTCTGTCTCTTCTTTTTTAAATTAAATAATATTTTTTATAATTTTATCATTATTTGTTTTCTTTCTCCTTCACTCACAACCACTTTCAATATAGGGTTGAACAGTGTTTTCGTAAATATCCGGATAAACAATAACGTTTTCTATAATGTCCACTCAGAACTATTTTTTATAATATAACTCACTCACAAATATACAGGAAAACCATTGTGAATGCTCTTATAGCCTTAATGATCATTCAGATGCTATCTCTTAATGATTTAAAACCTCTGAATGAATAAGAGGTAACCTCAAGTCTGAATGGTTAAGAGTTAACCTTTGAATGGTAAATCATCACATGTCACATTTTTCTAACTTCTCATTTATAAAATTCTTAATGTTTCCATTAAGAGGTAGCCTCTTAATGACCATTCAGAGGCTACCAAACAGCCCCTTAATCAATTATCAAGTCACAGATTTACATACAAGCACACTAATATAAACACACATCGATACGAATATACATGTGTGAGCCCAAAATTCTATACAAAATAATTGATTAACTCTAATTGAATGAGCTCGATAATAGTCGGTATTTGGTGAGTGAATGGTCAACTTCAATGAACATTTTTTTAAACGATCAACGAAAGCCTGATCACCCAGGTATACCCAATGATAAAACACGCTATTGACCTTGCCAGACACCATTACAGAGGAAACACATCGCCCGAAAGGCACACTGTTAGTAAAACCCATGGCTTAACCTAGAGCAGTTTTGCTCCATGTGAGACTCCGATCCATGACCCCGACTTTAGAAAGTCATGGGGCTACCAATGCATCAGAAGATCATTGGCTTTAACGAACATCCATGCCCTCATTTTCCCATTTGTTGTAAGTGTTGATTTGGTCAAGAATAAGACTACTTTTGTAACTTCAATGTAATATTAAATATTTTAGTTATATGTTCATAGTTATCATTTAACTAATTATATCTTATATTGACAACAAATAATGCAACCAACTTTTAGGACAACCTCAGCATGTAAACTAATCATCTTTTGATCTTGATCGTCAAAAGTGAAAAAAAAAACTACTTTCTTAGCAGTTCATGAAAGTTGAGCGCGCTCTCTCCTCTTTTGATGCGGTTATCGAAACTCTTGTCTAAACTCATACTAACTCTCTAAGTTAGAATACTTGTTCCCTTCATCTTTGTTCATAAAGGTCACAATAATCGTTCTCTCGAGATGGTTTCATTCCCCGTTATAAACCCCCATCACTATTGTCGCCTTCCATCCATCCTTTATGTCCTTCGTGAGGGGTTGGATCAAGTGGGGTTTAGGTTGGTGCGGGCGAAGAATGGGATGACAAAATGTCCATGAAAAAATCACATGGAAGAACAGTGTTTAGCGGTTTGTGTTGGTTGGGTTGGGTTAGGTTGGGTTGGGAAGGTGTAGGTTTGTGTGTAGGTGTAGGAGAATGGGCTAATGAGGGATCATCAAATGTAATCAGTTAAAGAATGTCAAGAGGGGTGTTATCATTATCACCAAGGAAAGGAAAAACCATCTCATTAAACTTGGCATGTCATGTAATATATACACAAGATGTAATAGAGTCAAAGCATCGATAGCCTTTGTAAGTGGGATTATAACCAAGGAAAATACATGGTATGCTCCATTGGGCGAGTTTATGCGCCGAGTAATCCCGAAGATAGGGGAATACACGACATCCAAATGCCCAAAAAATATTATAGTTTGGTGTTTGATGGTAAAGAATCTCAAAGTGCAATTTTCCTTAAAGTGTAGGAGACGAAAGCCGATTGATAACCCGCAAATGAAAAAGTATCAACCCAAAATGTGGGTGGAAGTTTAGCATTAAAGAGCATAGCCAAACCTCTTTCGACAATATGTCGATGTTTACGTTCCCCCCGTCCGTTTTGTTGTGGAGTGTACGGACACGACAAACGATGAAAAGTTCCACTTTATTCAAATAAACACCGCACCTTGTGATTCACAAATTCGGTACCACCATCACTTTGGAAAGTTTTAATCTTTCTAGAAAACTGTGTTTCAATAAACTTCATAAATACCACTAAAACATTATAGAAATCCGATTTTAATTTCAAAGGATATAACCAATATAGCGTGAGTGATCATCAATAAAGGCAACATAATACTTGTAATTAACAAAGGATAAAACTGGAGAAGGTCCCCATAAATCACAATGGATAAAATCAAGGGGTTGTGATGTAAGACTCTAACACGTATTATATAAAAAGTCGCAGCGTAAATTCGTGCCATAAAATTTCTTTCATTAAAAACGTCTTGACTTGCTTGAAAGTTTGTTTTAAAAATATCTCTTTTACAAAACAAAAGCATAACTCCCGTTTACTAAAGTACATACTCGATTATTCCCGTACAATCCATTTTGTGACTCGGTCTTCGATCTCTACCCCTTGTTATAATCTCCCCTGAACCGTACAACCTGCACTCACCACATATATTCATAACATTAGCACGTATTATATAAACAAGATTCATTCAAATACACATCACATTTCGTCATTTTTCAAACTTTAAGCATTTCATCTGCGTATCCATTTCTTGGTGAGGCTTCAATAATGCACCTGCATTACTTTTCATTCTCAAGGTATACCATTAGTAACGTTAACACTCAACGTATCTAAATCATGCATACATACATACTTACATACACATCTACATATGTACATACCCTTCCTACAACTTTACATACGTGCATACACTCATACATTTCTTTATACATATATACATGCACAACTACATACGTACATACCTTTACTACACCTTTACATACATGCATACACTCGTACATATCTTTATACATACATACATACACATCTGCATACGTACATACCTTTCCTACAGCTTTACATACATGTATACACTCGTACATATCTTCAAACATACATACATACACATCTGCATACGTACATACCTTTCCTACAGCTTTACATTCATGCATACACTCGTACATATCCTCATACATACATACATACATACATACATACATACACGTCTGCATACGTACATACCTTTCCTACCTCTTTACATACATGCATACACTCGTACCTATCTTTATACATACATACATACACATCTGCATACGTACATACCTTTCCTACAGCTTTACATGCATGTATACACTCGTACATATCTTCATACATACATAAATCCACATATACATACATACATACCCTTCCTACATCTTTACATACATGCATACACTCGTACATATCTTCATACATACATAAATACACATATGCATACAGACATACCCTTCTTACATCTTTACATACATGCATACACTCGTACATATCTTCATACATACATAAATACACATATGCATACAGACATACCCTTCTTACATCTTTACATACATGCATACACTCGTACATATCTTCATGCATACATAAATACGCATCTACATGCACGTACAACATCTTGCATACCTCTTACGTACTCATACGTTATTTACATGGGACTTAAACTTTGATTTATAGCCCATAAACATCTAAGGAACGATCAAAATCATGTTTAGTAAGCCCACCGTAGTCCACGGATAACAAACCGAAGCCCACGATACATAAATCAACTTAAATAACAAGATTTCAGCTTTTGAGACTTGGGGAGGCCGTCGCCGACGGCCCTAGGGGCGTCGGCGACGGGCCTTGCAATTACCCGTAGCCAGAAACACCCGTAGACTGGTAACTAAGGCGTCTGGCAAAACTGGTGTTTCCAGGTGGCGTCGGTGACGGCCCCTAGGGCGTCGGCGACGGCCTCCAGAAACATCAGTTTTCTGCTGTATTGTTTTATCGTTCGTATGCACTAAAACGCGCATAACTTTTGAACCGTTTACCTGTTTAACCTCCCGTTTCTTCCTACATGCTTGTAAATTCACATTCTATCATGTGAGCTTAAAATCCCACATCCGGATTAAGGAAATTCTTATCTTACACCCTATCGGCTTATTATCATTTTCTAATTATTTGACCCGTTATGGGTATTTGCGCATTAAATGGTTTATGACATACCAAACCATACTCTTCGCTTTCACACATGACCAAAACATTACTCTAATCGATTCGCTTGTTTCCAATAGACATTTTTAAAGTCGTTTGCCCGATATACCTATCAAGGGCGTTATTGTCAATTTCGCTCTATCCTTAACAACAAAGGAGTTCCTTACATAAGTAACCAATCCTACTACTTAGCTACAATTCTTAATCACACATACCTTACTCGGATCAAAACTAAGATCCGTTTAATACTTCATCGACATCATACAATTCATTCCTATTTGACCTCAATTATCATATATAATTAAGTTGCATATAACTTTACATAACAACTAAGAAGTGATTACGGAATCACTTACCTTATGCGTCCGTGCTCGTACCCGATCTCTTGCCTCCTCTTGGCCCGTTAACACCTCGTGCTTGAGCTCGTCTCGACGTGATTCCTATGCTTCCATTTCATCGAAATCACGCTCTTATTAGCATACTCATTTGTACATGTTAACGGTTATGTCATTAGTCATTTCTAACAAACGCAACTCATATAGCCATACCCATATCCGTATGCACTCATGTAATTCATCATGTCATCGCATTAAACACACATAAGTCTAACACGTACCGTATAACTTACTCTAATCTTACAATTATGACAACACGTCTAACCATTCTTCATATACCCAGTTGACTTTTAGAAGTCAACGGTTCATTTAATTTAACATTCGACTTATCATTATATACCCGTAACATCATAATCGACTATACGGACGACAATATATACATTTTATCATACGATTGGTGTGCGTACCACCTTTTAAGCATAACGTACAACTAATTCATGCACAATCTTCTAAATTCATACATAGTTCATCAAATCCTTCTACTAATCAACATGTGGTATTTAAAATTAAACATCAAACATATTATCATCACATTTTATTCAATTCATCTAACAACAATTCATCATTTCTTATCAAATTTCTTTAAACATTCACACATATAAACGATTTCAAACATCAATAATATGAACATATTATCACTTTTATCATATCGTCAAAACCCACTTCATAACTATTTTTCTAATCACTTACAAGTGATCTAATCTTAAGTTCTTCATAATTTCTTCATGCTTTTGATGTGTGTACTACCTCCTAAGCATAGTGTACAACTAGTTCATGCATATCCTTCAAATCTCATACATAATTCATCAATTTCTTCCTTCTAATCAACATGAATCATACATGCATAAACATCAAACATACTACTATCACATTTCTTTCAATTCCTCTAACAAGAATCCATCATACAAATCAAAATACATCAACATTCAACAAGAATTAGACATGGATGATGATTCAAATCATCATTCTCACCATAACTAATGGGTTTCACCCTTAAACATCAAAGTAACCTAATTCATGCATAATCCATGTTCCAAATGATGATTCTAACACATACTCATGCTCAATTTCATACAAATTCGTGATTTACATCATAACCCGCTTCATGCATAATCACCAAACTAACTTTTAAGACATACCTTGCGATCCCCTTGTGAAGGTGATCATTAATCAATGCTCGGTTATGAATTTGAGCTTCGTTTGACTCCTCAATTTGATGATTATGTTAGAACTAGGGTTTGGTTCATGGGGAGTTCCCCTGATCGATCTAAAACACACACGATGTGTGTGTTGTGTGTGTGTTTGTTTTGTTTTTAAACATAACTTTCCCCTTTTTCAACTTTGGTCCCTCATGTTTATCACTTACTCATAATATTGGCAAAACTCTTGTCTTTTCATACTTCTAACCACACACTTAACTAGGTTAAATAGCCTAGTCATTTATTTCATGTTAAATCATATGGGACATACGATAATTATAAACATTCGGGTTTTGGGGTGTTACAAGTCTACCCCCCTTAAACAAGGTTTCGTCCCCGAAACCTTTCTCACTTCCGTTTATACACATATCTATGTTTGACTTTTTCTTAACAAATCTATACTTTCCATGCCATACTTCCACGTAACCTTCTCATTTCCTTGACCGGTTAGTAATAGTTCATCGTTCCTATATATTCAAACCTATATTAATGCTTACTTATAAAGGTATTCATTACATCCTTTTTATGTTTTAAATCCGTCCCACATATTTAAACGTAACATCCATACCCTTCATTCCTTCTATGTTTAAATCCATCTATCGGTTTCAAACATATCATTCATACTTTTTCTTCCTTACATGTGTTGAATCCGCCTCGCGAATTCAAACAGGTAATTCGTACTTTATTCCTTTCATGCTTCGAATCCATCTCGCGGATTCTAACACATCATTCATACTTTAACTTCTTTCATGTTTCGAATCCGTCTCGCAGATTCTAACATAGCATTCATACTTTAACTTCTTTCATGTTTCGAATCCGTCTCGCGGATTCTAACTTAGCATTCATACTTTAACTTCTTTCATGTTTCGAATCCGTCTCGCGGATTCTAACATAGCATTCATACTTTAACTTCTTTCATGTTTCGAATCCGTCTCGCGGATTCTAACATAGCATTCATACTTTAACTTCTTTCATGTTTCGAATCCGTCTCGCGGATTCTAACATAACATTCATACTTTAACTTCTTTCATGTTTCGAATCCGTCTCGCGGATTCTAACATAGCATTCATACTTTAACTTCTTTCATGTTTCGAATCCGTCTCGCGGATTCTAACATAGCATTCATACTTTGACTTCTGAGAGTTTTACATTTCTCTTCACCCTCACGTCCACCTACTACTTAATTCTAACGGACATACCTGTATCAATTATCATGGTCTCACGAACGTCATATGTTTCTTGTGTACTGGCCAGGTACACATTCCACATACTAGTTTCGTGTCTTCGTGTAATCGACACCTTATGTCCGAAGAATTAAGTTTCGGCACGTGTATCATTTTCAGAACTTCATTGCCATGTCACTATTTTATTTCATTTATAATTTTCTTTCGCTTGCTTAATTATACCACTTCATACGCCCACACGTTGAATTTACGTACCTGGGGTTCATTTGTCTTATCACTTGCCTTGATGCCGGTTCTAGACCGCTTTCACGGATCATCTTTTCCAAGCAATTATGCTTACTTTATACATAACATATTGTTAGTTTCCTTCAAACATACATACTTAAGCACATACTTACCTTTATTTCTACCTTTAGATCATGATCGAGTCTCAGATTGTACGGGTTTCTGGTCATAAGAGCACACAGGTTCGAGCTCAAGTACCTATCCTCTTGTACTTGATTCTCTCGAACCAGGGCTCTGATACCAACTTGTAAGACTCTAACACGTATTATATAAAGAGTCGCAGCGGAAATTCGTGCCATAAAATTTCTTTCATTAAAAACGTCTTGACTTGCTTGAAAGTTTGTTTTAAAAATATCTCTTTTACAAAACAAAAGCATAACTCCCGTTTACTAAAGTACATACTCGATTATTCCCGTACAATCCATTTTGTGACTCGGTCTTCGATCTCTACCCCTTGTTATAATCTCCCCTGAACCGTACAACCTGCACTCACCACATATATTCATAACATTAGCACGGATTATATAAACAAGATTCATTCAAATACACTTCACATTTCGTCATTTTTCAAACTTTAAGCATTTCATCTGCGTATCCATTTCTTGGTGAGGCTTCAATAATGCACCTGCATTACTTTTCATTCTCAAGGTATACCATTAGTAACGTTAACACTCAACGTATCTAAATCATGCATACATACATACTTACATACACATCTACATATGTACATACCCTTCCTACAACTTTACATACGTGCATACACTCATACATGTCTTTATACATATATACATGCACAACTACATACGTACATACCTTTACTACACCTTTGCATACATGCATACACTCGTACATATCTTTATACATACATACATACACATCTGCATACGTACATACCTTTCCTACAGCTTTACATACATGTATACACTCGTACATATCTTCATACATACATACATACATACACATCTGCATACGTACATACCTTTCCTACAGCTTTATATTCATGCATACACTCGTACATATCCTCATACATACATACATACATACATACATACACGTCTGCATACGTACATACCTTTCCTACCTTTTTACATACATGCATACACTCGTACATATCTTTATACATACATACATACACATCTGCATACGTACATACCTTTCCTACAGCTTTACATACATGTATACACTCGTACATATCTTCATACATACATAAATCCACATATACATACATACATACCCTTCCTACATCTGTACATACATGCATACACTCGTACATATCTTCATACATACATAAATACACATATGCATACAGACATACCCTTCTTACATCTTTACATACATGCATACACTCGTACATATCTTCATACATACATAAATACACATATGCATACAGACATACCCTTCTTACATCTTTACATACATGCATACACTCGTACATATCTTCATGCATACATAAATACGCATCTACATGCACGTACAACATCTTGCATACCTCTTACGTACTCATACGTTATTTACATGGGACTTAAACTTTGATTTATAGCCCATAAACATCTAAGGAACGATCAAAATCATGTTTAGTAATCCCACCGTAGTCCACGGATAACAAACCGAAGCCCACCATACATAAATCAACTTAAATAACAAGATTTCAGCTTTTGAGACTTGGGGAGGCCGTCGCCGACGGCCCTAGGGGCGTCGGCGACGGGCCTTGCAATTACCCGTAGCCAGAAACACCCGTAGACAGGTAACTAAGGCGTCTGGCAAAACTGGTGTTTCCAGGGGGCATCAGCGACGGCCCCTTGGGCGTCGGCGACGGCCTCCAGAAACATCAGTTTTCTGCTGTATTGTTTTATCGTTCGTATGCACTAAAACGCGCATAACTTTTGAACCGTTTAACCTCCCGTTTCTTCCTACATGCTTGTAAATTCACATTCTATCATGTGAGCTTAAAATCCCACATCCGGATTAAGGAAATTCTTATCTTACACCCTATCGGCTTATTATCATTTTCTAATTATTTGACCCTTTATGGGTATTTGCGCATTAAATGGTTTATGACATACCAAACCATACTCTTCGCTTTCACACATGACCAAAACATTACTCTAATCGATTCGCTTGTTTCCAATAGACATTTTTAAGGTCGTTTGCCCGATATACCTATCAAGGGCGTTATTGTCAATTTCGCTCTATCCTTAACAACAAAGGAATTCCTTACATAAGTAACCAATCCTACTACTTAGCTACAATTCTTAATCACACATACCTTACTCGGATCAAAACTAAGATCCGTTTAATACTTCATCGACATCATACAATTCATTCCTATTTGACCTCAATTATCATATTTAATTAAGTTGCATATAACTTTACATAACAACTAAGAAGTGATTACGGAATCACTTACCTTATGCGTCCGTGCTCGTACCCGATCTCTTGCCTCCTCTTGGCCCGTTAACACCTCGTGCTTGAGCTCGTCTCGACGTGATTCCTATGCTTCCATTTCATTGAAATCACGCTCTTATTAGCATACTCATTTGTACATGTTAACGGTCATGTCATTAGTCATTTCTAACAAACGCAACTCATATAGCCATACCCATATCCGTATGCACTCATGTAATTCATCATGTCATCGCATTAAACACACATAAGTCTAACACGTACCGTATTACTCTTGTCACACCCCAACCAATGGCGGAAACATCGGGATGAGACGAAGTGTGAAGATTGCTAGAGACATCATAACGCTATTTGTTACAATATTTAGAAAATCCAAATTTCATTTCATTTCATAACTTCAAATAGTCAACATTACAAGAAATTCAAATACGACAAGTTTAACAAAACAACATGATAACATAACAAAATTTTGATACAACATTTTAAACCCTAACGTCTATATGTGTATCTAGGCATCAACGCTACTTCATTTCATAGCATCATCGTCCTCAACCTGTAACATGTTTAAAATAAAGTTCAATGCAAGAGCAAAGGCGAGTATACAAGTTTGATACGTACATAGCAAAAGATAAGTTTGAACAATTCCTCATAGCATGCATGTGATTCAAGATAAACATTTAAACATGGCATGTGTCTAACATATCAAACCAAGAAAACGCAACTTGCTCATGACATAACCAAAGTTTCAGTAGAGGCGGGTCGTTAATCCTATAGCGCTACATATGTCAAGGTTTGGCTCGTACGAAGTTAATGATAAGTTCAACACATAAGAATCACCCAAATTTAAAGTATCAAGCCATCACATATACAAGCATGTTATAGGAATGTTCATGTGTTTAGACAAAAGTTCATGTGTAAGTTTCATTAGGTAAACATGTTACACCCCAAAAGTAGTAAAAGTAAAAAGGGGAAAAGTACGAGTATACTCACAAAGTTTGCATATGTTTTCCGATTATCCAATTGTTGACGAGTAGAGATTTAGAGTCCGAATGTATAAGGGTTAAGGTTCAAGTATGTTTAGAGTCGAGATTCGGTGTTTAAAACAACATAAAAATAAGACATGAGAATAACATGGAAAATAATCATTTAGTACATATGATGCTTGTTCTTGACACTAGGAAACTCGAAGGAGTTTAGATGTTTTCATGGAACAAGGTTCCATTAGAATCGTGACAAGTTATCATAGTCTAGGATGATGTAATCTAGTACCCCGACATATGAACACTAGTTCATCATCAAAGATTCGATTATTCGAATAATATATTTAGGTTATATAATATATGTCCAATAGTTCAAGCATGAGGTAGAAGATTAAAATCTTCATTTTGGTACCTCTAAATGTCATAGAAGTCATGTAGGAGGTAGGAAGATCAAGTCTTCCATTTAGGCACCTCTATGTGTTCACCACTACACTTGATGTAAAAAAAACAACCAAGGAGGGTCATGAACATACAATAAAGAATAAGAAATATACACACTAACTAAGAGAAATCATCAAATCATGTGAGGATTGTATGTTTGGACAACCCAAGTTGTTCCATAATCACTCATGTATCAAAGACAAAGTTTGACATGACTTGTGGGTTAAAAACCCTAAACAAAACACCAAGTTTATGAGGTTTAATCCTCTGATTTTAAATGTCTCAACCTTGTTTTTAAGCTTAACCAACCATGGGATAAGTTGTAAGCATTAGGACATAGGTATGAGATGTGTTAGACACAAGTTGCATAGGTTTAAACAAGTTTTTGATGAACATAAAAACAAACAGAAAGTTTATGGACTATTTCGGGGCATTTCCAGGTCTGATTTCTCCAAGGAGAAGTCTAGGAATCGAACCCCATGATTATACAAGCAAGTAGGAAAAAGAATCGAGTGAATCGGATAAGAATTGAGTGAGTTATGCTCATTTTCGTGAAGGGGTGTCAATCTACTCGAACCCTTGCTTTCAGCTACGGTTTGGTGGATGTTTTGTGAGTTTTTAGGGTTGCAAAAGTGGTAGGGAGGCTGGTTATAAGTGGTATTTATAGGGGGAAGAATTAGGGTTTCAATGGGTTGGGCTTTGGAAGTGTTTAGAAGGGGTTACACCTTGAAACTAGCCCACAAAACCCAACTATATGGGGCTGAATTTTGCTGAATTGGGCTGCCATATTTCTTTATTTTTTTATTTTTTTAAAACATTATAATGAGTAATTTTGTTAATTAAGTTGTGTAATAATATGGAACAATGTTTCCCCTAACTTGTAACAAGGTGAAATATGAAATAAAACATGATTTAACTAGGTAAAAAGTGTAATGTACAAGTTTTATTTACGAAGCAAGTTCCGTATTTTACAACGATTACGATGAAAGAATGGTTATAAGAACACAAGATTTCCAAAGATAGAATTTCACGTAAGGTTTCTAAATGTAGGATGTTTGAAAACGCAGGGCGTTACAGTCTCCCCTCCTTTAGGAAATTTCGTCCCGAAATTTATTCAAGAGGAAGGCTTGAAAGAGTTTTTGGCATAAAGGTGATCATTAAGAATTGAAACTTGGGAAGTTTGAAAGTTTTGAAAAGTACCAAATTTTGGAGAACGTCAAGGTAGATTTGCAAGGGGAAGTTTTTAAGGATAGTATAAAAAAATCATACTTTCGTAAAACCTGTTTATTGAGAGGAACGAAAAGGTTTGTTACTTTAAATAAAGCAATAGAGGTATACTAAGTATAGTTTCACAAGAATCAAGAATAGGGAGGCTATTTTATAGGTAACGAGGTAAGTTAGGACTCAAATGTTTAAACAAGCTGGATTGCGAACGAGTTTTGTATAAAATAATACGAGTATAGAATGAACGAATGACTCTTAAAGAGTACAAGTATGTGAATAGCATAAGTGTTGGATAGATGAACGTAGTGTGTTAAGGATGAAGTCTCGTCATGAATAATCGGATATAATGCGTTTGTGAGTTGCGTGAAGTTGTATTAGGTCCAAAAGGTCTGCAACACACTGAATTTCTCATGGCACGTTTTACGAAAGTTTGGTAACATGGTGAAAACACTTATATATAGGAAGTACCAGCGGCGTATCCACCATGTTTTAACCACATCACGTCCGTTTCGTTACTTGGGGTCATGTTACGTTCCGTGTCTTACCATACACAGTAGTACACTCTATGGTTCTCATACGCCTATCACTATAATCCCGTGTGCACCCGCGATTATACTGATTGTCGCATGATCCACATAGCTTGTACTAGTTATGTATGAATCAAGGTATACATGAATTTGAAAATAAGAATGTGTACGTAGAAGAATGTCGTATGTAAGCATGTTTATGTTTAAGCATGTATGGGACCCACGTAAGCGAATCCCTCGGATTACGCTCGGGTATAGGTACGAATGTACGAATCATGAGTAAGGATGAAAGTATGAGCATAAGTTTAAGTATGAATACGCATGTATGTATGAGCATAAACATAAAACGTGTAAGTAGTATGTGTACAAGCAGAAGCGTAAAACGTATAAGTAGTATGTGTATGAGTACAAGCATAAAACGTATGAACATAGGTGTAGGTATGAAAAATAAATATTGCGTATATGGTGTACGTTGAGACATTGTAGAGAAAAAAAAGGTTAAGTATGTAGATACGAACGATATAAATGATGTTATCGCGAGATATCGACTAAAATGTGTATGATGATGTGCATGTATAGTTGTTTAAACAAAACGTTGAGTTTGTCGAATCAAAATTAGATTGAGCTTGGTTTGAAAGGTAGAATATAGTTTGTATATGTAAAGGAACATAAAGTACTCATTGTTCATGCTTAACGTATTTTGTAATGATTGAAATGCTACTTTTGTTTAAAAAAAAGGAGTTCACGTATGTTGAAAATTGTCGGTCCCCATGAAGTCTTCTAGCCCACGTGTTTTGAAATTTGGATGACGAGTTAAGCGTTGTAGAGAAGGTTTTTTTTTTTTAAATAACGGGTTTGTTTCATTTGCATCAAAACATGAAAATTTTGGACTTTGAAAGTTCTTGTGAAAACGTCGACCCTTAGAAAAGAAATTTAGTAAAAGAACTTAGTGATTGTTTAAAAATAATTTTAACAAAGGATTTATTGATGTTGGAAAGAGTATTTGGTAAACGGTCATATAACATCTATGAGGTCTTATAAGTAATTGAGAAAGGTTAGTTTGATTTCGATTAAGAGTGGAAGTCTCTAGTATGATGATATAATGTGAACGTGTTTCAGTTAATAAATCAGATGTGAAGTTCATGGGCAAGAGATTCATTAGACCGATTAAATTGATAGGTAGCATTTCGTAAGGTTTGGAAATTCGTGTAGTAAAACGGTAAAGACATGATTAAGAATCTCGTGTATATGATTTGAGTGAAAATGGATGGTAGAATAAGAAGTACGTTTGATAAACAATGTATTTTGAAATCGGTATAAGTAGGTATTTTGAATAATGATAAATGATTTAGGTATAAAACATGATCGGGTTTGCATAATAAAATATTTTGAAAGATAAGTTTTGGGTAACGGTCACCTAAGTAAGGGAATCACCCCTAACTCGTTGGTGAAGTCGTTTTAAGGGAAGAGGGGTGGAGTCAATCGTCAAGGTAAGGAAGTCACTCCAATCTCGATGATACATCTCCACTAGTTGTTACAAGGAATATGAATTTAAATTATATGAAAATCATGCGTATATAAGTGTATCGAAAAGGTTCGATATGTTGTGCGTGTGAAAAGAGAAATCAAAGGTAAACTCGAGGTTGAAAGATTGCATCGTATAAAATGAACAATAGAAACACATGTTTGACCAAAGTTTGGAGTGTTCCAAAACGGAACTTTGACTAACCAAAGTGGTCAAAAAGTCTTTTGAATTTGAGGAGCATGTTTTGGCCTAATAGGTAAAATACTCTCGCCGACAAGTCGGTTAACGGTATTTACCCTTCCGGTTACTACATGTCCCAAATCAATCGAAATTTCGAGACTTGGCGGGATTTATGAAAAAAATGCCAAGGAGTGGAACTAGTCGACAAGGTGCGGGTTTCACCCCTAACTTGACGATTTCGTATCCTAAGTGTGGTTGGTACTCGTCGGGTCAAAATTTAATTTCGACGTGTTGACGAGGGTCCACTAGAACTTGAAATTTGAGATTTACCATTAAGATGTGGATTTCACTCCTAGCTTAATCGCGATATCTCGTGTAAAAAAAAGAATAGATAGATTGAGAGTCGTTCACCAAATTGTGGGTTTCACGCCTATTTTGGTGAATTCGTCTCATTTGTACAATATGAGTGTTGTCGGATTTAGAATAATCGAGTAAAATGCATGAGGGAAGTGTATGTCGAAGGAGATACACAAACAAGTATAAACACATAAGAAAGCATATCAAGGATGATACTTAAATAATGAAATAAAACAAGTATTAACACATAGAGAAATATGTCAAGAATAACACATAAAGAATCGAACAACGAAACAAGTGTTAACACATAATAAAACAAGCATTAATGCGTAAGAATAACATGTCGAATATTACACATGAGTAACATACATGTTTAAAAGAGCATAAATAAGTAACAAATAAAGTATCATGTAGTAGTCCAAGCAAAACATACGAATAAGGTTCTAAAACTATAGACTAGGCTAAAGCATTCCTACTTTTCCTAATTCCCTATAGTTATGGCTCTGATACCAATCTGTCACACCCCAACCAATGGCGGAAACATCGGGATGAGACGAAGTGTGAAGATTGCTAGAGACATCATAACGCTATTTGTTACAATATTTAGAAAATCCAAATTTCATTTCATTTCATAACTTCAAATAGTCAACATTACAAGAAATTCAAATACGACAAGTTTAACAAAACAACATGATAACATAACAAAATTTTGATACAACATTTTAAACCCTAACGTCTATATGTGTATCTAGGCATCAACGCTACTTCATTTCATAGCATCATCGTCCTCAACCTGTAACATGTTTAAAATAAAGTTCAATGCAAGAGCAAAGGCGAGTATACAAGTTTGATACGTACATAGCAAAAGATAAGTTTGAACAATTCCTCATAGCATGCATGTGATTCAAGATAAACATTTAAACATGGCATGTGTCTAACATATCAAACCAAGAAAACGCAACTTGCTCATGACATAACCAAAGTTTCAGTAGAGGCGGGTCGTTAATCCTATAGCGCTACATATGTCAAGGTTTGGCTCGTACGAAGTTAATGATAAGTTCAACACATAAGAATCACCCAAATTTAAAGTATCAAGCCATCACATATACAAGCATGTTATAGGAATGTTCATGTGTTTAGACAAAAGTTCATGTGTAAGTTTCATTAGGTAAACATGTTACACCCCAAAAGTAGTAAAAGTAAAAAGGGGAAAAGTACGAGTATACTCACAAAGTTTGCATATGTTTTCCGATTATCCAATTGTTGACGAGTAGAGATTTAGAGTCCGAATGTATAAGGGTTAAGGTTCAAGTATGTTTAGAGTCGAGATTCGGTGTTTAAAACAACATAAAAATAAGACATGAGAATAACATGGAAAATAATCATTTAGTACATATGATGCTTGTTCTTGACACTAGGAAACTCGAAGGAGTTTAGATGTTTTCATGGAACAAGGTTCCATTAGAATCGTGACAAGTTATCATAGTCTAGGATGATGTAATCTAGTACCCCGACATATGAACACTAGTTCATCATCAAAGATTCGATTATTCGAATAATATATTTAGGTTATATAATATATGTCCAATAGTTCAAGCATGAGGTAGAAGATTAAAATCTTCATTTTGGTACCTCTAAATGTCATAGAAGTCATGTAGGAGGTAGGAAGATCAAGTCTTCCATTTAGGCACCTCTATGTGTTCACCACTACACTTGATGTAAAAAAAACAACCAAGGAGGGTCATGAACATACAATAAAGAATAAGAAATATACACACTAACTAAGAGAAATCATCAAATCATGTGAGGATTGTATGTTTGGACAACCCAAGTTGTTCCATAATCACTCATGTATCAAAGACAAAGTTTGACATGACTTGTGGGTTAAAAACCCTAAACAAAACACCAAGTTTATGAGGTTTAATCATCTGATTTTAAATGTCTCAACCTTGTTTTTAAGCTTAACCAACCATGGGATAAGTTGTAAGCATTAGGACATAGGTATGAGATGTGTTAGACACAAGTTGCATAGGTTTAAACAAGTTTTTGATGAACATAAAAACAAACAGAAAGTTTATGGACTATTTCGGGGCATTTCCAGGTCTGATTTCTCCAAGGAGAAGTCTAGGAATCGAACCCCATGATTATACAAGCAAGTAGGAAAAAGAATCGAGTGAATCGGATAAGAATTGAGTGAGTTATGCTCATTTTCGTGAAGGGGTGTCAATCTACTCGAACCCTTGCTTTCAGCTACGGTTTGGTGGATGTTTTGTGAGTTTTTAGGGTTGCAAAAGTGGTAGGGAGGCTGGTTATAAGTGGTATTTATAGGGGGAAGGATTAGGGTTTCAATGGGTTGGGCTTTGGAAGTGTTTAGAAGGGGTTACACCTTGAAACTAGCCCACAAAACCCAACTATATGGGGCTGAATTTTGCTGAATTGGGCTGCCATATTTCTTTATTTTTTATTTTTTTAAAACATTATAATGAGTAATTTTGTTAATTAAGTTGTGTAATAATATGGAACAATGTTTCCCCTAACTTGTAACAAGGTGAAATATGAAATAAAACATGATTTAACTAGGTAAAAAGTGTAATGTACAAGTTTTATTTACGAAGCAAGTTCCGTATTTTACAACGATTACGATGAAAGAATGGTTATAAGAACACAAGATTTCCAAAGATAGAATTTCACGTAAGGTTTCTAAATGTAGGATGTTTGAAAACGCAGGGCGTTACAACTCTAATCTTACAATTATGACAACACGTCTAACCATTATTCTTATACCCAGTTGACTTTTAGAAGTCAACGGTTAAATTAATTTAACATTCGACTTATCATTATATACCCGTAACATCATAATCGACTATACGGACGACAATATATACATTTTATCATACGATTGGTTTGCGTTCCACCTTTTAAGCATAACGTACAACTAATTCATGCACAATCTTCTAAATTCATACGTAGTTCATCAAATCCTTCTACTAATCAACATGTGGTATTTAAAATTAAACATCAAACATATTATCATCACATTTTATTCAATTCATCTAACAACAATTCATCATTTCTTATCAAATTTCTTTAAACATTCACACGTATAAACGATTTCAAACATCAATAATATGAACATATTATCACTTTCTTCATATCGTCAAAACCCACTTCATAACTATTTTTCTAATCACTTACAAGTGATCTAATCTTAAGTTCTTCATAATTTCTTCATGCTTTTGATGTGTGTACTATCTCCTAAGCATAGTATACAACTAGTTCATGCATATCCTTCAAATCTCATACATAATTCATCAATTTCTTCCTTCTAATCAACACGAATCATACATGCATAAACATCAAACATACTACTATCACATTTCTTTCAATTCCTCTAACAAGAATCCATCATACAAATCAAAATACATCAACATTCAACAAGAATTAGACATGGATGATGATTCAAATCATCATTCTCACCATAACTAATGGGTTTCACCCTTAAACATCAAAGTAACCTAATTCATGCATAATCCATGTTCCAAATGATGATTCTAACACATACTCATGCTCAATTTCATACAAATTCGTGATTTACATCATAACCCGCTTCATGCATAATCACCAAACTAACTTTTAAGACATACCTTGCGATCCCCTTGTGAAGGTGATCATTAATCTATGCTCGGTTATGAATTTGAGCTTCGTTTGACTCCTCAATTTGATGATTATGTTAGAACTAGGGTTTGGTTCATGGGGAGTTCCCTTGATCGATCTAAAACACACACGATGTGTGTGTTGTGTGTGTGTTTGTTTTGTTTTTAAACATAACTTTCCCCCTTTTCAACTTTGGTCCCTCATGTTTATCACTTACTCATAATATTGGCAAAACTCTTGTCTTTTCATACTTCTAACCACACACTTAACTAGGTTAAATAGCCTAGTCATTTATTTCATGTTAAATCATATGGGACATACGATAATTATAAACATTCGGGTTTTGGGGTGTTACATGTGAGGCCCGTTTATTATATAACTCAAAAGGAAAACGTCGATTTTTCAATAGTTGGCAAGGTTCACAAAAAACGGGTTTAGGTAAAAGAGCCGAAATAGACAGACAACCAAGTTTTTGTAAATTTATAATAGTACCAAAATGGGCCTGTCCCAAGTGGGAGTACCAAACTTCAAAATAGGCTTTAGGTCTTGAGGAAGCAACTAGAGCATGATGATCCAATCGAAGCACAAAAAGCCAATTCTCACATTGACTTTGGTCTTGGACCTGTTTTGTTTAGCGGTTTTGGATATAAAATGAGGGTAAGATAAGATAACATCAACATAGTTGTCCTTAGTTAACTTACTAATGGACAATAGATTCTTGGTGAGATTAGGAACAACCAATACATACATCATTTAATTTAACATTTTTAGAGATTGGCGAGTGACCTGTATGTGTTATGGGAAGAGTATGACCATTGCCAAACATAACAAATCTCTTACATGTGGTAGCGAATGGGTTATTCACATTTTGGGTGGAGGGGGTCATATGATCCGTAGCCCTAGAGTTAGAGGTCCAATTGGGTGTGGTAACATTACATTGAGAAAAAATTAGGCATTAGTCAAACCTTCATTAGTGGGTATGGCTTGAGAAGAAAATGAGGCAAGATTAGGGCATGTGTTAGCATAGTGTCCATCATGCCTACATAGTTAATAGTGTGGTGGTCGAAGTCCGCAACCACGACCACCTCGACCACCCGAGTAGGAACCACGAGAACCATGGCCACCACGAGGGGAAGAAAACTGTCAAGGAGGGTGAGCTGTAAAAGCAATGGGTGGGGTGGTTGAGCCATAAATAACACGAGTGAAGAGCTCATGACATTCAGCACGGGATAATAAATTCGTAAAGGCTAGGACAGGCATAGTAGAATGGATAGTGGTGGAGAATACTTCAAGCGATGGTCCAAGACTACACAAAAACCAATGTAGTTGATCCGCTACGGATTTAGTACCTTTCTAAAGGAGACGAAGTTGGTCTCCCAAATTATGGACTCGTTCAATGGAAGAGTTTCCATGCGCACTTTTAAGGCAACTTACCTGACGAGCAATGGGTAGTCCGAGAACCACACTAACCGCCTCTTCAGATAAGGAGCCATTCAAGATAATAAAGGTCCTTTGATCTGCAGTGAGCCAAGCCACATAGGCTAGGTTTCAAAGTTTATATCAGTTCTGTATAAACATAATGGAAAACATGTAGAAATACCTGTAACAGCAAACAGGCCATCAGAGAATCCAGTCAGAGACGCAGCCATGGAGTTCGACATAGTTGTCAGGATGATTTGGTTCCTCATTAGGGTGTAAGTTCTTGATGGTAATACTGAACTCTAGGGTTTGAGTTCGTATGGAGAGAGAGAGAGATGTAGAGAGGAACGAATTTATTGATGTTATGGTGATGATAATTGTGTAACCTTTAACCTCTCTAATTATCTCCTTTATATATACACCCAAGAGGAAACCTAATTAGTTAATGAGGGTAATATGGTCCATCAACAATTACCAACTAATTATATAATAGGTTTAATATATTTGATCTATATTATATAAATGATAATGATGGCTACTAGATTAAATACATATAAATACATATTTAATCTTACAGTTATTGCTTGAAATTGTGGGGGCAGGAGTCGAATCGGTACCATCAACATGTGACATGAGGTTGTGATCTTTTTAAGATTGGACCCATTTGATAGACCCATGCAAAATAGTTTGAGGAACATAACTTGACAGTGATGAGGTGTGAGAGGGAATGGGAAAAGGATCGGTGGTGGAGGGGGGCGGCCATAGGGGCTGAGGGAGGAGAACACCGAAAAGACGAGGAAAGATGAAGGGCGATGAAAGTTAAGGGATAGTCTTTAAGCTTGATACCATATGAATGAATAATTCATTGCCTCACATCTTTGGTGGAATACAGCATATATATATATATATATATATACATATATATATATATACATATATATATATATATAAAGTACAGAGATTAACAATGAATGAAATAAATAAATAAAAGAAACATCTAGAGTTAAACATCTGATTAAGTAAATGGTATGTTAATTAGAATCATACACGAGGTCCAAAAAATGGTGCACATGAGGTTGCTATTAACTTATTACCAATAATAGTTAGGCATTTCATTTGCTAAATATGTCGAATGCTCGCTAGTGAGGGTTTTTTAACTTTATATTACAGATGAATGTTTGTTGTTAATTAATTTATTACCAATAATTGTTTATTATGATTTTTTTTTTGTCAATATGATATTATGATTTGATGTAGTGTTGACATTTTGACGTTAATGTTCCTGTCCATCGGGCGAGTAAAGTACTAGTTTAGTTGATCATTAACTTATATTTTATTCGAACATCGCACTATTTTATAAAATAGAGGGGTGGAGATAGCAAGAAGCTAGAAATCCCAAAACAAAACAAGATTACATCATCATACTCAGTAAATCTCACAAATAGCAAAGCTAATGTAGGGTCTGAGGAGGGTAGATGTAGACCGCCTTACCTTTACCCTGTAGGAATAAAGAGACTGCTTCCAGTGAGACCCTCGGCTCGATTGTAGTTTTGTATCAAGCCATGGACCTAAGACACACAACACTCAAACAATCGGGACAGACACTGATTGGTGCATGTACCCCTGTGTCTTTCAGCTATCAACGTCACTACATGATGCATGACTAACCATCCGCCGCTTTTAACGTTATTTTCACGAAATTAGTAAAATAACGTTAAAGTTAGTACCATTTCACTTTTGCCCCCCGAGCGCCCACACATATATACATTATATGTGCACACCGCAAGCGGGACATAAAACAAAACTAGATTACTATATAATATCTCTCACATTGAAATTTCTCCATCTTTCCCAACTTAAGCCGCCATAAGGCGATCTATATTTTAACCATACATAGGAGTCTTCTTTGATGCCGTCGACCACCTTTAGCACATTAAACATCTTACTATTTCGCGTCTTCCATACTCTCCACGCGATTGCATAAGCCACAACCTCAATAACTTTTTTTTTCCGGTTTGACGACCCCTTAACTTTTGAAAACCTTCCGGTAGGTCTTTGGCGGATGTGGTCTCAAGGTCTATAGGGATCTTAACCCACACACAAATACTCCACTAGATGGCCCTCCTGACAAAGATGCAAGTTGGCATTAGATGTTCACTCGATTTTGACCCGTAGCCACATAAAGAACAAAAAATTGTTTGTCATAGGCATGCCTCTTTGTGACAAAGTTGTTTTTGTTGGGATGCCGCCAATCAACATTTAACACACAAAATATATAACTATTTTCAGGATCCACAGGTTCCAGTCGAACCTACCTACATCAACTTTGCACCTGATTTGATCAACCAACCCCAATCGAAACCTCGCCATCGAGAAAGTTTAGTTTTATAGTTAATTAACCTTAGTATCATAAATAGTTTTTTTTTTTGTATATATAGAGATCATTATAGAAAGATAAAACCTAATCACCAACTCACAATTTTGTCCCTCTCTTTAAACCTGTGGGTCTCCTAACCTTAGCCATCCTAGTCGTACACCCTAAACGGGAACCCGATCATACTCAAGAACAAGACGACTTCCCTCACTGCAATTACATTTACATTTCTTGCTTTCGATTACATGTTAAGGAATTAATCAACATTCAACACTATCCTTATCAAACATAAAATGAAGAGTGATCATCATCTCCTAAAAAACTACCCTTTGCATAAACCTAACACGAATTTTGTTTATTTTTTAAATTTAAATGTGTTTGGGTCACTTTTAGTAGAACCCATAAACATGTTTATCAAATATCGCAATGAATATATTACATATGATAGTATCGTGTATATGTCACCGATTTAAGCCCCTTGGTAGACCTTTTTAAGTATTCCGTTACTTTCACATGAAAAACAGTGTAAAAGAATTATTGCATCCTTTCATTTACGATGTATATAAAGAAGACGACTTGGTCATATAAGACATTTCCTTTACGACATAGATAAAGAAGACGACTTGGTCATATGAGACAAACTCATTTAAATTTATTTTCCTTTTTTATTGTCCTTTTTGTCATAACTTTTACTAAATCAGTAATAGTTCTGAACCTTTAAGTGTTGAACCAGTAAAAGGTCTGAATCTTAGAGACAAATGTTTGACCGATTCAGATCATAGGTCTTAATCATTCAGATTCAGTATAATGTTTAAACATTCAGAGGTAAATATCTGAACCATTCAGACATCTGCTCGCGAAACAAACTGTCTGAACCATTAAGTGTTCAATTAGTATGAGGTCTAAACCATTAAAAGTCTCCTTAAGAGTTAAACAAACAACTCCT
Organism: Helianthus annuus; assembly: GCF_002127325.2. Lineage (NCBI taxonomy): Eukaryota > Viridiplantae > Streptophyta > Magnoliopsida > Asterales > Asteraceae > Helianthus > Helianthus annuus. The sequence goes on along the minus strand of NC_035446.2, from coordinate 124,656,805 downwards.
TCCTGTTTTTATTTTTACAATTGCGACTTTTTCATAATTCAGAAAGTTAAAATAAAACATATGCCTGTTGCTTTGCTGATTTCCTACCGAAATCATAATAGTCGCTATGCGGGTGCAAATAACTTCCAGTCGTTAACTTTTGCAACCGGTTTGCCACCAAAATTATAAACGCAAATACCCAGTTTTCTAGTAATTTACGTTAACTTAATAGAAAAACACAATGTATCTACTAACTAACCAATAAAATTAACAAGGAATACATAAAAAAATATAATGGAAGGAAAAACAAAAATATATATATAAGCAACTCAAAGACAAATGTGCATGGATATAACTAATTAATAAAAAACACGGTAAAATAATATCATCTTCACATCAAAGTGGCAGCAAAGAATGCTCCGGCAAGTGCAGTTCCAGCAATGACGGCTCTATTAGTCCAACCATCAGCAAAGGTGCCGCTAGGTGTAACATCAGCCGGTGGTCCGGTGGCTGAGGGACCTGGGGACAGGGAGGGAGCATCAGAGGCGCCTGGTGGCGTTGCTGTGGTTGGGGAAGGAGAAGAAGGTGCGGGTGAGGGTACGGGTACGGGTACGGCCGCTGGGGATGGAGATGGGGTGGGAACAGCGGGGGCAGGGGCGGGTGTAGGGGATGGGGACGGTGATGGGGTGGGGCTGGCGGTGGGTGAGACGGTTGGGGTGGCAGTTGGAGGTTGTTGAGCTATGGTTGTGGTGGTGGAGATAGCAATGAGGATAAAGAGTTTCAACATTGTGGAAGAAGAAGAAGAAGCCATTGTTATTAGCTTAGTAATTGGTGAGTGTAGGATCAACTGTAGAGATATGATGCATATATAATGGTAGAGAGAGACAAAGGAAAGGGTGTGAATAAAATATATAAATAATGATATTAATAATGATGATATAATGTATGATTCGTGGAAGCTGTCTAACAGCATGAGATTTCAAAATTATAAAAATAAACTTTTGTATAAAATGTTTTATTAAATAACTAGCTTTACTTTTCTATGCTTCTAAAGACTTTAAAATGAAAAATTAGTACTTTAAAACTTTTCTATGCTTCTAAAGACTTTAAAATGAAAAATTAGTAATTTAAAACTTCCATGGTTTATGGTTCCATTAGCCAGCGACTAAAATGGCATTTAACTCAAATTGAGAAGATATCCTTTTCGTGAGGTTAAAGGTTCAACATAAGCCGTGTAAGACCACTCGTAGTGGTTTAGAAAAATAATGCCCTCACCATGGGGCATTATCCGACACGTGTCATCCCAGTCAGCATGGGGCGTTATTGCAAAAGTGGCGTAGTGGGAATAATGCCTGATAATGCCCCTTCCAATCATTAAACAAAAAAAAAGAGTAAACTTCCGTTTTGCTCCCTGTGGTTTGGTTACTTTAACGGTTTTGCCCCAAACCTTTAAAAATAACCATTTTACTCCCTGATGTTTTGGTTTTGTTGCCAGTTTGCTCCCTGCGAGGAGCAAAATGGAAAAACAAACAATTTGGATGGAGTTAGAGACGGGGAGCAAACTGGCAAAAAAACTGAAACATCAGGGAGTAAAATGGCTATTTTTAAAGGTTTGGAGCAAAACCGTTAAAGTGACCAAACCACAGGGAGCAAAACGGAAGTTTACTCAAAAAAAAAAAAAAAGCAAACTATTTTCTCATTGGTGGGTCAAACCCAGTCAAACCTTCTTTCTTCCAATTTAGGCGTTTTAATTATAATGCCCAAGCAATTTTTTTTCAAAAATAATGCCCCATAATGTCCTATGTAATGGGGGAGTGGGCGTTTTTTTTAAAAATAATGCCCCCATAATGCCCCACTACACATGGTCTAATGGTAAATGTATGGTAAATGTATAATATGGTTAAAACATCGTTGTATTATTAGGTAATTGCCCTTGTTTAATACACAAAATTAATCAATTATTGGATCAGACATTTAGACCAAGTCATTATTGATGGTGACATGAATTAAATTCTTCTCTCTTTAATTAAATAAATATAGAGATTTATAACTTAGATTTGATGTACGTTTTAGCGTGTGAAACACTTTTTTTTTTGGATGTCCGCTTCAATAGTTTTGGTTAGGCACTCATCTCCCTATGGGGTGATCCGGGTTCCAGACACATGTGTCCATTTTTTTGGATTTAACTCCACATTAGGTTTTCTTTGCGACTCGAATTCAGGACCATCCTAGAAAGTTCACCAAAGGCTACATCTTTCTGATCACCCGAGCTATATCATATTGGTGTGTGTGACTAACTATGAAACATGGTTTTTAATAAATATTGGAGTCTGTTTTAAGGGCTTCAACCTTTTATTATGTTTTTAAGTATGTTATGAATATATTTTATAATGTCATGAAATTTGTTATATTTTAAATACTTTTTTTAACGGAAATTTTCTTTTAATTCCTGTCGTCTGTGGGACTCGAATCCAAGACATCTCCTCCTAAACTCATGTGTTTAAATGCTTTGTTTTTGCCAATAGACCATCACCTCATTGGTAAAATTTAAAATACTTAATACATACACTTAATTTATTACAATTAAGTATATTGTATTAGAAATAAAAGTTAACCAAAACTAATTATTTAGACAAATGTATTTCTGGGTTTTTCCTTATACATAAATGATTTTTATTTCTGGGTTTTTCCTTATACATAAATGATAGAGTTAAATGCCATTTTAGTCCCTGTGGTTTGGACAATTTTAACAGTTTAGTCTAAAGGTTTCATTTTTCTCCTGTAGGTCCAAAAAGGTTTCACCGTTGCCATTTTAGTTCACTGTGTTAACTTCATCCATTATTTTTGTTAACGAGAAGGGCGATTCGGTCATTTTATATGGTCAAATTGTCTTTCTTGTTAACAGAATTACATATAAAATGACCGAACTGTCCTTCTAGTTAACAGAAAAAATGGATGAAGTTAACACAGTGAACTAAAATGGCAACGGTGAAACCTTTTTGGACCCCAGGAGAAAAATTAAATCTTTAAACTAAACTGACAAAATGACACAAACCATAGGGATTAAAATAACATTTAACTCTAAATGATATTTTAAAAATTGAAGTGAGAAAAAGTGACCATTGTAAAAACAAATCTAAAGACATGTGATTGTTTATACTTTTTAAATTATGTAATATTTGCAGGGACAAAAAAAAATAATAACAAATGACAATCTATACTGAACTAGTTTTTTTTATATCGCGCGTTGCGTCGAAACTGAGCAAATGATAATGTAAAACAAACGTAATTTGAAAATAAAGCATGTTGTTTAAAAAGTCAAACCATTAGAACGATTTAGTTTATCATCGTACCGTTTTATAATACCAAATAAATAATTTATTTTGAGTATAAACTCGTTTTTAACAAAACTTATAACGGAATGTCAGGGAAAGAAATTAAACACAACTACGTACTTAAGTTTTTAGAAAAGAAAAGTTATAAACGTAACTTATTAAAGTATCAAATTAATCGATAAATTAATATATGTAAAAAAAGAAAAAGAAATTATTAAAAAAAGGTAAAGGAAATATATGTTTAAAAAAGAAAAATATGTTAATAAAAGTAAATATAATAATAAACTATTATATTATAATATATTAAATAATAAAATAATAAAAAACTATATATTATTATAAAAATAAATTTATTATTCATCATCTCTCGAAAACAATATAATATGTATAAACTTTTAGGTATTAATATAAAAAATTTTAACTTAAAAAAGTGTATGAAATGTACATTCGCTTACCTTAGGATGAAAGGGGTGCACCACTCATGAGATGGGTAAACTTTCCATCCATCCAATCATGAGGTGTCACCTCTTTTGAAGAGGAGTAAACTATTTTTTTAAATATAAAAAAAAATTGTGATTGATTGAAAAGAGCGGGCCCCACCATTATTCAACTCTCTCCCTCCTTCCCCTATGAGATAAACACTCACCAAAATTCTATTCCCCCACTCATCTAAAGTTGATGACGGCAGTGTTTCCCTTAGATGAACTCACTCTCCGTACGAACTCCCCACATCCACCCCTCTCATCCTCAGAAACTTTTATAAGAAAAGGGAATATCCACACGAAGAACGAGAGGTATGGAAGGCAACAAGCTGTTGCCAGAAAGGGACTTTAAACAAAAGTTGTAGTTCACCAACCACTTATAATTTATAAACTTTTCAAAACAAGTAGTTGTCTAATTTGACTTTTTAAATCATCATTATATCCTCTAGTGTTGATATGCATAATTTCACTAGGATTTTCATGAAAAACAAATTTAAGTTGTGATATTAACCATTTATAAGTAACTTTCTAGATTTAAAGGTTTGTTTTCATTAAAAAAACTTAGCATATGTCAGAATGATTCATTTTTAAGAAGAATCCTTGACATACAACTACAATTTCATCATGTGTGTCGTTGGTCAATAATATTTGAATCAAGTACTCATCTGAGTGATGATAGGTTCGAATTTATTAAATCATTGTCAAGAGACAGAATTGAACTTATTAATAGTCGCCGAAGAGTAGTTAAACTTCAGTGTTTCACAATCAGTGTTTCACAATCTACGTGATGCTTTTGAAATGTATTTTTTCGTGTTCTTCGATGTTAGTGAACTAACTGAAGATTGATACATGATACGTTTTAGATGGACGTTACTAAATCATGATCATAGACCATGAGAGACATGCTCAGTTTAGTGTTGTTAGAGCCTTATTAGGATATTGTATCGGTTGATCCTTACGGATAAGAGGTTTTATATTACAATGATAATAAATCGCGGCAGAAATTTAGAGTACCTAAGACCATTTTATCTAAATACGTGACTTCTTGTTACTATTTTAATATTCTTTTGATGAAAATTTTGTCCTAAGCAGAAATGGGCATCGCAAAATCTGAAGGTCACTTACCAGTACCACCAAATTTTATAGAATATAGTAATTTAATTTTAAATAAATCCAATGTTATTTGCTTATGTTTTTTTATGAGAAATAACAAATCAGCTATAATTGTTTTCATTTTGGGCAAACAAGTCCCATAATTTTTGTTTTTTTAATGCAAAATGCCAATTATTAGTTACCTAAAATATAATAAAGCGAAAGTTGTCATTAATTATTATTGGAATTATTTTACCAAACGGCACATGACACAATTTGTTTTCCTTTCATTTTTTATTTAAAGTTTTTCTTTAATAACCTATTTGATTTCGTGAAAAATAATTTGGTTACGTTTATTACACTGCTAAATATTTTTTCATTAAGAGAAGTTAATTCACTGGTCTCGTCAAGTAGGGTTAATCCCTTCTTTCTGAGGATCGATGACTGGATCGTCCGCTGATCTGTCTCCTGCACAAGAGAAACACACCGTGACTCGTAACAAGGAGGATGGGCCCCAACATCTTGCATTAAGCTTTTAGAATTGAGAATTGTTTTTAAGCTACGTTTAGTTTTAATCTGTTTATGTTATATAGTGTTATTTTTACTTTCATTGATAAAAATTTAGTATATACTTGTGATTGATATATCTTACATTGTTTAACTCGTGTAGTAAACGGGTTTCTAACCAAATATATAATAAAAATTAATATATAGTATTTTATTTAGTATACATTTTAATATAAAAAGATATCACAATCTTACTTAGATGTAGTATAATGTACTTTTTTGGTCACGAAGCATACTTAAATTTGATCACCAACTAAAATGAAATTATTTTAATCATTAACAGGATAACGTAGTGGCAAGTTCTTAAGTCATTCTAGTAAAACTCACCTTAAGAACACCCCGGTAGTTAAGCGCGTAGCTTTGTAGGAGCTGGAGGTGGCGGCCGACCCCCAAACTTTTCGCTCAGTAGTGGAGAGTATATAGTTTTCGTATAGAAATTTTTGGGTATATACGTTTACCCCCTAGTTTTATAGAAACATTTTATATATACGTTTTCGATCCCCCGGTCGGAAATCTCAAGATTCGCCACTGGCCGTAGTGGGGTGTTTTTTGCCCCCCCCCCCCCCCCAAAAAAAAAACGCGTCCCACGCCCCTTGCCCGCGCCCTTGGGCGTTTTTTTCAAAAATTTTGTCCCAAGCGTCATTTTTTCCACGCCTTCCTTCAATTTTTTTGGCCAATGACGCACACTTTCTCAATCTTTGGCCAATAGCATTTTTTTGTGGTTTTTATTTTTATTTTTTATTTAATTCTATTTTGGGTAAAATAGAATTAAATAAAAAATAAAAATAAAAACCACAAAAAAATGCTATTGGCTCACAAGATTAATATAATGACTCACAAGATTAATAAATTCAAACCTGTCTCATAATGTCCTATTACTGACACTATCACATCATGTAAAACACCTAAGAATGGGGGCATTATTCGTGTCTTTCACTACACAAATGCATGTCTGACTTAATATGGTAGTACTAGGTCGTGTGTTTTCCGAAATAAAACGTTTGCTCAAACAATACAAAAAATTGGATCAATATGTTAGATATAAGTAGATGGATGTATATAATTATATATCAAAAACTAGGAGAAGAAATAAAAAAAGGCGGTGCTCATCGAATTCTTTACAATTAAAATATTACATATGCCTAATTAAATACATGACAAATGGTGTTTCATGTGGAGCAAATATCGAAAATGCCATTGTTGGATGAAAAGTCGTAATCGTTTTTCTTGCGTATCCTAATTTTAAAATATAAGTAGAGTTGATGGTAACCTGTCCTTATACGTACACCCTGTCTTCCGCGTTAGATCATTCACCAACTCTGCATATTTGTCCACATACGGACTATCGTTTTTCCTATTTTCATTCGTTTTGAAAACAATTAAAGCACAATTATTATTTATAAAACCGTAACGATTTTATAAACGCGATCACTTATACGTGAAAATAAATCGCGTAATATACAATTTCACATAGTAACTTCTTATTTGTTAGGGTTGATGCTCTTTTGTTGAACATATTGCTCGTATTTCTTGAATTTACGTCTTTATTGTGACAAAATAACTCAAACTGTACTTCTCAGTCTACTTTAATAACGTGTACATATCATTTATGTAAGTCGTAAGAGAGAAATGGGGACGTTACATCTTATACTATATTGCATATAATATATTAAATGTACCGATATAATTGCAAAAAGAAAAAAAAAACAAAAAATACTACGTTGGTCTTTCTTATAATGGTAACGAGTTTAAAGGATATATTTATAGTAAATGATGGTTAAAACTCAAATTTAATCCAGTTAAATTAAAAATAGTTAAATTAAAATACTACGTTGGTCTTTCTTATAATGATAACGAGTTTAAAGGATATATTTATAGTAAATGATGGTTAAAACTCAAATTTAATCCAGTTAAATTAAAGGCTAGAAAGTATTTTGGGTTTTAGGTCTCATGAAACACATAAGCAAATTATTGGCTGGATTGTGGACTTGGTAGTTTAATGAGATTAATTAGTTGAGGGCTTGAGGCCATCAATTTGAAATAGTGGCCTGCACATTAATTTAGTTGGGCTTTACAAGAAATATGAGATGCAATGTTGGGCCAGTGATTGAAGAAACATATAAATAAATGAAGCAGTTCGTATTTCGTAGGCTAGGGGTTCTGCCGAGAGCAAATAGAATCGAGAACAAAAGGGCTTGAATTAATTAAGATGTTTACGATGATAATATGCATTTCTTCTGATTTTATTTTTTGTTAATTCTTGTTATCGTGAAAACAACCGGCATTCTCTTTAAATTATTATTTTTGTTATAACTTATAGGACTTGATTTCTCTTTGTGTGTTTGAACTAAAATAAATTATGTTCATGATCTACTAAATGTTTATGATTGTGTTTTTTGTATTACTTTTATGCTAATCTAAAAGACAATTATGACAAAGTAAAGAACAAAAGGGCCAGAATTAGAGCCGGGTCTGGCGCTTTAAACCATACTATTATGACAAAGGAACATAAGAATATATCTTAATTGTTTACTCTAAAGATGATACAGTATGAGTTTCATGAAAGTGACCACCTAACAGCTTCTAAATACTTGCTGTTAGGGGTGTTCGTAAACCGGTTTTTAGGTCAAACTATGAGCCAAACTGTTGGTAATGGTTTTTGATCATTGTAAACCGAAACCAAACCGTTGAGAATTCTAACCGAACCGTGGCTAACGCGTTGGTTTCACGGTTTGAACCTTGGGGCTGTTTCATTAAAAATTTATATTGTGGTTCGTTTTCTTTGTGAGTAACTATGTTTATTTAACTAAATAAAACAGCAAAACTATCAAAATATAAACATTATAACTTGGAGTTAAAAGCCTATAAAGGGATAACAAATAGTGGACTTAACAATATAAATAATGAGTTAGAAAATGTTATCTGTGTAAGTGGTAGATTGTATGAGTAAGAACTGAAAAGGCTAGAAGCTTCAAATCTAAATATTTAGCATTCACAGTTCATAGCTTACATTAATTGCATTTCAATTAAGCACTTGGCTTGGACACTTGTGCTTATGTTTAACCAATAGTGACCAACTCACACCATTATTAATTGAAGTAAGTCCATATTATTCGTATAAAATTTAAGTAGATACCCAATAAAAACATGTATTATATATATACATATATCATGGCCTGGTCCGGTTTATAGGGCCAGTTTCCGGTATACACCGCAAACCAACCATTTACTATGGTTTGAAGATACTTAACAGCTTGCAATCTACTGATGTATCTAGCAGTGTCCCTTCTTTTCCCCTGCAATTTTTTTTTTGTATATTTTTATTGTGTATGCCGTCTTTAGGCTTGTCTAACGTGCTGATTGATAGTATATTTGCACACTTATTAATCTATGGTCATATGTTCTCTTACAGTAGCCTTCTTATCTTCACGTGCTAATATTACTGCTAATAAGGTGTGTGTTTTTTCTTGTACAGTAAAATTATGTTTTAGCTTTATGATTTTTTAGGTATATATGTTTGGATATTTGTTTGTGGCTTTGTTCTTGTACTTTGTGCTTTTGCTTTCTTTGTCTGTTAGGGCTGTTGTGGGTTGATTTTTTTTTTCGGGTTTGACGTGGTTCCTTATTATTTTAGAGGCTACATTATTTAGTGTGTAGATGTCAGAATAAGAGATTACGGTTGTGTAAGAAGTTTATCAGTTCTGGCATTTTGTTAGCCCATAAATTATATAGAAACCAAGTGACTTCAATAAAGAGTGAATTATTATCATTGGTGTTAAATCTACCTTTACATAACTTTTTTTGGACAAATAAGCTTAAAGCAAGTATATTTATCTTAAGTTAGTGCGTTGGATTTTTTATTATAATCTAAAGCTAATTAATGCTTCCCTAAATTATTACTCACATATCTTATTACATAAACCTTACGTACCAACCTCTCTACCATCCCAGATAACAGCAAGACCTCAAAGAAGGGACGCGTCGGAAGCGAGGAATGATACGGACCTCGAACACTTTTTGTACAGTTGCCAAGTAGGAAAAAATCTCAGCTGTAGGCCGTAGTTAAGCAAGCCATGTCCTCAAGAAATATGTCTTTTGTGCAACTTATCTAACTAACATGCTTAGTGTTAGTAACCTAAGTTGCAACTATAACACATGTATAAACTTGGACACGAACTCTTGGCTGTAGCTAATTTATCTAACCTAACGGGTGTAACTCAATGACAACCGCCTTAATGTAAATGTAAATATAAATCTAGCCCCCCACCGCATCGCGGCGGGTTACTCTTCTAGTTGCTCTTAATTTGGAATCAACTAATGTTGGTGTTGTATTAATGGGTGATGGTTTGCTAATACAAGAAGGGAGTTCTGTATAAGAAACAAGAAGAATTGCTTAGAAACAAGAAGGGAGTTCTGTATAAGAAACATAAAGAATTGCTTAGAAACCAGTGAGTGATGCCTACTTGGGTCGTGTTACAAACACCCTAGCTAAACCTATTGATGGTAGAGGTGAAATTTCATCTTCTGAATATAGATTATTGAATGGCCCGTTTCGGGAATTATTTCTCGATGTTTTGTATATAAGGAACTTCAAACTCGGCTTATTGCTATTGATTCAAATCAAAGATTCTCATAAATGAGGTAAAAAAATATACATGACTTGTGGCATATACATGCGGAAGAGTTGGGTAAGTCGGAGGATTATCATCGACAATGCAAACGTGAGATATTTTAACCGGAGATATTTTTGTTCCTCATAGTTTGTTTTTACAGTATAGTTAATGTAATATTCTTTTTATTACTTTCATGTGTGTTATTTATAAAAAAATCTTTATTTTTTAAGCAATTCTTTCTAATTTATTACTTTACAAGGTTATATACCCGTGAGCTTCACGGGTTATGGGTTGTTTTAAAAAATTTTATATTTGACAAAAGAATTTTTTTATATGATCTCTTATAAGTGGATAACCATTCATGTTTGACAAACATTAAAAAAAATGTACACACACAAGGGGGAGTTCATTGAAGAAACATAAAAAAATAAGAACCATTGGTAAAACATGTAAACAAAACTAAAAAAATAATAATCATTGTTACGTGTTAAAAAATAAATTTTACCTAATTTTTTCGAAGGTTTTGCATATAAACACATGTAGAGCCGTTTTAACACAAAAAGTTAAATAAGAAAGTTCAGAAATAGATTAAAAGAAGTAATTTTTTACAAGGATTACTTTCTTTATTTGAACGTCTTCTACACGTGTTTATATGTAAAAGCTTCGGAAAAAAGTTATGTGAAAATGATTTTTTTAAATAATTATTTTATATAAAAACTAGTGGTTATCTTCACTTTTGTGTAGTTCTCTAATATAACCTATCCCGGTACACACATATACAATATTCTCTTATAATAAACTAGGTTAGAACCATGTGTATTACACGGTTAAATAAACGTAATTTTATATACTAAATAAAAAACAATATATTTTTAAAAACCTCTTTTATTACATGTGTTGAGTAATATAATTTTATATATGAAATGATAAAAAAAAAGTTATATCTTTAAGAACCTCGTGTATCGTGCGTCTTGAATAAATGTAATTTTATATACCAAATAATAAAAAATTTATATTTTTGAAAAACCCTATTCACAGGTGGAAGAAATGTAATTTTATATATTAAATAATAAAAAAGTTATATTTTAAAAAAACTTCATGTATTGTATGGGTTGAATAAATCTAGTTTTGTATTGCAAATAATAAAAAAAGTTATATGTTTGAAAACCCGGTGTATTTTTAAATTAGGTTAATACTATTTAAAATTTTTGGTTTAACTAATAAGTTGTTTAATATAATTTCTCATAGTTAACAATAATAAAATTAACAATAAATAATATGCACGTTTATCTACTGTTAAGTGAAACAATTCTTTTTAGTTTAGATAAGACTTTGCGACTTTAAGTTAAGTTTATGCCAATAATTTAAAGTTGATAAGATTTATATTAATTTAATTTATATTTAATAATTTAAATTAAATAATTATTATATTTAATTAAGGATGGTCTAGAATAATGACAATTGTCCGTTCATTGGTTTCTTTTATTATATAGTACTAGCGGTAAGACCCGTGTGCAAACACGGGTGGTTTCTTAGAAAACCATACATAACACATATTAATAGAACATATAGATACGTGTATAGATATTGTACCAAAACTTATTATCTATTATAGATAATAGACAACCATAAACATGTATCATCAGTTAATATATAAGATACATATGAGTATTTCCATTGTCCTATCCAAAAAAAAAAGGAACACCCACCCATTGACAATGAAACCTGTTTATAGACATAACTACATATAGAACATGTCTAAGAAGCAAAATTAATACCACCTATGAACCAAATGTACAACCACAAACAATCATGACATGAAACGTTGTCTATAAATCTTCAATCAACGCAAGACAAACTAAGAGGACTTTATCTTTGTCACGAAATGCACAACTTTTGTTAACTTCAGCAATTGAGTAGACTTGTGAAATTCTAACGAAAGTTCATCACCAAAAGCAATATTGCAAGATCTCAGATAAGAAGACCATCCAACAATAGCGTAGTTGAATCCAGTATTGGTTTTTTGAGATGTTGTAAACAGTTCCTAGACTTCACATTTGAGATTCTGGATCTTGATAGGCTTAGGATTATTAGTATGCAGATCCAACGCAGAAGATACATCTGAATTCTGATGGCAGATGCTAAAAAACAGAAAATTGAATAGTGAATTTTATAAAATATTGATATATAACTGAAACTGTTGAAATAACGAAACAAAGTAACGACTGCAAAAACTTACAAGCCTGTCTTCAGAATGTGTGGTGAAGTGTAAGACTGATTCTGAAGTGGATGATCTAACCGAACCTTTTGAACTTTACACGGTCTATCAACAACTTGGTTATCCTCTACAATTGTCTTGCCACGAAGATTGTGCATCTTTTCAACCTAAGTAAATTAATTTAGAATATAACAACTCTAAATTCTTGAAATTTTGTAACTTTCTTTGTCAACACAAACTATCTTCTCAACTCAGCTTTGAAGTTTAAGACTCAATCATACAGAATAATATTAATATATTGAGACAATAATAAAATGGACAGTATAAAACTAATAAACGCTTACATTAGATACAACACTCGAAGAGGCAGAAATGTCACGAACATGAAAATCTTTAGACTGAAGTTGAGGATCGTTAACATCATCAGCTATTCTTACAGAATGATCTTCAGGTTACAACAAAATTTTAAAAAACCTTGTTATACTTATTATACAATAAAATATATGCGTAGGAAATTATAAATTTACAGCATTTTTAACATCTGACTCATCAACCAGACGCGCAATCTTTGAATCAAATAGCCCATCAGTTATATAGTATAGATATAACAACGAATTAGTTATTTCAATGTTATTATTCAGTTAGATTTTGAAATAGTAAATTTTATAACTAATATATATTTATCCAAATCAATACTAGCATCTATATCTATATTTATACTATATAATAAAAAAATATTTGAGGACACATGACGTTTTACGGGGTATCTCAATTGCCTTTTCCCTCTTAAATAAACAATTGCACGAAAGATAACATGTCACACCCCAACCGATGGCGGAAACATCAGAGTGAGACGAAATAGATTGCTTGAGACATCATAACACTAATAATTGTGACAAGTATTTAAATAATAATTTCATTTCATTTCTAAAGAATCAATTACAAGGATTTAAAGCAAAATACAACATGAATAATGAAATACAATACAATATGAATACAAATTTTAAGTGGGTATCTAAGCATCCTACTAGATTCCATGCATCATCAACATCATCGCTAAACCTGCAACATATTTTAAAAGTATAGTTCAATACAAAGGTATTGGCGAGTACACAAGTTTTAGACTCGTGTCATTTGTATAAAAAGTATTTTCAATCCAACATAGCAATTTGGTATACAAGGTCAAACTATCATGCATAACTAAAAGTCAAACCCAAGTGTCCACTAGTATAATAGCATCCCTCGATGTAGCAACATCGAGACCGTAAAGTATGAATAATAGCATCCCTCGATATAACAATATCGAGTCCGTAAAGAATATAACTTAACAAAACCCCGTCGGGTGGTGTGCTACTCCTATAGCGCTATAATTGTTAAGGCGGGTTAACAAATAGTATGAATTCTAGCATGAACTTAAGCATAACAAAGCATATATAAGGATTGATTGAATAAAGCATGTTTGTGAATCGTGCATTTTAACAAGTAAAACATGTTGCACCCAAAGTGTATTAAAAGGAAAATGGGTCAAGTGTACTCACAAAATTCGCATATGCTTTCCGATTATCCAATTATTGAGGAGTAACGAGATTAGGAGGTCGAATGTATAAGGGTTAAAGTTCAAGCATGATTAGAGTCGAGATTCGGAGTTTTAAAATAACATGTAAATAATATATGAAAATAATCACCCTTTACACAAGTACTTGTTTTTGACACTATGAAACCTCAAGGGTTAATGTTTTCATGAGTAGTACTCATTAGAATCGTAACAAGTCTTATGTCTTAGGTGATGTTATTCTAACACTATGACGAATGAACACAAGTTCATCATCAAGGGTTCGAATGTTAAATAGTATCTAATTATAGGTATTATATGTATTATTATGTCCAATAGTCAAGCATGAGGTAGAAGATTAAATCTTCATTTAGCCACCTCTAGTATCATGGAAATCATGTAGGAGGTAGGAAGAACAAGCTTCCATTTAGGTACCTCTTATGGTTCACCACTACACTTAATGTAAAAACATACAAGGAGAGTCATGAACTATGAACAATACAAGAATACAAACAACTACACTATGAGAAATCATCAAGTAATGTGGGGATTTTATGTTGGACAACCCAAGTTAGTCCATAATCACACCTTCATCAAGCTCGAAGCTTGAACATCACTTGTGGGTAAAAAAAAAACCTAAACAAAATAGAATATATGTGAGGTTTAACCTCTGATTTTGTATGTCTCAGCCCCGTTTTTAAGCTTAACTAACCATAGAAGTGGTTATAAGCATAAGGACGTGGGTTTGAGTGAGTTAGACTCAAGTTTAATAAAGTTTGATTCAAAACAAAATGAACAGTGAACTTGGGAGCCTTTTTGCTGGAGTTCCAGGGACTTATTTGCTGTGAATCACCCATGGAATCGAAGCTAAGGAAAATCCAAGCACACAGGAAAAAGAATGAGCTAAAACGGACAAGAAACGAAGAAGTTATGCTTATTTGAAGAACTTGTATCGAATATGTCCAAACTCCGAATCTACAGCTGTTTGAGGGTATTTGAGAGTGATTTAGAGGTGTTTGAAAAGTGTATGAAGTGTGGAGGATGCTTGGTTTTTATAGGGGAAAATTAGGGTTGAGTTTGGTGGGTTATTAATTGCTAAAACGAGTTTAAAACTCAAAACAAACTCAAAACCGCGCCTAAATTGCGAGGTGGGAGGTTTTCTGCGCGCTGGCTTCTTTGGCGGTCTGAGAGTTTAAAGACTTTGCGGCTGGAGATTGAACAATGTGAAGGTTGTGGTTGAACAGTTGTGCACGTGTGTGTTGAGGGGGGTGACCCGGGTTCGACTCCCAGCCATGCCCTTTTTATTGTTTTTGATTTGTATTAGTTTCCAAACATTGCACATTCAGTCCCTGAGGTTTAGCTTAGCGAATTTACACAAACAACCCCCGAATTTAATTAACCAAGTTATATTATAAAAGAAAAAGAAAACTAACTTTATAGGTTAACTAACTAAGTTAGTTTACTAACTTTAATACTTAACGGGACTAACTAGATATTATAAAATAAACTTTTTATATATAATAATATTAATTAATTTAATTAACTAATTAAAATAGGATCGATAAATAACCATATTTATGAACGAATTAAAATCAGGATAAAAATCCTTCAACGATTATTTATTTTACGAAGCTTCCGAGTCTCATTATTTTAAGAGTTTTAACTAGTTTAACGAGTAACGAGTTTCGTTGATTAATAACGAACTAAAAGTCTTGGATAATATACCGGTTACAACGAAAGACGGCATACGAGAGTACAAAGTTTCCAAAAATAGGATTTCAAGCAAGGGTTCCCAAATACAGGAGGTACGAAAACGCAGGGCGTTACATAGCAGTTATCATGAAAGTGATGTGTCTGAAAGACAATATAGTTTTTAATGTCTAAAGCCCCATTTTAGATGTTTAGTGCAACTAGTTTTATACCCGCGCGCGTTGCGACGCGCAAGACAGAGTTGTTCTTGGTTTGATCACTCAATAACACTCTACTGAAAGGGGACGATCATGTAGAGTCCAAATTATCACGTCTTTAAGCTTTATAAGAAATCGCAACATTTTCTTAAAAAAAGTTGAAATCAGAAGTATATAAAGACAATAGAAGAATATACATCAATCAAAGTGGTAGTTCAACTCTATTGATAACATATATATTTAGGTGGAGAAGATATAGTTCCTAATATGTTTAACAATACTAATTACCCCTACGCATCACTAAAGTCAAGATTCATAACCAATATGAATTCGATGTACAATTGTACATAACCTTAAACACGCCCAAATTTTCTATAATGTATAAATTTCAAGATGCATAGCCATACAACAATCAAGTAAAAGGAACTTTATAAAACCAATAGGCACCAAAACCAATATTTTCTAATAAACATACTCTGGTCATTATATTCTCGACAATTCCAGCTGGTTCCGATAGCTACAAAATACAGGAAACAAACAACTGATGCAATAAAATTTTAAAATAAATGCATGGAATGCATCATATAATGAAAAAAACGAAGGGAATATAAATCATGAAGACTAACCTTAAGCAAACCAGTAGACGTAAATACTTAGGCTCGAGGTCTCCCGACAACAACCAACGAAGTCCTAAGCTCAAATTTAACATATTTATTGTTTTTAATAAATTTGCTACATCTCATTATTTCAACTTGGGCTTCCGGTTCGTTCCAAACTTAAACTTAAATATTCTGGCGAAATTTAGCGTGGCCCGTATAGTAAATTTAATTGCTCAACTACGGCAAGTATTGAGTCTTAAATATTTTGGCGAAATTTAACGTGACCCGTATAGTAAATTTAATTGCTCAACTACGATGAGTATTGAGTCGTAGGTCATACGACCCAATCCCCATGTTGAAAAAGATATCGGTACATATAGGCATACAGTCAATATAGATTCACCGAACAAAATCTATTTTTCTTGTTTGAAATTTCTAGTTTGGTCACCTCATAAGAGCTCATTTAATCATATGGCCCGTGCTATGCTGTCACACCCCGATTTCCACACGTTTCACCGGTGGGCCCGGTGGGGGATTACCGTGACGTAGTTGGCAACAATACAGTCAAACAACACAATATATAAATGCACAGCGGAAGCAAAAGATAGATATATTTCAACAGAATGGTATTGTAATATCATGTATCAAAAATAGTTAAAAATAATCCACAGGGGATCAAAAATATAAATAGGAACATTGTTCAACAGCTTGACGTCCAAGCTTGCGAGACTTATTGTGGACGCTAGGAGAAAGCCAGCCTAGTTCGTTTAGTACCTGCAGTTAACCTTTTTGGGAAAATACGTCAGTTTACACTGGTAAATACATTCAACCGACACTTTTGAAAAAAGGTTTAATAAAATTGATTTGAATGCACGTGGCACAAACTTTTATAACTTGGGATAATTATCTTAATATAATACTTGTAAACGAATTACATGTTTCTTTGCGTTCAGTAGCCCGTTCCGTAGACCGGGTTAAAGACTAATAGACACACCACAGGTATAATACTCACAAGGTTAATCCTTAAGTGAGATACCATTTTTCATATGCAGCTGTCAGGTGTACGCCTACACCCCGTGCTTAGGTCGTGGCCATCTCGTAAGATGATGCCAGGGATATCCGGGACATGGTCATTAACCCCCCAAAGGCTTTGAGCAAACAAATCAAATTTTTAACGGGTCATCTTGACAATACTTAACCATTAATCGATTAAGGTCAAATGCCCGACCAAGCGGTATTCTATATACCGTACCCCAAGCCCGTATAGGGAAATAAGTTAAAAGTATTTACCTTTGCAAGTATAATTCACAAACAGCTAATGCAAGTAGCTTTTACCGGGTCTCCTATTCTGGAACGAAGGTTCATAATAGCCTATTAGAATCCTAACGGGTCTTTGATTAAGCTTAAGCTTAGACCGGTTAGTTTTAACGAAAGATACGGTTTGAACGCACGATTAAGCGAAGACCGGAATAAAATGTGATTTAGACCCGACAAGTTTGAAGACTTGTTTAATCCGGGTAATTCAATCACATTCTGGATTTTGAGATAAAATTGACAAGGTTTGACCCGTTTCGGCTAATTTATGTAAACTAGTTACATAAACCGAACCGAACGCGTAAATGGCGTAACGGGTAACCGTAAGAGTCCTACACAGGTTTCCTAAGTTAATATGCTCTAAAGAGGTTGTGATATCAGTAGGATACCTTCCATTATGCCCAAAGCGAGTTTAATCCCAATATACGCCCCGAAGGGGTATTTTGGTCATTTTAAAGATTATAAAAGAGATTTCCGGGTTATACAGGAAATCTGAGTTTTTTTGTCCAGGTTATAAAGTTCAAAATACTTTATTTATTATATAAAATCAGTAGCAATTGGATTCGGGTTAAAATACCATGTAAAACTCATTTTATGCCCGAAAAGGGTATATTCGGTATTCACCGAATCAATGCCATAACCGCAGGTTACGAGCAGGTTAAAAATAATTAAAAATCTTTAAGAATCCCAAATATTATTTTACATCACTGTGTAAAAGGGTTGGTGTCGAAATTTCGGGTTTAGATAGGCTTTATGCAAATTGCGCTGTTTAATTACTAAAGTTTTCTTAATTGCGCTATTTAGCATAACTCCTATTCTAGACCTCGGATTGACATGAAATTTTTGGGACATGTTTAGAAATCAGTAACTAAGGTTATTGTCCTTTCACATATCCAAAATTCTCGTTTTAAGATCAAAAGGGCATTATGGTCAACTTTTAAGCATATAACGGAAATGTGCAAACGACTCGGACAAACAACGAACCAGCCACAGAGGGTTATACCATCATGTAACCCGGTCCTAAGAGAGTCCTAAGGCATATCTAAATCATACCAAATCGGGTCAGAACTGAAGTCAAAGCAAAAGTCAAAGTTTTGCGACTTTCGGTTCCGAACCGGGTCAAAACAGAAAATGGTCGGATCAAACAAGCTTAGACCAGTTATAATACTTATTATCAAGTTATATGAGTGATAAAATAGGTTACATGCCATCTACATTGTTAATTACGCATTAAATCGAAAATTAGCATTCTGTTGACTTTTTCTAAGCAACTTTGACCCGACATTTGGACTAGTTAAAGTGGGAATCAGAGGGTGCCCTTTTAAGGGTTTAATGCCTACATAATTACCAACATATAACTACCCTTGGTTCGACTTATCACTGGACCATTAGTGATTAATCGTTAAGTCAACCGTTAATTACGACGGTTAGACTTCTAAGCTATAACTGAGCAAAAACTTAACTAAGAAGGGTTAAGCACACTTACAGAAGTCTAGTACATGACCAGAGGTGCTTAGAGAGGATTCTTGAGCTCCAGAAATGATCAAGAATGCAGAATGAAGGTGTGGATACAATGGTTGTACATGAGGGCCTTTTATAGTGATCTTGGATGCTTAGGATCATTACAACTAAGTCTACAATGGATCCCAGATCACCAACAAGTGTCCCTGAGTCCTAGGGGTCGTTTAGGGGGCGCCCTTGCTGTTAATAATGGCTCTAAGGCGGTTAAAACACCAAACAGTGTTGCTGCCAACTTTTTCTGTATCTGGGAGGCTGACGCGGCCGCGTAAGGTTCTTTTAACCTTTACGCAGCCCGTCTGAATCTTTCTGACAGAACCCATATCTTTCTACTGTCCACGCGGCCCGCATAAAACTCTTGACAACCTTTACGCGGCCCGCCTGAGACCTGCTGTAAGATTTTTCAAATCTTTTACAATTATTGCAGTTGGCCCTTGGTTTTACGGAGGGGTAACCTTGCATTTTGGGGCCTTTCTTATTTACGTATAAGGGCCTCGTAACTTTTACCCATTCTATTAATCCTTGGTTAGTTTGTTACTACCCGAAAAGTCATAACTTTCAAGGTTTACGCTTTTAACCCCTCGCGTACGAATTCGATCATAACTTTCTCATTTTATAACGGAACTTGATGAAATTTATATCGTGCATTCTAGTGAGCATATTTTACCGTTACAAAGCTTCGGGTTTGTTAAAGGGTCACTCAGAGGTATAACTTAAACATGTTGACACATTTAACCCCTGTAGCTTGTAATCTCTCACTTTCTTCCACATTTCGTTCCGTATGATCCATGACTCATTCGTTCGAAGGCACGAGCATCATGTAGGGTTACTGTAAAGTATATTTATCCCTTATTGACATTTTGAACCCTTGAATTCACATACTTTCTATGTTTGTCAACTTTAGTCCCTCTATAGTATTCATTAACACGTTCCGGCTTATGACACGTGTCAATACATTATAGGACGCAAAAATTTCGAGGTGTTACATATGCATAATCATATGATGGCCTAGTCATTTAATCTAGTTTGGTCACCTCTTCTTTGAAATTCCTATTGGTGTCCTAATCATATGCCTAACACTCCTATCAGATTTCATATTTGATAAATCTATAGATTTTTTTAGAAAATGATAAATTACACACAAAATATATAAGTAAAATTTACTTACTACTCTCGAAGGAGGTGTTCATTAAAATTTCTTAGGTGCTTGATACCTTTAAGAATAAGCAAAGTCTAACTGCTCATTCAAGATAGCTTATTTCAAAGTTCAAACACGAGTAATCAGATCAGCAGCTTCAATAAGCAATCCTAAGCACCCCCCAAAACAGTTTATCCCAGTTGCAAAAAACTCTAATTACTATATGTGTGCATTTGACAATGTGATGAAATTGATAAGGATACAATTGGGCTAACATGTCGGAGCTGTAAGTCTCCTTAATGGGTAGGAAATGTGTTGACTTAGTCAACCTATCAACTATCACCCATATCGTATCATTTCCTTTCCTTGTCTTCGGCAACTTGGTGATAAAATCCATCATCACCATTTCCCACTTCCACTCGGGAAGTTCAGGCTGTTGCAGCAAACCTGTCGGCTTTCGATGTTCAGCTTTGACTTGCGCACAAGTCAAACATTTAGCTACATAGGTAGCTATGGACTTCTTCAAGCCTATCCACCAAAAGTTTGTTTTCAAATCCTGGTACATCTTGTCAGCTCCAGGATGAACGGAGTATTTGGAACTGTGGGCTTCCTGGAGGATAACTTCTCGTAGTCCCCCATAAACTGGAACCCATATTCGTCCATTTAACCTTAGAATTCCGTCCTTTCCATAGGATAACTGTTCTTCAGTCACTCCTAGCTTTTCATTAGGATAGTTAGCTTCTAGCACAGCTTCCTTCTGTGCA
The DNA here is from genome assembly GCF_002127325.2 of Helianthus annuus. Lineage (NCBI taxonomy): Eukaryota > Viridiplantae > Streptophyta > Magnoliopsida > Asterales > Asteraceae > Helianthus > Helianthus annuus. The sequence goes on along the minus strand of NC_035446.2, from coordinate 124,635,727 downwards.
GCTAACAACCTTTCATTCAGACTGTTCTTTATCTCAATGCTCTTGGCATTGATTCTAATAGGCTTCACTCTTTCCTTCCGACTCAAGGCATCGGCGACTACATTCACCTTGCCAGGATGGTATCTGATCTCACAATCATAATCATTTAAGGTCTCCATCCATCGTCGTTGTCTCATGTTCAAATCCTTTTGATTGAACAGGTGCTGGAGGCTCTTGTGATCAGAATAGATCATGAATTTAATACCATACAAATAGTATCTCCAAAGCTTTAGTGCAAATACAACGGCACCCAACTCCAAGTCATGGGTGGTGTAATTCTTTTCATGCACTTTCAACTGACGTGAAGCATAGGCAATAACCTTGCCTTTCTGCATAAGCACACAACCCATCTCGGTGTGTGATGCATCACAGTATACTACAAACTCTTCCATTCCGTCCGGCAATGTCAACACAGTGCATTGCTTAGCTTCTGTTTAAGGATATCGAAGGACTCTTGCTGCTTAGGACCCCAGTTAAACTTAACATTCTTTCTAGTCAAAGAAGTTAGGGGTGCAGCAATCCTTGAAAAGTTCTCAATAAAGCATCTGTAATAACCTGCTAATCCTAAGAAGCTGCGAATTTCTGTGGGCGTCTTCGGCTCTTGCCAATTCATGACAGCTTCCACCTTGGCGGGATCCACTTGAATACCACGCTCACTAACCATATGTCCAAGGAATTGGACTTCTCGAAGCCAGAATTCACATTTAGAGAATTTGGCATAAAGCTTTTCTTGTTGAAGTAGTGAAAGTATACATCGAAGATGCTTTTCATGATCAGCTTGGTTCTTCGAATAAATCAGAAGGTCATCTATGAAGATGATGACAAATTTGTCCAAGTATGGCTTGCAGACACGTTCATGAGATCCATGAATGCTGCTGGTGCATTAGTGAGCCCGAAAGGCATCACTAGGAACTCGTAATGACCATAACGAGTCCTAAATGCAGTCTTGTGTACGTCTTCATCTCTAACCTTCAATTGGTGATAACCTGAACTCAGATCGATCTTAGAGAAGTAGCTTGCTCCTTGAAGTTGGTTGAACAGATCGTCGATCCTGGGTAATGGATACCTATTCTTGATAGTAACCTTGTTAAGCTCACGGTAATCGATGCACAGACGCATCGATCCATCCTTCTTCTTGACAAAAAAGATTGGTGCTCTCCAAGGAGACGAACTAGGTCTAATGAAACCTTTGGCTAGCAACTCATCCAGTTGTGTTCTTAATTCCTTCATCTCTGTTGGTGCCAATCTGTAGGGTGCTCTAGCAACAGGTGCTGCCCCTGGAATAATGTCAATCCTGAACTCTACTTGCCTATCTGGGGGTAAACCAGGTAGTTCTTCGGGAAAAACTTCAGGGTATTCAGAAATGACAGGGATATCTTCAATCCTGGGTTTCGGCTCATCGATAGTTACTTGTGCAATGTAGATGACACAACCCTTCTTCAAACATCTAGAAGCCTTGAGCATAGTCACTTGCTCAGGCAGTCCATACTGGGTATCTCCTTGGATGGTAAGTGGTTCACCAAATGGAGTCTTGATCACCACTTGCTTCTTATTACAGATAATCTGAGCCTGGTTATGTAACACCCCGAAAATATAAAACTTTATATTAGAGTTATAAAGTATAAATAAACAAGAATTTTCTAACTAGAAATTTTAATCTAGTTAGTTACAAGTTTAGAAATAACTGATAGTAGGGTTAAATGCAATTAAATTTAATATTGATTAAAGTGGAGGGGCTTAAGTTGTAAAAATTGAAACTTAATTTTAATTAAGTAAATAAAATAAAACAAACCAAACACCCCCAAAAGGAGGTGTCTGGTCGAACAAGCACACCAGGGGCGATCCCCACTCTTCCAAAACCCTTAAACTTCATTAAACTTGCAAATTGAAGGCTTAATCCAAGTTGAAATCGAAATTAAAGCATAGATTACTGATCCTCATCACAAGAGGATTACAAGGTATGTAAAATTTCATGAAAACCCTCAACTTGAATTTCTCATGTAATTGGGAAAATCTGAATTGTTAGTTGCATTGTGTCTTATGATGATCTAGGAACAACTATAGTGTCTAGGGACAAACTCCAGGCAAATACAAGTTGAAATTATGTTAAATTTTAGTGAAGATTATGAACACCATTGTAGGTGATTAACGGGTTATGTGTAAATTGATGAACACTAGGATATTGGGTGTTGTTCTAGTGTAATTTGACAATTTTGAAGTGATTTCAGAAATTTAGAAGCTAACAATCATGTAAAATGGTTGATTAATGTGTAATTTGGGCTAAGTAATAAACTAGGGATTTGATGTTCAATCATGTAAAAATCTGCCCTTGAAGTGTTTGTTGAAATGCCTCTAAGAAGGCTTAAAACTGAAATTCTAAGTTTAAACGCATAATTAGAGTAATTCGGTGTATTATGCGAATTATGATTTAAAAGAGAGTTCTAAACATATCATAAATGAACTCTATAGGGAAGGATACCGAAACGTCAAGTGGACAAGCCAGTGGTGATTTGCGATTGAAGGGCGTGCACTAAGGTATGTAACTTGACCCGTTACATTAAGTAGATTTTGATAATCATATAATGCGTAATTGAATTTTTAGAGTAAGAGTTGTTTGAATTAAAGCGGAGATGTCGCTACATTGAATAATAGGTCAAAGTTGGTTAGAACTCGTTGGTAGTCGTCACAAAGGAGGATTCCTTAGACGAGCCAAATGGGTCGAATAATCAAAATAAGGCATGGTTGATGCTTCGGAATATGATGGATTGATCTTTGATATTGGTTGATTGATAACATATTAGAAATACGAGAATTTAAAATAATAGTATGCTAGAAAAGCGAAATCCGGGATTTGGGGTTGAGTGTAACGAACAAATTAAATGAGATATGGATTTCCAGGGACTAGCGTAAGTTACGGTAGTACCGTAACTTACGGTAGAGGTCAGATGCTTACGGTGGTTTGCCCCTGTCTTACGGCAGATCAAAAGTTTCCAGGACCTACCGTAACTTACGGTGACACCGTAAGTTACGGTGGAACCAGAAAAACTTGTAATTTATTATTCATAATCAGATGTTGGATCTCGTGTTTATATACTATATAATAATGTCAAAACTAATGTTTTAACGGTTTTAACCATAGGTGACGAAGTGGATCTTACGGACGGCGGTCGAGCGAATGATGAAGAACCGAACACTACATTTTGAAGCTTCCGCAATGTTTTAAAACTCTAATAGACTTTGTGTATGGATTGTAAACAATTTCTAAACAGCTTTTGAAACATTTTAACTTAGTCGTAGTTGACTAAGGTTGGTACTACTTATGACCTTCTTTAATGAAAGTTGTGTTACTTATGAAGTATTTTATTAAAATTGGCATAATCTATTATTAAAATTTAGAAAATTAGACGGGTGTTACAAGTTGGTAATCAGAGCTTATGGTTGTCAACAAAGTGTTCGGTTCAAGCTTGATCGATCGTCCGGTAAGAATTAACTTATTATGTTAGTAGATTATATCTTATGTAAGGAATGAGAAATGAATTGTTATGCATGGGAAGAGCGTGTTAACACACTCAAACCCGGAAAGTGCATTAAATGTGAACGGTTAAAGCAAGTTAGGAACTTGGCTAAACCGAAACAAACAAAGCAATGTCATGAATGAAATGTTAAATGTTTGATGTAAACATTTCAGTTTCAAGATGTCGAAAGGGAACAATAATGATCTGGTTCCGACAAGCACCGAACAAATGAAAGAAATAATTGCCGAGGAAGTAGGAAAGGCAATTGAAGGCAATCTATTCGGGTTTATAGACAAGATTCAAAGCACGGTGTTGTCGCTCGTAGAAGAACGAGTTAAAAGGTTGGAGGATACTGTCAACCTTATGAAAGACAAAACTGGAGAACGTAAAGAGTGCTCATATAAAGAATTCATCACGTGTAAACCGCCAATCTATAACGGGGAGGTTGACCCGATAATTTGCCAAAGATGGATAAGTGATGTTGAAGGAGTGTTTGAACGAACCCATTGTGACGTAGGTGACTTTGTTGCTAACGGAACGGGTCAATTGAGAAATCAAGCCAAGGATTGGTGGGATAACAAAAAGAAGGAAATGGGAGCCGAAATGGCGAGGGTTATGACTTGGGACGAGTTTAAGGTACCATTCCTTAAACACCACAGTCCCAAAGCGGTTATTAACAGAATCAAAGAAGAATTCATCCAGCTGAGACAAAAGGGGAAACAATCGATAAGATCACAGGCATCTTCATCGATAAGCTCAGATTTTGTGACGAGTTAGTCATCACTGAAGAACAAAAGATATATTACTATTACAACATGCTGAGTGCTGAGTACCGGGAATTTATGACTCCATCAAAATACGAAACCCTCACGGAGATTATCAACACCGCCCGGGAATGGGAAATCGAGTTAAAGAAACAAGTGGAAAGAGGTGAGTGAAGGGCACATGATGTGAATCCAAGCCCTATAAAGAAAGCCCAAACGGGAGAATCGGGAAAGAAGGTGGATGCTAAAGGTGGGTCGCCAAGTTGTAAAGTTTGCGGGAAGGGACACAAAGGGGAGTGTCGTTTCAAGGACAAGCCATGCCCCATATGTAATAAGACGGGGCACACGGCCTCGCTATGCCCGGGAAAAGTCTCTGTTTGCTACAACTGTTATCAACCTGGCCACAAAAAGTCCGAATGTCCGGACTTAGTTGGAAAGAGAGATGTTAAAGAATCTCCAACAGAAGCTCCCAAAGCGAAGGCTAGGTCCTTCCAACTTACCGCGGCTGAAGCGAAGACAGAACCCGATGTGGTTTCAGGTATATTCACAATTAACTTAATTCCAGCACATGTATTGTTTGATATGGGTGCGAATAAATCCTTCATTTCGCATGGATTTATTCGACATCCTTCATTTGTATTGACGAAATTACCTGTGCCCTTAGAAGTTGAAATAGGGGATGACAAAAGTTTTATAGTTTGTAATGTTTGTCGAGACTGCAAATTAAACATCGACGATGAGGAATACTTGATAGACCTAATCCCGCTGTCAATGGGGGAATTTCAAGTAGTCGTTGGGATGGATTGGCTAGCCCAGCACCATGCAAAAGTCGTGTGTTTTCGTAAAGAGATAAAACTAACATCTCCGAGCGGGAAACACGTCACCATTTATGGTGAAAAAGGAGGTAACCCCATAGTGTGCTCAATGTTGAAAGCTCACAAGCTTATGAAGCGAGGATGCAAGGCATTCATGATATACGCAAATGAACCCGAGAAAGAATCACGGAGGATTGAAGATGTACCGGTAGTACGAGATTATGGAGATGTGTTTCCGGAGGATTTACCGGGGATACCGCCTGAACGGGAAATAGAGTTCGGGATCGAATTAATTCTGGGTGCAAAACCCGTAGCTAAAGCTCCGTACCGACTCGCACCGTCGGAATTACAAGAGTTGATGTCCCAAATTCAAGACCTGCTTGATAAGGGATTCATTAGGCCGAGTGTGTCTCCTTGGGGCGCACCGGTGTTGTTCGTAAGAAAGAAAGACGGAAGCATGCGTATGTGTATCGATTACCGGGAGTTAAACAAACTCACGGTAAAGAACCGATACCCACTTCCAAGGATAGATGATTTATTTGACCAATTACAAGGTGCGAATTGGTTTTTTAAAATTGACCATAGATCGGGGTATCACCAACTAAGGTTCAAGGAAGAAGATGTGCCGAAGACGGCTTTCCGCACGAGATACGGACATTACGAATTCCTCGTGATGTCATTTGGGCTAACAAATGCACCCGCGGCTTTCATGGACCTCATGAACCGGGTTTGCAAGCCAATGTTGGATAAGTCGGTTATTGTGTTTATCGATGATATTTTGGTGTATTCGAATAGTGAAGCTGAACACGCACACCACTTACAAGAAGTGTTAGAGACACTTAGACGAGAAAAGCTGTATGCGAAATTCTCTAAGTGTGCCTTTTGGTTACGAGAGGTACAATTCCTTGGCCACGTCATAAGTGCCGACGGAGTATTGGTGGATCCGTCAAAGATCGAGGCCGTGTCAAAATGGAGTTCCCCGAAGAACCCTTCGGAAATTAGAAGCTTTTTGGGGCTTGCGGGATACTATAGGAGATTCATTCAAGATTTCTCCAAGATTGCGTCACCGCTAACAAAGCTAACCCAAAAGAAAGAAAAGTTTATTTGGGGTGTCGATCAAGAAAAAGCGTTTCAAACGCTAAAAGAAATGTTAACTCAAGCTCCGGTACTGACATTGCCGGACGGAGTCGAAGATATGGTGGTTTATTCGGATGCTTCACTATCGGGGCTCAGATGCGTTTTGATGCAACGGGGCAAAGTTATAGCTTATGCCTCGAGGCAATTGAAAATACATGAGAAGAAATATCCCACGCACGATCTTGAGTTGGCTGCGGTGGTATTTGCCTTAAAAATATGGAGGCACTACCTATATGGGGTAAAGTGCACCATATTCACCGACCACAAGAGCTTGAAATACTTCTTCGATCAAAAGGAGTTAAATATGCAACAAAGACGATGGCTAGAAACGGTGAAGGATTTTGACTGTGAAATACACTACCACCCCGGAAAGGCAAATGTGGTAGCGGATGCTCTGAGCAGAAAAGCGGATTACGTCCCAATACGGGTAAGGTCGATGCAACTCGTGGTGACCTCGGGTATACTTGAACGTATTCGAGAGGCACAATTAGAAGCAGTAAAAGAGGAGAATTGGAAGAAGGAAAGAATAATCGGGCAGTTGAAAGATTTGACGGATGGGAGTAACGGGTTGAAGACTCGATTCGGGAGAATATGGGTTCCAAATACTTGTGGGGTGAAGACGCTTTTACTTGAGGAAGCTCATAAATCCCGATATTCAATTCATCCGGGAGCGACCAAAATGTACAATGATTTAAAGCAAAACTATTGGTGGCCCGGGATGAAAAGAGATGTGGTGAAGAACGTAGAGAAATGCTTGACATGTTTACAAGTCAAGGCGGAGAACCAAAAACCATACGGTAAACTTCAACCGTTGGAAATTCCGGTTTGGAAATGGGAACAAATCACCATGGATTTGTTGACCAAATTGCCCAAAACTAACCGCGGGTTTGATGCTATATGGGTAGTTGTAGATAGATTGACGAAAAGCGCTCACTTCATTCCAATTCGTGAGACCTATACATCCGAGAAGATGTCGGAAGTGTACACCAATGAAATCATAGCACGGCATGGGGTACCGATATCCATTGTGTCAGACAGAGATACTCGGTTTACATCAAAATTTTGGCGGGAATTCCAAGAACAAATGGGGACTAAATTGTTCATTAGCACTGCTTACCATCCACAAACGGATGGGCAGAGTGAAAGAACAATACAAACGTTGGGAGATATGCTGCGGGCTTGCATTATTGACTTCGGAGGTAGTTGGGATGTCCATCTACCCTTGGTCGAATTTGCATATAACAATAGCTATCACGCGAGCATTAAGATGGCCCCGTATGAACTGTTATATGGCAGAAAATGTCGAACTCCGGTATGTTGGGGAGAAGTGGGTCCACGAGGGCTAGCACCTACTGATATAATCCGAACTACAAATGAGAAAATCGACATGGTTCAATCACACTTGAAAGCGGCTCAAGACAGGCAAAAGGCGTATGCGGATAAAAGGAATAGGCCAATTGAATTTCGAGTTGGCGACATGGTTATGCTAAAAGTTTCCCCATGGAAGGGCATTATTAGATTCAGAAAAAGGGGGAAACTAAGCCCGAGATTTATTGGGCCATTCAGGATCACTGAACGGGTTGGCAAAGTAGCTTATCGTCTCGAATTACCCGAGGAGTTGAGTGTGTTGGATCTGAGTTTCCTTTTGAATGTACTTTTGTTTGTAAAATAATATGGAAATGAATGAGTGTGCAACGGAAATTAAGATGAACACAAACTTTGTATACAATCAAATGAGAGTAATACTTTTAATCACACATCTTTACACAAAGAACCGAATGATTGAATTTATTTCAAACACGATTACAATGATGATGTATGAATGCAAACTCCCCCTCAGCCCTAGCTCAGTAGTTTGTTCGTGCAAAGAAGACGAATGATGTGAAGAGCTAATCGAACAGTACAAAGTACTGTACTATTTATAAGCACTTGCAAAGTACTGAGCATCTTTAGCTGACGTCACCATGAAAGTGACATCTAACCTCCTAACAAACTCTAACCTCTGATCTATACAGACACTGCTTGTGTTAACTACTGCTATTACATTCTATTACATAACAGACTATAGAACAACTGCTGCAACCTTCTACTGCTGTGAACCCAGCAGCACTTGTCCGGATCAGCAGTGCTTGACTCAAGGCAGTAGATTGAATCAGTAGGTCTTGAGTCTTCATCAGATCTTTAAGTGAGCAGCAGTTATTGGCCAGCAGTTAGTAAGATCAGCAGATAGGAGGTCATCAGTTGTTGTAATCACTTTCAAGGGGAGAGATATGTATATCAGCATCTGCTTATTCTGAATCCACTGAGCTGACCCAGTTTTGGCTTTACATTATCTGTTCCTCTGATAGGGTTCAATCCCAACAATCTCCCCCTGGAACAGATAATGCCAAAACTCTTCATTATTGTGGATATTTTATTGCCTCATCAACAGCTCCCTTATCTGGCCTTTAAATTGCAATTCAAAGCTAAGGGCATCTGTATCTTCATCATCCCTGCTAAGTCGAAGATCAAGGAGATCCTGCAAATCTTCAAGACTCAGGCCAAGAGCTTGTTCCCTTGATATTTTCTTCACTTCTCCACCAGACCTGAGCAAAGTCAATACGCGGGTCTGTTTGTCAGTTGCCCACCTTTGTATTTTTGAGCCTGGTGGGTTTCTTGGGAGATGCTTATTTGCAGAAGTATTTGGAGAGGCTGGCCGGTTCATCACTGGCTGAGCAGTGGGAGCAGAATTTTCTTGTTTAAGTTCTTCTTTCAACGTTCTTAATAGGCCTTCTTTTACAACAGCATTGCCAGTAAGAATATCTTGAACTGTTTCAGCACCTAGCTGGCTTTGACTCCTTTTTTTGTAAAAGGCGGTACCAGCTGGAGCAGTGGATTTCCTGATTTGCAGCTTTGATGGTCCTTTTGAAACCGCTGCTTCAGGGTAGTCAGGTTTTTGAGGGATTTTAGGATCTTTCTTCCTTAATTCCTCCAACCTTCTGTAGGTTGACCTGACCAAATCTTCCTTCCATCTAGCTACTTGTCTTTTGGTGCCAAATTCAGCAACAACCAATTCTTCTTTCATTCTTTTCAGTTCCAACTGCTTTTCAGGTACATTCTTTTTGAACTTTGCCCAATCAGGAGGAGTGTGAGTGACTTTCCTTTTTATCATAACTTGAATTCTGGCTGATTCAGCTTCAAGCTCTGGGATAGTCCACTCTTTGTACATGTGTCTCTCTCCTTTGTATTTCTTGTAAAACATGATGCTTTCAATGTAGTCTTTCTTCAGAGTTTCAGCTGCTCTTTCAGAAATTTGTTGACTAACATTCTTTACAAAACGTTCCAGGGAACTGACTTGTGTAAGCAGATATTGGTAGTATCTTGAAACTTCTTTGTCAGATTTCCCTTGTGAGTTTCTTTGTGAGATATCCTCTGCTTGTTTGGCCTTTATTTTCAAATATTCATCAATGTTTTTGGGCCATGGATATCCTTTGATTGAGGGCAAACTCCTTTTGGCAGGGTCATCCTCAGTATAGAAGGATTTTATCTCTTCTCTGACAGCTTCTAGTTCAAGAGGAAATTGAACACCTGCAGGAGGTAAAGGTTTGTGCATTGGAACAGAAGAAAGTGGAACTGGTTTTGGTATATTGACAAGAGCTAAAGGTTTTGAAGATGTTTGGGATGGTGAAGTGATATCATCTTTAGGAGTTAGCCTCCTCCTCTTTATTTGAGGAGGGACTGATGATGTTTTGGATGGAAAGATGGTTGTAGTGGCAGTGGTTTGTGATAGACTAACAGCTGTTGAAACAACTGGTGTTCCAACCACTGTTGTCTTTACAACAGATGTTTTAACATCTGCTGTCTTCTGTCTTTTGACAGGAGGTGATTGTGATTTTGGTGGTGATGGTGGTAAATCAGTAGATGAAGTGTGTGTTGAAGTGGTAGCAGATGTTGAAACTACTGAGGTACCAACAGCAGTTGATACAACAGAGGTTACAACACCTGTTTTGGGAGGTGGTTTTTGAACAGACTTTGAACGCCTGACTGGAATGGATTTGGGTAGCCTTACTTTTCTAGTAGGCTTCTTCTTTTCATCAAAAATATTTTCATCATCTCTTGACCCTGAAGTACCCTGATCCGGATAATCCACCTTGGCTTTCTTTTTGGCCTCTCTATCCCTTTTTACACAAGCAAGTGCATTTGTAGTCTCATCAATCTTCTTACTACCATCTGGCAAAGGGATCTGCTTGGTCATATTTGAATTTTCTGGTGCAAGGTAAAGACCATCAGTTATTCCCTTTCTTCTCCATTCTTGAATTTTCTCCCCCTTTTTGGCATTATCTTCAGGGAGTTGATCAATGAAGAATACTGGTGGAGGAGCAGTGCCAGTTGTAGAGCAGGTGCTTGAGGTGGAACAACAGTGGATTATACCTTTTGTACCTGTAACAACTGCTGGAGCATATTTTTGAGCTCTGCAACAGAGTTATCAAGTTTTTCAACACGATCTGTCAATTTCTGGTACTTTAAATCATCACCCAATTTAATGGGATCATCTGATTTCCCACTAACAGTGGTTTTATCAGTGGCAGATGTAGGGAATTTATTCCAAACACTAACCACTGATGCCCCTTTTTCTTGGTACTGGGGTCTTCCTCCTTCAACACTTGACAACCTTTTGATGATGCCAGTTGGATATATAAATCCACTGGTGGTTGGCAGAGGTGCTATGTAAGGAATTGCCTCCAAGGAAGTCTTATTAATGAAACCACTGCCCAACTGTAAACCTGTAGGTTCAACAGTTGTAGTGGCTGCTTCACTTGGATTACCACAAAGAGTTACTTGTAACTCGATGGGTGTAACCTCCTCAGGTTCTGTTGGTGGGTTAGCAATGGATGATACAGCAGGCCCAGTCATTTGTTGAGGTATATTCTCATTGACAGGTGATTGAGAAGGACTGGATAGTGCCTGGTTCAAGTCAATTGCATCCAACAGTAGTTGTGTTTTTGGGGGAATTGAGGATGTGATGGTGGGTTTAGAAGGCGAAATTGCTCCGGGCATTGAGCTGTGGATGATGGAGACAAGTGTATCCAGAGCATCATGATGTGGTGTCCCTTTGTGTATAACTTGTCCTTTTTGTGAAGAAGCAGGAGGAGTTATGGTTATGGGTTGAGATATTTGTACCAACTGCTGTGAGGAAGAAGCAGCAGTGGTTGCTAGTGACATTTGTGTTGTCACAGGCATTAACTCTGGTATCTCATCTGCCAGAGTTGCCTTTTTGATTGGTTTGGAGGGTTTTTGATTTTTCTTTTTGGATGGCCTTTTATGTGTGGTAGGTGTGGGTTTCAAAACAGTTGTTCTGCTGCTTTGATCACCTAGAGCAGTAGGCTCAGCAGCAGATACTTGAGGAGCAGTGGTAACTGCTAAAGTCTGCTCAGGTACCCCTGCTTGTGTTTTGCAAGGTGCTAACATACGTGAAAATGTTTCAGATGTTAGACAGTTTATTGCAGTTATTTCACCTTGGTTTATTTGAAGCAAATCATCCTTACTGAATTTCTTTTGAAAATAATAGCTTAAAAACCTTGGAAACAGTAAAAATGATTTAATTTCAACATTATTAACCAAATCTTTAAAGATTTCCCGAGAATAGTTATAATTTTCTTCTTGAAGAATCGCATATCCCTGATTTTGAATCTTTATAGGGATCTCATTGAAAGAAGTGGTTTTGTTTGAAACACATACTAGGAGGGTATGAAATAAAAATCTTGTTGCAGGAGGAAAATAACCCTTTTCTAAGGTCAGTTTCGTCATCATTGTGGCTTCATACCCTCTTTCAATGAAGTCAGTGTGCAACTCGTTTTTGGTGAAGGAAGTTTTACCTGCCTGGTCATCGAGTTGAAAGACTTCGGAGATGGATTGTGGTGTAATGTGAACAGCTTTACCCTTTATGGAAGATTTGATTTCAGTTGCAATGTCTCCTTGTTTTTAAAGAATTGCATTCTTCTAAAACTCCCTTTGGGTTGCCAAGTAGATGGGTGCGTCGGCGGTGAGCAAAGTTTTGTACTTTGATTTTGCCATGATGGTGATGATGGAATCGAAAACATCTGTGGTTCCTGGTTTTGTGAGAAGACCCAGGAGATTGTGAGATTTTTTGAATGGAATGTTAGTGATGATTGCCTTTTGAGAGGCTGTTTTCGAGGATTTTGATGTGGGTTTTGCAGATGACTTCGATTTTGTCATTTTTGAAACGATTTATCGAAGGAATTTTGTGGGAGATGGAAAGAAAAACTGCTTTGAGAAGAGAATTTTTTTGTGAATTTAATTCGACAGTAAAACCCTGTTTGGATGGTGAGTGGGGAGTTTTATAGGAGAGAGAGTGAATGCTGACGTGGCAGCCGTTACAAAAAGTCTGACTGCTATGTACTGCCCACGTGACAACCACTGGTGAAAATGAAGGACAGTACTTTTGGTGAAAGCAACGGATGAAAGCAGTGGAAAGGGGGCAGTGGATGATTTTTACTATCAGTAGATAGCATATCAGTGGATAAGACACTACTTTTGAACAACAGTGGTTATCAAGGAATGAGAGAACAGAGGTTTCCTTTCAGCAATGGGCAGACTTTTTGATGTAGAGTAGATTTTTGAACAATCAGTGGTTATGGCAGACCTTTAAGGATTTTAATGAAATTTTCATTTTTAAGCTATTTTTAAGGATGGATTTTTGATTTTCTGAAAACATTTTGTTGCTTTTATTCATAGAAAACAAGATGTTGCTTGTTATTCCATGTTCAGCATCCCAATCCTAGAGACCAGACTTTCAAAAGTGGCTGTATCAAGTGCTTTTTTGAGCACATCTGCCAGCTGGTCTTTAGTTGGGACATGATGCAGAGAAATCAAACCTTTGTCATAGCAATCCCTCACAAAGTGATGTCTGATGTCGATGTGTGTTGGTGCACTTGTGTCTGTACTTTGTCTGTATTTTGTAATTTTATAAACGATGTCTTTTGTTAGTCTTGTTTACGTCTTGTGTTTGATTTGTATATGTGTTTGACTGTATGTTTGACCAAGTCAACCATCCTCCTGGTTTGACTTGGCCAAACAGTCAACACTTAGTGTGTAAGTTTACTTGTGTTCGAAGGATGTCATCGAAGGATGGTTTGTATCCTTCGATGACCTCGAAGGATAACCTTCGAAGGAAACATATGGACCTCGAAGGATATATCATCCTTCGAGGTATGTATGGATCCTTCGGAGTGTTTGTGGTCGATAGATGATCCTTCGACAGTCTTTCTGATCCTTCGACACATGTTATCTGTTATGGGTATATATATCCCATGTTGGTTTCACTTTACAGTAAGTCTTTCAAGTGTTGTTGATAGTGCATGTGAGTGAACCAAGGTCTTGTAGAGAGCATTTCAGTTTGGTCAAGGGCTGTAACCGTGTCCACTGAAATACAAGAGAAAACTTTGATATATTGCGTGTCTACTCTTTCTCTTTGTAACTTGTGCTTTCATCTAAACTATCGGTTTGCATTCTAGCTTGGATTCCGCACTTGCTAGAGTGTTAAACATAACAAGGATAAGGTTTAACCTCAACCTCCGAGGGACCTACAAGTGGTATCAGAGCCGTGGCTCTTTTCCTTGTTAAAAATCGGGTTTGTACAAGACTTTGGAAGTGTTTGGACAAAACTCACTTGGTTTAGCACCCGTTTTTAGTGTGTTTCTTGCATTTTTAGCCTTAAAAACGTGTTCTAAACTAACCGGGTGTGTTAAGGGAAGGTTTGGGTAACTTAAAAATCTTGTTCAAAAAGGTTTGGTTATTTCCGGCCAAGATTCCGGCTAACTCCGGTACCGGTTTCTGGATAAGAAACTTCCTTTTTAGGCAATATTTCAAAAGGTCAAATCTGAGTTGGTGAAAAGTTGGGTCTGAACATACCTTCTGCCGAAAGTTGTGCACCAACCCATCACCTTTCTCACCAACCTGTCAACTTTGTGTCAGTGTGTCAGATATCATCGAAAGATATCCTTCGAAGTCGAAAGATCATCTTTCGATCAAGGAGGTTCGACAGATACCCATCTTTCGAACATCTTTCGAAGTTAGTGAGTTATCTTTCGAGCCAAGGAATCTTTTCGAAAGATATATTGTTCGAGCTACTGTTACATTTCGAAAGATAAGGATCCTTCGTCTTGGAGAATCTTTCGAAGTCATTGTTTGAAATTCAACAGTGATCTTTCGAACACTGTTGATCCTTCAAACAAGTGTCTATCCTTCGAACAAGTGTCTGTCTTTCGAACAAGTGTTTATCCTTCGATCCTTATTTGTTTAAGATTAACAGTTGTGTTTTTCAGTTGTGTTTTTCAGGTCTTTCGATCCTTGATCTTTCGGCTGTTTGTTTCTCTTCAACATTTTAACATAGTTTGTGAAAATTAATTTTTCAAATTTTAAATCAATTTTCACTTAATATATTAATTTTTATAAAATGGGATCAAACGGTCAGTGGGATCCATCCGCGTGGACTACAACAACTTTGACTCCATAATCATCAGCTACGCAATCATCAGCCACGCAATCTGCGCCAGAGTTCAACAAAACTGCATGGATGCAGGCTATTGCCCCACCTCAAGCTGCAATGATAACTGCAAATCAATGGGCATTGGTCACAAATCAAAGCAGCAGCATTCAAGCAATGATGCAGAACGACAGTGAAACTGGTACAAGCACAAAACCGCCAAAGCTAAATCACATCAATGAATGGGGATGGTGGAAAGAAAGGCTGAGAACTTATGTTCAGGGGCAAGGTCAAGATCTATGGATGTGTTTCTTCACTCCATTTGAAAACGAGTTGGAAGTTGCAGGATCGAATCCAGAAACTTACAGCACAATGTCTGATGATGATAAGAAGAAATTTGAGTTAGAAAAGAAAGCATTCATGATTCTCACACAAGCTCTTCACAGAGACATATACCACCAGTTCGTTTACTGTACAACTACTAAAAGCTTGTGGGATATGCTCACGTTACGGTGTGAAGGAAACGCTCAATCGAGGAAGATCAAGCAAGAGCTGCTGAAGAAAGAGTTTGAAGGTTTCACGTGTATGGAGAACGAGGGTTTGGCAGAATTATCTACAAGATTCCATCATATGTTGAGTGAAATGTTTGCCTTCAGAGTCACTGCCACTCCACAAGAAATGGTGAAGAGATTTGCTGATGGCTTACCAGCAAAATGGAGCGGTTATCTTGAGATTCTCAAAGAAAACAGTGTTCTGGACACAATCACCGTTTATGAGCTAATTCAGAAATTGGAGAACAAAGATGTAGAAGAAAAGCTAAAGGCAAAAAGAACAATAACTCCTCAGAATCCAGAGATGTATTTTGGGATTGCAGGTGGTATTAGTGGAGAAAAGCCAGCCTCTCAGCATGCTAAGCTTCAAACAGCTTTCATCTCAAACACAGGACCTTCCACAACAAATCAGTTTGATCCTTCAGCATACACGATGATGTATTCAAGACCAGATTCTTCTTCTCAACAACAACAACAACAACAGACAGCTCAGCAATTCACACCACCGCCTTTCTTAGACCCAAGCAGAGCTCAGCAGCAACAACCGCAACAGCAAGGGTTTTATGGAAACTCTTCAAACTTTCAAGCCACTTCTAATCCGAACACAGTCAGATTAGACACTTCCAACTTTTCCAAAGTCACTGTTGAAATAGCCAAGGAGCATATGGAGATGTTGAATACCTTGGTTAGCGCTTATTGTGGATTAGTTGCAGGTCAGATTGGGAATATCAATCTAACTAATGAAGATTATCAGCAAGTGGATAAAGACGAGTTTGAGATGATGGATATCAAATGGGCTCTTGCTAGTGCTATTCGAAGAGCAAAAGAGTTCATGGAAAGGACGGGGAGAACCAACTTGGAAAGCAACAACAACACCAAGTATGGTTTTGATAAGAATGCTGTCACCTGCTTCAACTGCAGTGAAAAAGGTCATTTCAAGCGGGAATGTCAGAAGCCATCTAAGCAAGGCAATCAGAATCCTTTCAGGAATCAAAGACAGCCTCAACAACAACAGAACAACAATTCTGACAGACAAATAGTTCCCGTGGGAGGAAATACATCTGGATCCACAAACACTAATCCCCACAGAGGGTTAGTGGTTCAAGCTGATGAGATTTGCAACTGGAATCTTCAGCTTGGTGAAGGAGGAAATGGTGGAACAGCATGTTATGCTAAAGTGGTTGAGAAAGTTGTAGAACCCGTGTCTGCTGGTGAATCTTCAGAAGATGAAGATAGCTCGGGTTACAGTGGAAGCATGGATGGGGAATCACTTGATGCTGGTGATTTATCAAGTGATGCTTTAGATTTGGAGGTTGATGAGCTCTTGGCTGACGCTGAAGAATTATGCAAGAGGAGATCTATTCTTTGCCAGAAATCTGCTGGAACTTCCGAGAAGCTTTCTCAATTTTTCTCTGAAGACGGATCTTTTTCTTTTCATACAGCCTTTATGGCTCATGTAGAAGGTCAAACCTCTCAGGTATGTGATTCTAACTCTGACTCTATTTCTGCGTCTGTTGAATGTGCTAAATGTTTAGAATATGCAGAAAAGGAAAGTCTGTTTGAAATCACACACAAACACAATCAAGAATTGATTGTTGATCTTTCTAAAGCAACTGAAGCTAACTTGTTTTTAACCAGAAATGAAAAGGAGTTTAAAGCAACAATTGCGTCATTAAAACATGATGTTTCTGAACTACAAAAGGCTGTTTTGAGAAAACAACATGCTAACAATAACCTAATTGACACAATTGAAAAACAAATGGTAGAGTTAGCGACAGCTCGATGCGAATGTGAAACAATCAAGCAGAAATTGGAAAGCTATTCCAATTCTCGCTATGTTTTGGATCACATTATTGATGTCCAAAAGAAAAAGGGGGATGCAAAATGTATTGGTTATAAATCATGTCCTCCCCCGATGAATCACAATTACTCCAAGTTGCCTGATGACGAGGATATGCCCCGTTTTGAACCTACTATGCCACTCGGTCTAGATGACTTTGCAGCAGGCCTCGGGTTCACAACTGGTACATCATCCTCGGGTCAATCAGAATCTGAGAATGTGACAGATTCATCATGTGTTAAGGAACAGAGTCCTCCCATTATTGAGGATGCTGATTCTTCGGATGATGAATCTGAAGAAATTGTGAAACAACAGTCTAACTCGGTTACAACAGATATTCCTATCGAGAATCACATTCTGTGTGATCCACCAGTGAAACCGAGTAAGACTGAAATGTCAAAAGCAATGGAATCCCCTGTAGTTAGCTCTGAAGGGAATAACTTGTTGTATACGCTCAAAGGAGATAGCAAAATTTATTCTAACAAAGATTTTCCAATTAAAAATGTAAATCAAGATTTAATTGAGCAAATTTTTGAAGGATGCACTGATAAGTTTTTGGGGAACAAAAGTGGCAAAGTGACAGTTACTCAATGTGATCCAATTCCGTGTGAACAAATTAGAAAACAATACGGAAACCAAAAACTACCAGTTGAGCGAAAACAACAAGTCAATTCAGGAAAGGGTAAAGGTCAGGTACAGGGAAAGAAAGCTCAGAACAAGAATGTTCATGCACCAAAAGTTCAGCAGCCTAAGACTGAACAACCAAAGGTTCAACAACCTAAAGTTGAGCAGTCTAAGGCTACTCAACCTAAGGCTGCACAACCTAAAATTCAACAATCTAAGGTTGAGCAACCTAAGGTTCAACAGCAAAAGGTGCAAAACAAAAGAGCTCCTGTTAAGAAAAGAGAACCGAAAGTGAACTTTGTTGGATCCAAGGGTACAGATAAACTTGAAACATTTCAGGATAAATCTAACGTTGATTTTATAAAACAAGTTAGAATTTTAAAACGAAATGATCAGAATAATTACACCCAACACACAAACGGATGTGATTTAGGTCCAAGTACATCTAGATCGCAAAGTTCATTGTCTGGTTCTTCGTCTAATCATCAACATGTTTTTCCGAGGTTTGTAGAGCGGAGAACATGTTTTGAATGTGGCACAGTTGGGCATAGTGTAAGATACTGCCCATATCTGCAAAAGTTGAAGGCAAAAACGAGTGCTCCCCAAGAAACCAATTACCAAAAACGACCTGTTTCCCCGAAACAAGACCCACGTGTCTTGAAAGAAAGGGAAAAGAAGTTAAAACAAAAGAATCAAAAGGTAATTGAGAAGGCCTTAAAATCAGAGGTCAAAGAAGAAAAACCTGTACAAGCAAAATCTACAACTGTAAAACCAGTAAATGCAAAAACAATTAATACAAATACTGGTAAAGGACAAACAGCTTGGAAACAAAAACAGGTAATTCAGTCAGGGGGAGCACCACAGGTTCTATTTCCTAATCATCAAGTGATTGAGATCACTTTCCTTGATGATCAAGGACGACCCAAGTCCACAAAGGCTTGGGTCCCCCTCTCAAACTGATATTTTAGTTGCATGTGCAGGCGGCTCCAGGAGGAACTATTAATAGTCTTTGGATTGTTGATAGTGGGGCTTCCAGGCACATGACGGGTGACTATCGTCTTCTTTTCGATGTGCGAAGTATAAGAGGAGGATATGTTGCGTTTGCTGGAGACAAAGGAGGGTATATCACCGGCGAGGGAATGATCTCAAATGGAATTGTGAGTTTCGACAAAATCAATTATGTACAACAGTTGGATCACAATCTCCTGAGTGTTTCTCAGATCTGCGACAAGAAGTTCACCGTGCATTTTGATGATGCCGGTTGTTATGTGCTGAAGCCAGGATTCAAGATTCCCGCAGAATGGATTCTCTTATCAGCACCAAGAGTTAATGATTTGTATGTCCTTGATATGAGCCAAGCAATAACTCAGTCAAAACAAGTTACTTGCTTTATTTCAAAAGCCACTGAAAAGGAGACGATCTCTTGGCACAGACGGATGGGTCATATTCACCTCAGAAAAATGAATCACCTTGTCAAAAACAATTTGGTGAGAGGTGTCAATGTGAAGAACTTTCAACTTCAAGATGTCTGTGTGTCGTGTCAGAAAGGGAAGCAGATCAAGAAATCACATCCATTGAAGAAGGTTAACACTGTCAACATGCCACTTGAACGTCTGCATATGGACCTTTTTGGCCCTGTCAAACACAAGAGTGTGCATGGGGAAGTTTTCTGCTTGGTAGTTACTAATGACTATTCAAGATTTTCATGGGTTGACTTCATGGTTCACAAGAGTGAGACTCCAGAAATTCTGAAGAATTTGATCACCTTGTTGGAAAATCTTTATAATCTAAAGGTGAGGCGAATTCGAAGCGACAACGGAACCGAGTTCAAAAACAGGGTTATGGATGAATTTTGCACTGCAAAAGGAATCCTTCATGAATACAGCTCTCGGTACACACCACAACAAAATGGAGTCGCTGAAAGAAAGAACAGAACCTTAATTGAGACTGCAAGAACCATGTTGGTTGAGTCTCAGCTTCCAGTTCGATTCTGGACTGAAGCTGTTGCCTCGGCTTGCTACACGTTAAACAGGGTTCTCACAGTGAAAAGACATGGAAAAACGTGCTTCGAACTCCTACACAAGAAGACTCCTGACTTGGAATATCTAGAACCTTTTGGTGCACCATGTACAATGATTGAGCCTGACGGGAAGTTTGGTGCCAAAGCTATCGAAGGTTACTTCCTTGGGTATGCTACTCCTAATCTGCGAGTATGGAACCTGACTACCAAAAGGATTGAAGAATGGGGTGAAGTAAGAGTTCAAAGATATTCTAATCCTCCGAAGCCTTCTGGAGACCCATGGATGTTCGATTATGATGGTCTTTTCGACTCATTTAATCTGCCGACATTTGATGATGACAATGCAATTGCTCAAATGTTGTCTGAAAGCGAGAACGCGATTGGCTCTCAGTTAGCTCGTCCAATCATTGTTGACTCACAAGCATCTTCTTCTGTCAACAATCTCGTTTCAAATGAGGTGTTTAATGATGCTGTCGATTACAATTTGTCATCGGAAGATGAGGAGTATGTTGATGCAAATGATGGTGAAGCACTGCGTCCGGTTCAAGGTACTTCAGAAGCAACGGATCCAGTGTCTGCGCCAATTATCCAAGAAGAAAATGCATCATCTTCTACAACTCAACAGCTTCAGAATGATATCGGGAATTTAAATATCAATAACTTGAGGTCAAATGTTGAAGTTCCTCCAGTTTCTGAAACCCGAATTCATAACATTCATCCTCAGCAGAATATTATAGGTGATGTTCTCAGTGGTGTAAGGACAAGGAATCAAATCAGAAATAACGAAAATGCTGGCTTGTATGCTGAGATACGAGAATCGGGACAACAAAATGATTGGTCTTTCGCCTGCTATGTTAGCCAAGAAGAGCCTAGATCTTGGAAGGAGGCATTGAAAGATGATTCCTGGGTGGAAGCCATGCAAGAAGAACTTCAGCAGTTCGAGAAGTTGGGCGTATGGAAATTGGTTGATAGGCCCGACAACTACAAGAAGATCGGAACTCGCTGGGTGTTTAAGTGCAAAAAGGACGACCGTGGGATTGTTGTCCGAAACAAGGCAAGGTTAGTTGTTCAAGGCTTCAGTCAGATCAAAGGTATTGACTACAACGAAGTGTATGCACCTGTTGCTCGTCTGGAGGCTATTAGAATCTTTCTAGCCTACGCATCCTTCAAGAAATTCAAGGTGTACCAGATGGATGTTAAAAGTGCTTTTCTACACGGAGTAGTCGAAGAGGAAGTATATGTCGAGCAACCACCGGGGTTTGAAGATCCATTACATCCTGACAGGGTTTTGCTACTTAACAAGGCGTTATATGGTCTTCATCAAGCACCTCGGGCCTGGTATGAGACACTGTCTACCTACCTGCTGAGCAATGGGTTTAGACGGGGTTTGATCGATTGTACCCTCTTCATCAAAGAAAAAGGTGAAGATCTTCTGTTGGTACAAGTGTATGTCGATGACATTATCTTTGGTTCTACCGATGATAAGTTATGCAAGGAATTTGAAAAGGTGATGCAAGATCGATTCGAGATGAGTGCGATGGGTGAAATGACATTCTTTTTGGGTTTACAAGTTAATCAGTCCGAATCTGGAATTTTTATCCATCAAACCAAGTACGTCGGAGACATCTTGAGCCGGTTCCAGATGTCCGATTCGAAGCCAATTTCTACTCCTCTTCCGCAGAATCACGGGATTACTCCGGATGAAAAAGGGGATGTTGTGGACTCTTCACTTTATCGTGCTATGATTGGATCCTTAATGTATCTCACCGCATCAAGACCCGACATTATGTATCCAACTTGTCTTCTCGCTAGGTACCAAGCGAATCCGAAGGTCTCTCACTATGCTGCTGTCAAAAGGATTTTTCGTTATCTGAAGGGTTGCCCTGACACCGGGTTATGGTACCCTAAGGATGATAACTTCGATCTCAAGGCTTACAGTGATTCTGATTTCGGCGGCTGCAAGAAAGATGGCAAATCAACTACAGCAGGATGTCAGTTTTTAGGCAATCGCCTAGTCACTTGGCAGTGCAAGAAGCAGACATGTGTGGCTACATCTACATGTGAAGCGGAATACATTGCTGCGTCTAGTTGCTGCTCCCAGGTTCTATGGATCCAACAACAGATGCGGGACTACGGTTTTGAATTCCTAACTACTCCTATTTATGTTGATAATGAAGCTGCTTTACAGATCACTAGAAATCCTGTACAGCACTCAAAAACGAAGCACATCGATATTAAATATCACTTCATACGTGATTGCTTTGAAAAGAGACTTATCGATGTGGTGCACATTCATACCGATCACCAACGTGCCGACCTTTTTACCAAAGCATTTGATAAATCTAGATTCGATTATTTACTTTTGGTAAACGGCATTAAGGTGAAGCAAGAGTAACCGACATCAGGAAATCGTTTTTGTAAATATTTTTCTAAAAACCAAAAATCCAAAAATATTTTTACTTTACTTTATTTTTGAATTTTAGGGGGAGAAAGTTTCAAGAAAAATACAAAAACATTGAAAAACCACAAAAATACAAAAATATGTCTTTAATTTATTTACTTTCTGCATTTAAGGGGGAGAAAATTCAGAAAAACACAAAAACAATAGAAAAACAAAAATGAGTTTCTTGGTAATATAAGAGAAAATGATATTACATCAGAGGTCGGTTGAAACATGTGTCTAGAAATCAAAAGAAAGGAAAATGATAAGTAGCTCTACTAATGATGTACCGGTAGACTCACGATCATTTTAAAATATGCAGGAGATATAAACATAACAGACTGAAAACCGTGTGGGAACCGTTCATTGGCATATGGTCTTGGTACCGAAATTTCGTTTGATAGATTGCCGAGGTTCTGAGATATTCGGGGTTTATGTTGTTTATCATCTGGGTATCATGGTTGTTTCTATAAAAGACAAAGTCTAAGTTCTTCCATGATACCATACATACGTGTACATAATTTATACTGCATTCGACCTCAATAAGTGATAAACAATCACATGTCCATACAAAATAAGTGATAAAATATCACATTTATCCGGGAGTCAAGTTCGTCTCTCTGCTGTACGGAAGTACTGACCTGTTCACGGACTTGCTCCTGTGCCCTCATGCATCGAAAATCAAGTTCCTCATCAATAAGTGATTCTATCACATAGGGCTTGTTTTCAAACTCAAATAAGTGACTTGTTCACATTGTATATATATACGTTAAAAACGGATGATAAATGGTATACTCCCCAGTAAGATGAACTCTCGTGCATACCTTGATACGGGAATGTGTCGTGAGTGGATGAACACCGGTCGGTAAGTATAAATCATACCTTAAATGTATCTCATTGTATTATGATTACACTTGATCGCTGAGTTTAAGTGGACAACAATATCGGTAATTGTGGTAGAATCCTTATCCACTTCTGTAAAAGAATTTTAAAAGGAAATGTGTTTTGACAAAAGACCGCAAGCTGATATGATTCTCTTCGCCAGAAACTCGCAAAAATATTGTTGTGTTGTACATATTTATTTACTGCTTTATTTTAAACAGTTTTGTCGTTTGGTGCATATCAGCACGACATTAGCGGTGATGTCGTTTGATAACATTCAAAGGATATTAAAATTGTTGCCTTTCATTTTATCAAACCTCAAAATCCAAAAAGATTTTCAATTTAATATTATTTTTGATTAACTGATGTTGGTGCTCGATCCAATACCTGACAAGCCGATATACTTCATAAAACTAACCTTTGCAGAACTTCATAACGGACAACTTTTCAAAATGGTCATTTCTGAAAAACCTCCAAAATTTGAAGGGTTTGAATTGAAAAATCCCAAAAATCCAAAGTGTTGGTGGAAATCTGATCCTTCGAGGAAGCAATGGCCCTCGAAAGATCAGATGGTCAAGAAAGTCAACGAAAGTCAATCATCTCAGTCGAAAGATGATTTGGTCAACGAAGGATTTGACCAAATTGATCTTTCGAGCTGGTCAGACCTTGTTGAAAGATGGATATGGTCGAAAGATATCCTTCAAGGATTTCAAAAATATCTGGTATCTTTCGATCCAGATCTTTCAAATATCTGGATCTTTCGAGCCAAATATGGATCCTTCGACCCAAAGATGATCTTTCGAGACACCTTTCTATCTTTCGAATGGTCTTGGATCTTTCGAGACGGTTGGACTTTCGAGGTCAGGGTATATAAAGGTATCATCTTCTTCATTTACACTTAACAGTTTCAAATTCATCTCTCAAAACCCTCTGAGTACCCCAAAACTCTGCCAAAATTTTTCATCAAGTTAAAGTATCAGGATTTTTACACAACACTCGGTAGGATAATCATTATCATCTTAACATACAACGGCTCAATCATCAACATGATCATGTGTTCTTATTTTTCTAATTTATGATAGGATAAAATGTGAAACATGAATATGTTGTAAATGAACCAGTGATAGTTTTGATGATCATATGGTGTTCTTTTATCTGTTTGTTTGTGTTCAGAATGTTGTTTTGAATCTTGATGTCAATGGTGGTTGTATTGGGTTAAACAGGGTAATGGTTAGTGTAACGCCCTGCTTTTTCGTACTATTCAAATGAGAAAGTCATGTCTTGTATTTCTATTTTTGGAAGCTTGTTCCTTTTGTATTTCGTATTAGTTTCAAACCATTGTAAATCCGAGACTTCGATCGCAATGAAATTATTTTTTCTTATGTACATGCTTATACGTGTTGCAACACTTGAATTATACGTTACCAATCTCAAATGCATACGCGCAACCAATACCCGACATACTGGTACTCATAACTTATACGTGCTTGTTAGCTATTAAATACGTGGTTAAATAATAATAATAAATCTAGTAATAATATAATAATAATAATAATTTTAATAATAAGATAATAATAATATTTCTTTGATAAAAAGAAAAAAAAAATACTTTAAGAACTCCTAAAGGCAGCGAACAAAACAAATGAATGTTATAGTTTGCTGCAATTAAAAGAAATCCCTCTTTTCCAAGGTTGCCGCCCAAAATCGATTATATCAATTCCAGATCCCACCTCGACCTCCACACGATCCCACAGCCATCTCGATTTCTTTTCTTCTTTCTTTGAACCGCCACAAACATCACGACAACAGCATCCTTCACAGAAGTCTGACACCCTTGCCGGAGAGGAGATAGTCGCCGGAGAGAACTCGCAAGTCGCCGGAGAAGAAGCCGACGTCGCCGGAGATCGAGATGGCGACCGGAATTCTAACATCAGATCCTCGTTTGTTATTTCGTTTCGGTATACATTCCTCCCACTGGTTCCATTCCATTTTTTTTTTCGTATTATTTATAAACTGATGTTGATGATGATCGGCGGACCGGCGGTGCTGCGGCTCGGTTCAGTTCTGACAGGTGGTTCAGGTTCGCGTCCGGCTCCGACGTCAGTGATGGTGATTAACGGTTTGAGTAGACTCGGGTTTGGGTTCCGTCACGGTACGGGTCAGATTCAGGGTGCGAGTCAACGTTGAGTTTCGGTTCAGTCAGACTTCGACCCGGGATTCCCGTCGAAGATTAACTCGCCCGTTCGGTATACTTTCAATCCAACAAATCCTTTTATTCGTTTTTTTTTATATAACTAAAATAGAGATCATGAACTGAACGTTAAAATAAATGTATATAGTGTCAGTTGATGTAATGTTCTATTAATTGAAGATGAGGAACACAGTGGGTTATGTTCATCTTTTTGGTGAAGATGATGGCCTCATGCTTCTGTTAATGTATATTGTTTTATATATATATATATATATATATATAATCATAACAAGACAAGTTGCTTAAATAAACTATTTAAACATTTGCTTTAAATAAGAATTTCATGATACATACTGTACACATTTCTAAAGTTTTGTGCAAGATTCTATATGTGATATATAAATTCACAAAACTACATGCGTTTTATATAAAAAAAAAAAGAAGAAAAGAAATATTATACAATTAACCATTATAATATGGCTGAACTCAAATAACTAGCAAATTATTTTAAACCCTTTTAAGTTTCTTTATTTTTTTTTATAACAATAAAATCAATCATGAGTTAATTATAAAAGCAATTATTACGTAAATCCTAATTATTAGGATTACTTATTTAATCCATAAATAATAATGATCTCTTTATGTGCCATTTTAAGCATCTAGGCTAACCTCTCTCGTTCGTTCTTCTAGAATTCCATTCACTCATGCACCATCGTTTGCCCTTATGAGGTGACCTCGGTGTTCCATTCTCCTAATTTCATACGCTCGTCAACACTTGGATAATCGGAAAGCATATGCAAATTAGTGAGTATACTCGTACTTCCCCTTTTTTTTACTTTTACCACTTTTGGGGTGTAACATGTTTACCTATTGAAAAACTTACACATGAACACTTTGTTAAACACATGAACGTTCCTATAACATGCTTGTATACGTGATGACTTGATACTTTAAACTTGGGTTATTCTTATGTGTTGAACTTATCATTAACTTCGTACGAGCCAAACCTTGACATATGTAGCGCTATAGGATTAACGACCCGCCCGTAAACTTGAGGTTATGTCTTGAGCATATTGCGTTTTCTTGGTTTGATATGTTAGACACATGCCATATTTAATGTTTATCTTGAATCATATGCTTGCCATGAGGAATTGTTCACACTTTTTATCTTATGCTATGTACGTACCAAACTTGTATACTCGCCTTTGCTTTTGCATTGAATTGTATTTTAAACATGTTACAGGTTGATGATGATGCTATAAAAGAAGTAGCGTTGATGCCTAGATACACATATAGACGTTAGGGTTGAATATGTTGTATCAAATTTTGTTATGTTATCATGTTGTATTGGTTAAACTTGTTGTATTTGGAATTTCTTGTAATGTTGACTAGTTGAAGTTATGAAATGAAACTTGGATTATTAAATTATTGTCACAAATAGTGTTATGATGTCTCGAGCAATCTTCACACTTCGTCTCATCCCGATGTTTCCGCCATTGGTTGGGGTGTGACAGATTGGTATCAGAGCCATAACTATAGGGAATTAGGAAAAGTAGGAATGCTTTAACCTAGTCTATAGTTCTAGAGCCTTATTCTTATGTTTTGCTTGAACCACTTGCATGATACATTATTTACTCCTTATTTACTTGCTTTTGGCCTTCTAAACATATATGCCACTCTTGTGTTAATACTTACTTTGTTTGTTAATACTTGTTGCATTATTCCATCATTATGTGCTATCCTTGAAATGCCTTTTACGTATTATATCTTGAAATGCTCATTATGCTTATACTTGTTATTATTATTTTGAACATACGTCTTTTACTCGTTTATACTAAAATCAAAGCCACTCGTAATACACAAACGAGACGACTGCACCAAAATAGGCGCGAAACCCATAATTTGGTGAATGACTCTCAATCCTTCTACTTTTCTTTCTTACCCGAAATTCACCACCAAGTTAGGAGTGAAATCCTCACCTCGATGGAGAAATTCAAATTTCAAATTCTAGTGGACACTCGTCAAAGTGTTGAAATTAAATTTTGACCCGACGAGTACCAACCACACTTAGGATACTAAATCGCCAAGTTAGGGGTGAAACCCGCACCTTGTCGACTAGTTCCACTCCTTGAATTTTTTTTATATAAATCCCGCCAAGTCTCGAAGTTTCGATTGATTTGGGACATGTAGTAACCGGAAGGGTAAATATCGTTAACCGACTTGTCGGCGAGAGTATTCCACCTATTAGGCCAAAGCATGCTCCTCAAATTTGAAAGACTTTTCGACCACTTTGGTTAGTCAAAGTTCCATTTTGGAACCATCCAAATTTTAATCAAACATGTGTTTCTATTATTTATCTTATACGATGCAATCTTTCAAATTCAAATTTACTTTCGATATTTATTTCTCACGCACACAACATCTTAAATCTTTTCATACATTTATATATATGCATGGTTTCATATAATTTTATTCATATTCCTTGTAACAACAAATGGAGACATATCATCGAGATAGGAGTGATTTCCTTACCTTGACGATTAACTCCACTCCCTCTTTCCTTAAAACGACCTCACCAACGAGTTAGGGGTGATTCCCTTACCTAGGTGATCGTTACCAAAACTTTCTTTCAAAGTGTTTTATTATGTAAACCCGATCATGTTTTATACCTAAATCATTTATCATTATTCAAAATACATACTTACACCGATTTCAAAATACATTGTTTTATCAAACGTACTTCTTATTCTACAATTTATTTTCACTCAACTCATATACACGAGATTCTTAATCATGTCTTAAAACATTTTATTACCCAAATTTCAAAACCTTACGAAATGCTACCTATCAATTTAGTTGGCCCAATGAATCTCTTACCCACGAACATCATATTCGACTTAATCACTAAAACACACACTCACGTTATATCACCATACTAAGGACTTTCATTCTCAAACGGAATTCAAACCAACCTTCTCACATACTTGTAGGATACTATAGATATCATACGACCGTTTTACCAAAGAGGCTTTCCAACATCAACAAATTATTTGTTAAATTTTTTTTTTTAAACAATCACTAAGTCCTTTTGCTAAATTTCTTTTCTAAGGGTCGACGTTTTCACAAGAACCTTCAAAATTTAAAATTTCTTGTTTTGATGCAAATGAGACAAACCCGTTATTTTAAAAAAAAAACCTTTTCTACACCGCTTAATTTGTCATTCAAATTTCAAAACACGTGGGCTAGAAGACTTCATGGGGACCGACAATCTTCAACATACGTAAACTCCCTTTTTTTAAACAAAAGTAGCATTTCATTCATTACAAAATACGTTATGCATAACCAATTAGTACTTTATGTTCCTTTACATTTACAAACTATATTCTACATTCCAAATCAAACTCGATCTATTTTGACTCAATAAACTCGACATTCGCTTAAACAACTATACATGTAAATCATCACACACGTTTTAGTCAATACCTCGCGACGCTTTCGTTTATGTCATCTTACATACTCAAATTTCTTAAACGTTTTATATGCCTAAATTCGTTATGTTTCGACACATACCATATACGTAATTTTTTTTTATTTATTTGTACCTACGCTCATATTCATACTTTTATGCTTATATTTTCATTCATACACAAGATTCATACATTCGTACCCGTACGCAAGCGTAATCCGAGGGATTCGCTTACGTGGGTCCCATACATACTTAAGCTTGGACTTGTTTATATACTATATTCTTATACGTACGCATCCTTATTTTAAATTATGTATACCCTGATTCATACACAACTAGTACAAGCTATGTGGATCATGCGACGATCAATATAATCGCGGGTGCACACGGGATTATAGTGATAGGCGTATGAAAACCATAGAGTGTACTACTGCGTATGGTGAGACACGGAACGTAAAATGATACCAAATACGAAACGGACGTCACTTGGTCAAAACATGGTGGATACGCCGCTGGTACATCCTATATATAAGTGTTTTCACCATGCTACCAAACTTTCGTAAAACGTGCCATGAGAAATTCAGTGTTTTGCAGACCTTTTAGACCTTTTACTAACTTTAAACAACTCACAAACGCGTTATATCCGATTATCCATGACGAAACTTCATTCTTAGCACGCTACTTTCGTCTACCCAATACTTATGTCATTCTTATACTTGCATACATTAAGAGTTACTCATTCACTTCCATACTCCTATTATGCTCCGTTATTCTGTCTTTATACGAACCCCGTTTACAATCTAGTTCGTTTAAACGTTCGAATCCTAATCTACCTCTAACTTTTGAAACTATCTTTCTATTCTTTATTCTTGTGCAAACACCCGTAGTTGGTCGTTACCTCCAAAACCATTTTTATACTAAACATTCCCTCTTAAATGCGCTACATTTTTAATACATATCCAATTGGGTTACTCTAAACTATTTAAGCTCACTTTGTCTTACATACATACGTATGCGTTTAAATATCTCAATCTTTTTAGGCAAGCGGAATCTTTTACAAATCTAGCTTTTCTTTCTTCAGATTTCTTACTTTTCAAAACGTCTCAAACTTCAAAGCCCCAATTTGTTTTGCCAAAACCCTTTCGAGCCTTCCTTCTGAATAAATTTCGGGACGAAATTTCCTAAAGGAGGGGAGACTGTAACGCCCTGCTTTTTCGTACTATTCAAATGAGAAAGTCATGTCTTGTATTTCTATTTTTGGAAGCTTGTTCCTTTTGTATTTCGTATTAGTTTCAAACCATTGTAAATCCGAGACTTCGATCGCAATGAAATTATTTTTTCTTATGTACATGCTTATACGTGTTGCAACACTTGAATTATACGTTACCAATCTCAAATGCATACGCGCAACCAATACCCGACATACTGGTACTCATAACTTATACGTGCTTGTTAGCTATTAAATACGTGGTTAAATAATAATAATAAATCTAGTAATAATATAATAATAATAATAATTTTAATAATAAGATAATAATAATATTTCTTTGATAAAAAGAAAAAAAAATACTTTAAGAACTCCTAAAGGCAGCGAACAAAACAAATGAATGTTATAGTTTGCTGCAATTAAAAGAAATCCCTCTTTTCCAAGGTTGCCGCCCAAAATCGATTATATCAATTCCAGATCCCACCTCGACCTCCACACGATCCCACAGCCATCTCGATTTCTTTTCTTCTTTCTTTGAACCGCCACAAACATCACGACAACAGCATCCTTCACAGAAGTCTGACACCCTTGCCGGAGAGGAGATAGTCGCCGGAGAGAACTCGCAAGTCGCCGGAGAAGAAGCCGACGTCGCCGGAGATCGAGATGGCGACCGGAATTCTAACATCAGATCCTCGTTTGTTATTTCGTTTCGGTATACATTCCTCCCACTGGTTCCATTCCATTTTTTTTTTCGTATTATTTATAAACTGATGTTGATGATGATCGGCGGACCGGCGGTGCTGCGGCTCGGTTCAGTTCTGACAGGTGGTTCAGGTTCGCGTCCGGCTCCGACGTCAGTGATGGTGATTAACGGTTTGAGTAGACTCGGGTTTGGGTTCCGTCACGGTACGGGTCAGATTCAGGGTGCGAGTCAACGTTGAGTTTCGGTTCAGTCAGACTTCGACCCGGGATTCCCGTCGAAGATTAACTCGCCCGTTCGGTATACTTTCAATCCAACAAATCCTTTTATTCGTTTTTTTTTATATAACTAAAATAGAGATCATGAACTGAACGTTAAAATAAATGTATATAGTGTCAGTTGATGTAATGTTCTATTAATTGAAGATGAGGAACACAGTGGGTTATGTTCATCTTTTTGGTGAAGATGATGGCCTCATGCTTCTGTTAATGTATATTGTTTTATATATATATATATATATATATATAATCATAACAAGACAAGTTGCTTAAATAAACTATTTAAACATTTGCTTTAAATAAGAATTTCATGATACATACTGTACACATTTCTAAAGTTTTGTGCAAGATTCTATATGTGATATATAA
The DNA here is from genome assembly GCF_002127325.2 of Helianthus annuus. Classification (NCBI taxonomy): domain Eukaryota; kingdom Viridiplantae; phylum Streptophyta; class Magnoliopsida; order Asterales; family Asteraceae; genus Helianthus; species Helianthus annuus. The sequence goes on along the minus strand of NC_035446.2, from coordinate 124,604,404 downwards.
ATTCACAAAACTACATGCGTTTTATATAAAAAAAAAGAAGAAAAGAAATATTATACAATTAACCATTATAATATGGCTGAACTCAAATAACTAGCAAATTATTTTAAACCCTTTTAAGTTTCTTTATTTTTTTTTATAACAATAAAATCAATCATGAGTTAATTATAAAAGCAATTATTACGTAAATCCTAATTATTAGGATTACTTATTTAATCCATAAATAATAATGATCTCTTTATGTGCCATTTTAAGCATCTAGGCTAACCTCTCTCGTTCGTTCTTCTAGAATTCCATTCACTCATGCACCATCGTTTGCCCTTATGAGGTGACCTCGGTGTTCCATTCTCCTAATTTCATACGCTCGTCAACACTTGGATAATCGGAAAGCATATGCAAATTAGTGAGTATACTCGTACTTCCCCTTTTTTTTACTTTTACCACTTTTGGGGTGTAACATGTTTACCTATTGAAAAACTTACACATGAACACTTTGTTAAACACATGAACGTTCCTATAACATGCTTGTATACGTGATGACTTGATACTTTAAACTTGGGTTATTCTTATGTGTTGAACTTATCATTAACTTCGTACGAGCCAAACCTTGACATATGTAGCGCTATAGGATTAACGACCCGCCCGTAAACTTGAGGTTATGTCTTGAGCATATTGCGTTTTCTTGGTTTGATATGTTAGACACATGCCATATTTAATGTTTATCTTGAATCATATGCTTGCCATGAGGAATTGTTCACACTTTTTATCTTATGCTATGTACGTACCAAACTTGTATACTCGCCTTTGCTTTTGCATTGAATTGTATTTTAAACATGTTACAGGTTGATGATGATGCTATAAAAGAAGTAGCGTTGATGCCTAGATACACATATAGACGTTAGGGTTGAATATGTTGTATCAAATTTTGTTATGTTATCATGTTGTATTGGTTAAACTTGTTGTATTTGGAATTTCTTGTAATGTTGACTAGTTGAAGTTATGAAATGAAACTTGGATTATTAAATTATTGTCACAAATAGTGTTATGATGTCTCGAGCAATCTTCACACTTCGTCTCATCCCGATGTTTCCGCCATTGGTTGGGGTGTGACAGTTAGGGTTTTAGGGCTAAATTGATACATGTCACACCCCAACCGATGGCGGAAACATCGAGATGAGACGTACAAACTGTTCAAAGACATCATAACACTAGTTGTGACAATAATTAAAGTTTATTTCATTGATATTCATAAGTTTCATACAATACATGGAAATGAAAAAGTACATAACATAGATTGTAAATTTAAATAGTTGATGGGTTTCTAAGCCATCCTAGCCTTTTCTTGTTTTTCTTGGATCCTCAACCTGCAGTATGCATTTAAAATACAATCAACAAATAATTGCTGGCGAGTATACAGGTTTGATATAGCATAATAGAGTTAATAGTTTATCAAATCTAATCCATGTGAACAACTGATATTCAATTAGCTGTCATACTCGTAACGATGAAATCCACATGTCCAAACCATAGTTACGCAATTAACATAGCCTAACCCCCGAAAGGGTGGTAATAGAGTTAATAGATTAAACCTAACAATACCCGTATATACGGGAGGGGCGTTACAACCTACAGCTCTAAAATTGGCGGATGTTACAGTCTCCCCTACTTTAGGAGATTTCGTCCTCGAAATCTAAGATTAACGTATTTCATAAAAATTTAGAACAATCCACATGCCATACTTAGTTAACAAGATTAACGTATCCCTGGCATGTGAATACACAGGTCAACCCATCGAGTATGTTAAGGTGTGGCTTCTTACGAAGTTAATGACAAGTTTATCACATAAAGTTTAACCCAAGTAACACGAATCCAGTATATCGTATTAGCATGCACGTGAAATAAATTCTAAAATTTTTGAAAAGGAACGTTCAATCATAAAATTTCATTGAGAACGAATAAAAGTTGGTAACTACCTCCGAGGTAAGAGAATCACCTCTAGCTCGTTGGTGAAGTTAGAAAGTGAGTGGAGCTAATCATCAAGGTTTGGGAATCACCCCTATCTTGATGATAAGTTTCCATTTTTTTTTTTTTGGGAATATGAGTATTAACAAGCATCAAGATGTATCAAAGTATTCATATATAATGTATTATTTTGTGCATTGCATAAGAAAATGTTCATGTTTAAATGGATAGATTGTGCAATGAAAGTGTTTATCATTGTGTTTTTGATAAGGAAATGCATACTACACCCAAACGTGTAAAAAGAAAATGGGTCAAGTATACTCACCTTAGGTTGCGTTGCGTATATTGGAAAAAGATAATAGAATCAGGGATTTTCCAAGAAGATCGTGCACAAGAGAATTACCCTATTAATTTGAGGATTGGGTTAATTATTTGGGAATTTGTAGAATTAAATACATGCATAAATAAAATAAATGAACAATATAAATTTCCAAGGTGTTAAATAAATAAAATACAACAAAAGGAAATTTAAATAGGTGCATAATTATTTAACAATCTAAATAATTATCCAACATTTTATAAACAACCTATTTATAAAATTTCTAGTTTATAAAATTAAATAAATAAATCTGAAAATAAATTAAATAAAAATTCTGATATTTAATTATATAATTCAGAAAATAATTAATTCTGAATTAATAATATACCTGATTTTTTATAAATAATTCTGTTTTTTAATAAATAGATAATAATTATAAATCTGATTATTTTAAACAAATAAATCTGTTTTATAAATTTCTGATTTTAAATTAAAACAGAAATAAAAATTCTGCTTAAAATAATATTCTGAATATAAATAATCTTATAAATAATTCTGATTTAATATTATTTCAGAAAAATAATTCTGATTTAAAAATATAAATTCTGAATATTATTAAATAATAATTCTGATTTATAAATTCTGGAATAAATAAATAAATAATTTCTGATTTTATAAAATAAATATAAATTCTGTTTTTATTTAATTTCAGAAATAAATTCTGAAATAAATAAATAAATAAAATGTAAATTCTGTTTTATTAAATCTGAAATAATAATAACATAAATCTGATTTTAATATAGATAAATCTGATATATATATGTATATATATATATATATGTATTTTATAAAACTGTTTTTAAATAAATAATATTGATAAATCTGATTTTAAAATAAATAAATCTGATTTTTAAATAAATTCTGGAATTACAAATCTGATTATATAATATTTACATATAACTAATTCTGATTATATTTATAATATAATAATACTAATAATAATAATAATAATGATAATAATAATAATATAACAATAATAATAATATATATATAACAGTTATATATAATCGGAGAACAAGAATCGGGTCGAAACGTTTACCGGGTCGGAACAAGACGGTGGTGACCGACAATGGTGGCGGTGGCAGCGGCGGAGATGGCGGCGGCGGTGTCCGTGCTGGTCCACAGCGAGGTTCCGGCGACGAGATGATAACAGTGTAACGGGTTTGCGTTTGGTTTCGGGTTTGATTCGTTTGAAAGGAACGATAAGATGAAGTTTGATTGGGTTTTATAAGGACACGGAGGTCGGTTACACGAATGATGAACAGTCGGAGACGAAGCAGAAGGGTCGGGAAGACGATCAGCTTCATTGGCGGTTCTTTGATTTAAATTAACGTATTTAATGCGAGCTTAAATACAAAACAATCTCAAATCACTCACATGTTGCATGGTAGTCCAGTTGGTTGTGTTGCTGTTTGATTCGTCGTTGGTCGCGGGTTCGAATCCGGGATGAAGCCCTTTTTATTTGAATTAATTTTATAAGCATTTAATGCGAGTATAAAACGAATTAGGTTACTGGTTTGTTTGGATGTGGCATGCCCGGCCGAGTGGTTAGTGTGTTGCTTGTAAACCGTGAGGTCACGAGTTCTAGTCCCGGCATGCGCATAAAAATCCCATTTTTTTTTTGAGAGTTAGTTTTGACTAACTGGGTTAGTCACCAACTAAGTTTTCTAACTCAGTTAGTGCTGCCCTTTAATAAAATTAACCAGGTTAGGCTGATTTAACCTGGTTTTCACTAACGGGGTTAGATTCGCGAACGGATTTGCTTAAAAATCAATAAAAATTTAGAAAATGATTATTTATTTAATTTAAAATGTTATTTTACTCATTTAAAATAATAATAAAATAATATATTAATCAAATTTAACCCAAATTTCAATATTTTTACCGAATTAGCGTATAAATTCCCAATTTTGTACGGTTTAGGGTAATCTCTTGGCAACGATGAATTAAAGAGTCGAAATTAAGATGGAGTTCCTCTGTTTTTACGTGTTTAACATAGTTTCAACGTGTTTAACATAGTTTCAACGTGTTTAACATAGTTTCAACGTGTTTAACATAGTTTCATAGTTTCAATGATTCATAGTATTCAAACACAAAATATGGATAAAATCATGCAATTTTATTATGATTTCAAGTCTCGAGTAAAATTTTGGAATTTGAATCAAGTACAACATAGGTACAACTTACAAAAGTAGAAAGTACAAGTAGACTTTCCAAAAATGGAAAGTTTGAAAATACGAAATGTTACAGTCTCCCCTACTTTAGGAGATTTCGTCCTCGAAATCTAAGAGGAAGACTGTTGAAAAGATGGCATCCAAGGATTCCACAGAGGGAATAGATGAAACTTGATTGTGAATGGGAGTCATATCAAAGACATGGAATAATAGAGAATAGTGGGAGTATGGAAGTGAACGATTGACTCTAAGTGGATGCAAGTATAAGAATGGCATAAGTATTGGATATACAAAAGTTGCGTAGTAAGAATGGAGTTTCGTCTTGGATAATCGGACATAATGCGTTTGTAAGTTGTTTAAAGTTTGCATTAGGTCCAAAAAGGTGTGCAAAACACTGAATTTCTCATGGCACGTTTCACGAAAGTTTGGTAACGTGGTGAAAACACTTATATATAGGATGTACCAGCGGTGTATCCACCATGTTTTGACCATGTTACGTCCGTTTCGTTATTCGTGTCATGTTACGTTCCATGTCTTACCATACACAGTAGTACACTCTATGGTTCTCATGCGCTTATTACTATAATCCCGTGTGCACCCGCGATTATACCAACCGTCGCATGATCCGCATAGCTTGTACTAATTTGCGTATGAATCAAGGTATACATAAATTTTGAAAATAAGATTGTGTGCGTATAAAAATGTAACATGTAAGCATGTTCGCGTTCCAAATAGTATAAGACTAACGTAAACGAATCCTTCGGGTTTCGCCCGTGTACATGTGCGAATGTATAAATTTTGAGTAAAAAGCATGAGCATAGTATAAGTTTAAATTTGAACACGCACGTGAGCATAAACATAAAACGCATGCCAGGAGTGTGAGCAAAAGTATAAGCATAACGTGTATTAAAATGAGCATAAATGTGAGCACAATTTGAGCACAAACGAATGACGTGAGTATGGACAAAATTCGTATAAATGAGAGTACAACAAAAGTACGTGTATAACATAAATCGTATAAATGAGAGTATGAACACAAGTATGAGTGTGAATACGAGTATAAATATGAGTATAAACATAAGATGCATGAGTATGGTTGTAAATGTGAAAATTAAGTGTAAAACATGAATGTTTAAGTACGAATGGAATGTATGAGTGTATATATATATATATATATATATATATATATATATATATATATATGAGTGTAAACGTGATCGTATAAGTACAAGTACAAGTATGTTGTTGTGACTATGAGTATAAATATGAGTACAAGTGTAAGCATACGAACGTATTGTGGGGAGTAGGTGTGTAAATATGAGTCAAAGTATAGACACGAAACGTGTCGTGGTAGTTATGAGTATATAAATACGAGGATCATAACAGACGTGAGAATGTGTCTGAATATAAATACAAGTATAAACATAGCGGTATAAGCGTATACGCAAATTGCATACGTATGAATGTGTATATGATTATAAGTAAAACGAAGGTGTATGAATATGAATTTAAGTATCACGTAAATGTATAATTGTGAGTGTGTGTATAAACGTAAAACGTATGAGTTTTGAATCGTGAGTATAACATAAATGCGTAAGTGTGAACATAAGTGAAAGCATAAAATGTATAAGTATGGACGTAGGGATTAATGATTTTGTTTATAATATAAAATTAAAATACATGAGTTTATGCGCATAAAAGGTTTAAAGTTTTGAATATGAAAGGAAAAAGAGAACGAGTGACACGCGTGAGATTGTTGTGAGATATTGACTAAAACGTGTAAAATGATATACATATATAGTTGTTTGTGCAAAACGTGAAGTTAAATTAGATTGAGTTGTCAGGAATGTAGAATCAAGTTTGTGAATTGTAAAGAGAATATAAAGGAAAACATCTTTTGATTATGCGAAAGGATACTTTGTAAAAGAATGGAAGTGCTATTATGGTTTTAAAAAAAAAAATTTCATAGCTGAAAATTTGTCGTCCTTATAAAGTTTCCTTGCCCACGTGTTTTGAATTTAATTAACGTATCAAGCGAGGTTTTGAAAAGTTCTTCGAATTAAAAAGTTTGCATCGTTTTAAGAAGTTTTTTTTTTTTTTTTTTTTTTTTTTTTTTTTTTTTTTGTATTACTAACTTCGAAGTTTACAGATTCTAGTGAAAAGGTTTAACCTTAGGAAAAGGAATTTTGGTATATGAACCTGGTGATCGTGAAAGGTGTCCTTAATAAAATGTTTTTGTTGATCTTGAAAAGAGTTTTGATAACTGATCGGATAATATTTGTAATATTCTGTATGAAAAGTTGGTTTGATTCTCAATTGGAAATTTAGAATTCTTTAGTATAGTGATGCGAGATGAGTGCGTTTTAGTAATTACGTGGAATACGAAATTTTGTGGGCAATAGATTTATTAAACTGATTAGGGTGACAGTAGTATTTTGTGAAATTTTTGAAATCGAGGAATACGCGTTTTTGGTAACATTGAAAATTTTTGTGTATGCGAGCGATGTGAAAATAGATTATAGAATAGGAGATACGTCTAAATAAATGAAGCATTTTGAAATACATGATAAATGATTTAGGTATAAACATGATCGTGTTTACGCAATATAATCTATTAAAGAAAGTATTGGTAACGATCACCTAGGTAAGGGAATCACCCCAAATCCGTTGGTGAGGTCGTTGTAAGATGAGAAAAGAAGCGAAGTTAATCGTCAAGGTAAGGAAATCACTCCTATCTCGATGATATGTCTTCACTCGTTGTTACGAAAGTGTAATTAAAATTAAGTGAAATTATGCATGCTAATGATGTATAATCGTATGATGTATGCGCAAAAGTGAAATCCTAAAAATGGTTCAAAATTGACAAGGAAGAGTTTCATCATAAAAGATCGAAGATAATAAAGTGTACATCTGATAAAAAGGAACTTGGATTTTCTGGGAGAGTGAGAGTACTGACGAGATGATGACATCTAGAAATTCAAAACAAGAAATGGATGAGACTTTTAATCATAATGTTTTTGTTTAGGAAAATTGATTTCATGTATGCATCACATAGCACATAGTTTCTCACATGGATCACCAAATAGTTTCACATAGTTTAACATAGTATTACACATAGAATGATGTTTCACATAGAATAATGAAAGCAATATAAATTTAGTTTGTTCACGAAAGAGAGTAGTTATTAATTGTTTTGGATTGCGATAATAACGTGCTTCGTGTTCCCAAATTTGAATTGAAGATAACGCTCAAATATAAATCACATGATAATTGAGATATAGCATAAAAAGAGATTTTATCAATAAATATGGAGTGTCACGGAACGTAACATAGACTATTCCAAAGTGAATCGAAGTCCTTTTCGAATTAAGGAAACGTGCTTTGGCCTAATAGACAAACATTCTCATCGAGGAGCGACTAACGATGTTTGTCCTTCCAGTTACTACACGTCCTTAATCGATTGGGTAAATCGAAACTTTGGCGAGATCGAAAATCAAGGAATGGGACTAGTTAACAAGATGCGAGTTTCACCTCTAACTTGATAACATCGTACCCTAACGTGGTTAGTACCCATCCAAAGATGAGGGTCCACTAGATTAGGAAATGGAAAACTCCCATCAAGATTTGGATATCACTCCTAACTTGAGGGTAGATTTCGTGCAAAATCAAAGTATAGCTGAGTGAAAATCATCACCAAGTGTGGGAATCACCCCTATCTTGATGAATCATTTCGATTGTGCTATAAGAGTGTCTTCAAAGCTTCCAAGTGTGTATTGTGTTAGCCTTAGGAAAGGCTTGTATATTAGAAGTCCAAAAGAATAGAGAGAAGCAAAGGAGAAAGCAAAGGATAATGTCTTTAACAGCAAGTAAGTGAGAAAGCTCTTAAACTATAGACTAGGTAAAGCAAGGCAATCCTAATTCCCTATAGTTATGGCTCTGATACCAATCTGTCACACCCCAACCGATGGCGGAAACATCGAGATGAGACGTACAAACTGTTCAAAGACATCATAACACTAGTTGTGACAATAATTAAAGTTTATTTCATTGATATTCATAAGTTTCATACAATACATGGAAATGAAAAAGTACATAACATAGATTGTAAATTTAAATAGTTGATGGGTTTCTAAGCCATCCTAGCCTTTTCTTGTTTTTCTTGGATCCTCAACCTGCAGTATGCATTTAAAATACAATCAACAAATAATTGCTGGCGAGTATACAGGTTTGATATAGCATAATAGAGTTAATAGTTTATCAAATCTAATCCATGTGAACAACTGATATTCAATTAGCTGTCATACTCGTAACGATGAAATCCACATGTCCAAACCATAGTTACGCAATTAACATAGCCTAACCCCCGAAAGGGTGGTAATAGAGTTAATAGATTAAACCTAACAATACCCGTATATACGGGAGGGGCGTTACAACCTACAGCTCTAAAATTGGCGGATGTTACAATACATGTGCGTATGTTTTGTGTCTGATGTGGTCTAAATAGTTGATGTTTTAAATGGTGTTTAATGTTATGTTTGTCTGGTATAAAACACACTTGAATCCAATTTAAAACAATCACCGGAAATAACTTAGAATTGACCACCGGAATATCGCCGATGAACAGTGTTGCCGGAAGTCAGCACGAAGGATGTTGACTCTCAACCTCGATAGATGTGCTGCACAACATCTTTCGAACTGAGACTCGAAAGATGTTAGATTTCTCGAAGGATCATCCTTCGATTGATCAAGCCTTCGAATGATCAAGATATCTTTCAAAATTTTTGATCTCCCGAAAGATGATCTTTCGATAAGGTTGTCATCCTTCAAGGAAAGTGACATCTTTCGAACAATCTGTCATCCTTCGAGCCATGTTTCAATCCTTCGATGGATAAAAGGCATCCTTCGAGGATTCAACACTTAGTAATTTTTCAAGAAATTGAAAATTTTCTAAGTGTGAAATCCTGTTGACTATTTGACTTTTTCTTATTACGTGTCTATGTTTCATGAACAGAAATGGCACCGAAAGTGAGAAAGGAACGGGCAAAGCCAACAAAGAAGGAGAAATCTGAGGTTGAATCTATGTCTGAATCTAGACATAACATGGCTGCTTATTTACAACCTGAAGGCAAGATCAGTCCGGAATTCACGGGAATTATGGAGTATCTTCATCGCTCTCGTATCAATTATGCTATCACAACACAGCACATTGCCTATCAATCTCACATCAAGGAGTTCTGGAATTCGGCTGCGATTGAAACAGTGGAGAACAAGGAAGTGATTAGGGGATCAGTTGCTGAAAAACCCGTGGTTATTACAGAAAACACTATCAGAGCACGTCTACAGCTTGGAGATCAACCAGAAGATCATACTTCTATTGATTTACAATGTCAACGGGGTTTACTGATGAGGCTACGGTACAGCGACAACGTTCTTGCAAATCAGATCAACAAGAAGTACATGCCGCTTCGATACAAGTTCTTGTTGCATATCCTTATTCAATGCCTGAGCAACAAGCGTTCTGGATATGATCTGTCGCCGATTGATTTAACTGGTTTGTTTACGGCTTTGATTCTGAACAAGCTGTTCAACATATCTCGCTATATCTTCGACAACCTGAAGGAAAATGCTCAAAGGCCACTCCCATCAGCAACACAGCGAACATCTACCAAATTCTGGCTATATCCCAGATTTCTGCAGATGATGATTGATGATCAGATTCCTGATCTTCCAAAGGCTGAAGCAGATGTTCTACCTGTCAATCCAATGAATGAGCGTACACTGCTGATATTCAAGTCCATGTCCGCCTATAAGGAATCGGATCCAATTAGAAAGATGATTGGTCATCTTGATATTCCTAACTACGAGGCACCGCAGAACAATAAATGGCGTCGAGACGCGAGTGATTCTGATAATGAAGAGCCAAAGTTAATCGCTTTGGCTGACACGCAGCTCGGGGCTAAACATGGAATCAAAGCAACAAGGAAGTCTGCTGGCAGTTCTAGTGCTGCAGCACGTGTTGAGGTTGATGTTAATGTTGCTGCTGAAGAAGTTCAGGGAGAGTTTGTAGATCCTGATGCTCGTATTGGTGCAGGTGGTGATGGTGGTGCTGTAGTTGTTGAAACAGGGGGTAGTGCAGGTGGAGATGGTGATCCTGCGAGTCAGTCAGGTACTGTTGCGACTGACAAAGGCAAAGGAAAGGTAGATGAGCCGAGGAGACAAGCGGATGATAGTAGTTCGTCTTCTGAAGAGGAAGGAGGTTCTGGTGACGATGGTTCGTCTTCTGAGGATGATAATCCTCCTCCTCCAGGGATGAAAAAGGTCTATGATAGTCGCGGGAATCCTCGTTTTGAGCGAATAGAGAAGACGGTTAGAACTGGAGAATCTGACAAGGATGAGGATTATATCCTTACTTCTCCGGGTTTTGTTAGAAAGAGGAAAGCAAAAAGACAGGGTGTTCGTTCATCAAAGAAAACTGCTGGTGATTCCTCTATTCCAGTTTCTATTCAGCCTTCATCTGCTCCTGAGCAACAGCTTCCTCCTGTTAGTGATCAACTAACTGCATCAGAGACGCTGGAGCTGATGTCTTCTCCTCAGAGGTCTTCTGGGACGCGCACGGTGACTGTTGATCAACAGCCGCCTGCAACTCCCGCCTCAGGTACACATGTCCGACCCCCTCTCGTTATTGCTGGTCCTACAGGTGCTCCTGGTCAGGCTTGTCAGTCCGGCTCCTCAGGACCTGAGCCTTCACGGCCGACTCTGGCAGAAACTTTGTCGGGATTTTCTGAAGCTGACAAGATTCAATTCCTGATTGAACAAGTCAGTGAATTGGGTTCGATAATCGGTCGGCATACAAAAATAATTGAAGAGTATCGCGCTCAGCGAAAACAGGACGTGGTGGCACACAACACGCTGTGTTCAATTGTTAACGCTCAGAATATCAAGATTAAGGAACAGGCCGAGGAAATTGAAAGGTTAAAGGAAGCGAACAGGGCTCGAGACAGGGAGGTTGAAATAATGAAAAGGCATAGTACTGTGTTGGAGAATGAGGCAAAAGCACTAAGGCAGAAGCATGAAGAGCTGTCAGAGCGCTATAAAAATCGTGATGATCGATTAATAGAAAGCTTCAAGCCTGTGTTCGCAAACTTCAAGAAGACTAATCAGAAAGTGGGTACGCTGTGGAATGAAAGATGCAATGCATTAGGCATTGTACCCTCAAGGCGTGAGGATGACAAGGATGATGATGCAGCAAATCCGGATCAACCAGCTGCCTCAGGTTCCGGTGCAACTGTATCCGGGGCTGCAGGTGGGTCTGGTACATCTCAAGATGCTCCTACTGCTCCTTCCACAGCTACTACTGGCCCATCTGAGTAGACAGAAACACTGGGAACTTCTACAGGGCTTGAGCATGTTAGTCTGGAAGCAGAAATGTTTGCAGATCTCCCTGAATCCTCAGGTGTTCTTCAGTATCATCCAGTCACGGGTGAACTGTTAGAAGAGGGAGAACATGTTACCGAAATGTCTGATGAACAGGTACTGGCTCTGACGGAATTGGATGAGGTTGCTGTGAGCATGATTGATGCTACTCCGCTGGTTCAGGACCAAACCGATTTCTCTACAATTGATGAAATCTTCATCGGTTCGGATCCTGAACGTCCTGTCTATGTTGGGCAAGATAATACAGAGGTTAACGCTCTTGATGATGAGCATGTGGCAGAAAAGACAGCAGAATTTGCCAATCTTTCTTCCGATTCTCTGACAGCTCAAGAAAACCGTGAGAAAACAGTGAATGAATGGCGAGCGGATTTCCTAGCTAGGAATCCTCCTCCGCTCGCTCCGTTAGATCAGGTTAATTACATGAGTCTGGAGAAGAATAAAGCTCAGGGTCGCATTATTAGTTGGATGTTTGTTAAGGAACTTCACTGCATGGTCGTGAAACGAGAAAATGGTCTTCAGTATTTCAGAACTCTTCTCAGTATTCTCTCACTTCCGTACTATGATGTTGCAATGTTAGCTCAACTAGATGTTATCAATCGAGACGAAGAAAAGATGGTGGATCTGTTTGCAAAGAAGATCAGATTGGAAAGAAGAAGGGGTTGGAAGGATCCGTTATACAAGCCTCAATTTCCTAGATACAAGCAGATAAGGTTTACACTTGATCCAGAAACAAACACTGCTCGCTATCGTTTGGTTTATGATCCTCCAAAAGTGATGAAGAAGATACCTTTGTTGAAAATGAAGACTGACTTTCTAGGAAACTTTCGTTGCTGGGTCTACGATGCGGATACTGGAGAAGCCGTGATCCTATTCAGAGATAGTCAAGAGAACTTTAGAATAATAGATCCGATGTGGATTACTAACATGTCCAGATCGGATATTATTGTTCTGAAGGATCATGAGATAAACTACTTGGTTCGGGATCGGGAACAGGCAATGAAGTTTCAAAAGATGGCCTTGTACTGCTTCAATCTCCTGGTCAACGCAGGAAGTGCATGGTTATCGCATCATTTGACAGTGGAAAGGACGTCCGAGACTTAAAGACACGAAGACCGAGACAAAGCTACAGCCAAGGGGGAGTTTGTTGGTGCACTTGTGTCTGTACTTTGTCTGTATTTTGTAATGTTATAAACGATGTCTTTTGTTAGTCTTGTTTACGTTTTGTGTTTGATTTGTATATGTGTTTGACTGTATGTTTGACCAAGTCAACCATCCTCCTGGTTTGACTTGGCCAAACAGTCAACACTTAGTGTGTAAGTTTACTTGTGTTCGAAGGATGTCATCGAAGGATGGTTTGTATCCTTCGATGACCTCGAAGGATAACCTTCGAAGGAAACATATGGACCTCGAAGGATATATCATCCTTCGAGGTATGTATGGATCCTTCGGAGTGTTTGTGGTCGATAGATGATCCTTCGACAGTCTTTCTGATCCTTCGACACATGTTATCTGTTATGGGTATATATATCCCATGTTGGTTTCACTTCACAGTAAGTCTTTCAAGTGTTGTTGATAGTGCATGTGAGTGAACCAAGGTCTTGTAGAGAGCATTTCAGTTTGGTCAAGGGCTGTAACCGTGTCCACTGAAATACAAGAGAAAACTTTGATATATTGCGTGTCTACTCTTTCTCTTTGTAACTTGTGCTTTCATCTAAACTATCGGTTTGCATTCTAGCTTGGATTCCGCACTTGCTAGAGTGTTAAACATAACAAGGATAAGGTTTAACCTCAACCTCTGAGGGACCTACAATGTGTTTGGTGGTAGAATGGGAAACTGGATTTTTGATGATATTTTCTGCTGCCTGGCTATCCAGCATAAGTGGTGTCTTTAAGGCAGTGATACCAAAATCCAGTAACTGATTTTGAAGCCACAGGAGTTGGGCTGTACAGCTTGCAACAGCAATGTATTCAGCCTCAGCAGTAGATGTTGAAACTGCTGCTTGCTTTTTGCTTTGCCAAGAAACTAAGCAATCACCTAGAAACTGGCACCCTCCTGAAGTGGACTTCCTTGTTGTGTGGCAACCAGCAAAGTCACTGTCTGAGAAACCTGAAAGCTTGATATTCCCATTAGCTGGATACCAGATACCAAGTGTGGGAGCACCTTTTATGTATCTGAGAATCCTTTTTACAGCAATGAGATTAGATTTTCTGGGAGCTGATTGACTTCTTGCACAGACACATGTTGCAAACATGATGTCTGGTCTAGATGCAGTTAGGTACAGTAAAGACCCAATCATGCTTCTATAAAGTGTTTGGTCAATCAGCTCATCCTTTTTATCAGACATGACCAGCTTATTTGTGGCCATGGGTGTGCTGCATGGTTTACAATCATTCATATCAAATTTGGTTAAAAGTTCTTTAGCATATTTGCTTTGATGAATGAAAGTTCCATTTTGCATTTGCTGTACTTGGAGACCAAGAAAGCATTGCAGCTCACCCATTGCACTCATTTCAAACTCAGCTGTCATGAGTTCTCTAAACTCTTCATACATTTTGGTACATGTGCTTCCAAAAATAATGTCATCCACATAAATTTGGACAATCATTAAATCTTTCCCTCTCCATTTAAGAAACAGTGTTTTATTAATGGTACCTCTTTTGAAACCATTTGAGAGTAGAAAGTTGGAAAGAGTTTCATACCAGGCCCTTGGTGCTTGTTTCAGGCCATACAAGGCTTTGTTTAGCCTGTAGACATGATCAGGATAAAATGGATCCTCAAAGCCTGGAGGTTGACATACATATACCTCTTCTTGCAATGTACCATAGAGGAAAGCACTTTTGATATCCATCTGAAACACCTTCATGTTGTGGTTGACAGCAAAGGCCAGGAACAGTCTGATAGCTTCCAATCTTGCAACAGGGGTGAATGTTTCATCATAGTCAATCCCCTCTTCCTGTCTGTAACCTTGAACCACAAGCCTGGCTTTGTTCTTGACAACAATGCCCCTTTCATCTGTTTTGTTCTTGAAGACCCACTTTGTGCCAATGGGACTGACCTCTTTTGGCAGTGGTACAAGCTCCCATACTTGTTGTCTCTTGAACTGTTGGAGCTCCTCTTGCATGGCTTCTACCCAGCTGTTGTCTTTCAGTGCCTCTTGGTACTTGACTGGCTGGTGGAGTAATAGAAAGCCAGCAAAAAGACAAATGTTTTGGGTTTGGCTTCTTGTGAGCACCCCTTCATTGATGTTGCCAATGATTTGATCAGGTGGATGAGATCTCAAGAAGATTAAATCTCCTTGATATGGTATGATGGCATTTGTTGGTGAAGGCTGCAAATGTGTATCATCTGAGCTAACCACTGCTGGTGACTTTGATGACCCAGCAGTGGCTTCAAAAGGTGGTGGAATGGGTGGTAATGGAGTGGACCACTGCTGACTTTTATCCACTGTTTGAGGACTTTTGTCAGCAGTAGTTGAGGATATGGAAGCAGTGGTGGATGGGCTACTTTGATCAACAACTGTTGATGCAGCAGTGGTTGAGCTTTGACAGTTGTTTTGAACAACTGATGCTTTCCCTTTTGTGTCAGACCTTTGAGGGATGATGACTTCATACCCATAGTCTGGTGTTGTATCCTCTGATGGACCTGCACTGTTAGTCTTGACAGCAGTATTTTCAAAAGTGAATTTTTCAAGATCAAACAGTTCAGCAGGATTTGCTGGGATGTTCATTGATGAAAGTTCATTGAACTTTACATCCAAAGTCTCCTCCACTACCTTGGTCCGTGCATTGAACACTTTGTAGGCCTTGGCAGTGGTTGAGTATCCCAGAAAATAACCACAATCAATTTTGGCTGCAAATTTTGAAATGGAATCTTTTAAATTCAAAATAAAGCATGGGCAGCCAAATACCTTGAAGTATGAGATCAGTGGTTTGATTTTATACAGAATTTCATAGGCAGTCTTTTTGTGCCTGGGGTTGATTAAAACTCTGTTCTGGAAATAGCAAGCAGTGTTTACTGCCTCTGCCCAGAAAGTTAATGGCAAACCTGAATCTGCAAGCATGGTTCTGGCAGCCTCAATCAAAGTTCTGTTCTTTCTTTCAACAACCCCATTTTGCTCTGGTGTTCTAGGGATGCTGTACTGCCTTACAATCCCTTTCTTCACACAGAAGGCATCCAACTCCCTATTTTTAAATTTTGTGCCATTGTCACTCCTAAAGCTTTTCACTGGAAGATCAAATTGCTTTTCAACCTGTGTCACAAAGTCTTGCAAAATGCCTGCAGTTTCATCTTTACAGTGCAAAAAGAAAGTCCACGTAAACCTAGAAAAGTCATCAACTATAACTAAACAATATCTTTTCTTTTTGAGGCTCATGACTTGAAATGGGCCAAACAAATCCATGTGCAGCATTTGCAAGCACTGGGTTATTTTGGACTCCTCAATGGACTTGTAGGAACTTTTATGCTGTTTTCCTTTTAAACAGGAAATGCAATGTTCAGGACATGAAAACAATTTTTGTGGTAGGCCTCTCACCAAACCATTTTTTGAAATTTCTGTTATTGTCTTAAGATTTGTGTGTCCCAGTCTTTTGTGCCAAAGTTCTGTCTCTTTGTTAGAGGCAGCTGAGAACAGACAGGCATCAGCTCTGGGACACTCTTTAGACATGTCAACAACATAAACATTGCCACTTCTTTGAGCAACAAGTTTTGTTTGACCATTTTTAATTATTGCTTCAATCTTTTTGACCATTTCTGGTCCAACAATCCTACAACAATCTTTTGTGAAGAATGACCCAAACCCTTTGTCACTCATTTGAGACACACTCAGAAGGTTGAATTTTAGATTGTCTATTAGATTGACATTTTCAAATTTTACATTGCCAGATTGCACTGTTCCAGACCCCAGAACTTTCCCTTTACTATTATTTCCAAAGGATATATCACCCCCACCATGGATTTTAAAGTCTTTGAGGAGGGCTTTACATCCTGTCATGTGCCTGGAGCCTCCACTATCTACATACCATAGACTATCAAAGCATGCAGAAGCTCCCTGCATATGAAGTAAAAGGATTAGTTCATTAAGGACTCCAAAGCCAACAGGGCTTTGGATGGGGTCTCAACAGTGTCTGGTATGGATGCAGTGTGATGGGCAGTGGTTAAGTCAGGGGTTTGGACAGTTTTAGTACTGTTTCTTGCTAACCACTGTTGGGGGTCTTGCCCAATCAACTGCTGGTAACCGAAAGGATGCCTATTCACTCTGGGTTTAGAGGGCTTTTTGTAGACCTCATAAACGTGTGGAATCCTTTGGTAAGACTGTTTTTCCTTGCCCTTTCTGAATTGATTGGCAGGAGGTGCATCAGTAACCTGAACATCTCTTTTGACAGATGTTTGGTTCAGCTGTTTTGTGACAGCTGTTTGAACTGGCACAAACAGTGGTTGTTTCTTTGTGAACATGACAGATGGTGAAGATGCTGATGAACTCAAGGATGTTTTAGCCATGCACTCATTCTTCTTTTCATTGAAGTTTTTGAGGTACACACATGCCTGAGTTTTATGGTTTGTTTTACCATAAACACTGCAACTTTCAGCTGAAGTAGTGACACTTGTTTTGGTTAAGTCATAAGCTTTTAGATGGAAACAATCTTTTGTTAGATGGTTCCTCTTCTCACAGAATTCACAAAACAAGTTATCAATTTTCTCTTTCTTCTTCCTCTTTTCAGACTCCTTTATAGCAGAGGTTTTGACCACTGCTGGAATATTCTTAAGAGGAAGGACTTTAGCTTTTGGAGCCTTAACACCATCAATTGATGTAAAGTCCATTGGCTTGAAATTTTCAAGGATATCACACTCATCAGACCATCTTGGTTTAAATTGATGATTTTCAATCTCCTCAAATGCAGAGGGACCCACTGGTCTATCAAGTGTGATTTTGTTACCAAGTTTGTCAGTGATTTTCACTTCTTGGCCATCCTTGTTTGTTGGGATGAACTCAGTAGTTTCATCAGTGGTTGAAACAGATTTTCCAAAAGCAGTGTTTTCATCATCGTGTTTTCTATAACCAACCCCAAATTTTACATTGCTTTTTATCTGTTTCTCAAGCATAACCTCATACCCTTTGCATAATTCCACCCATTTTTCACAAGTGATCTGGGTGGATTCTAACTCCTTTTTGCAAACTTGGTATTTTTCTACCATAGTTTGGAGTTAGGTTTTGGTTATGCTTTGCTCTTCTTTCAAACTGCTAATCTCTTTTTCCTTTTCAGTCAACTTGTTTTTAAGTTCTTTTAAAGATCTTTCAAATTTGACTTCATCAGTTAAGATTTTGTTCCTAAGGTTTTCATTCACCTCTTTGATGTTAGCAAAAGCAATAATGCAATTGTCAGAACATAGTTTTTCAAGAACTTGAGGTGATACCTTGGCAGCAGCCATCATTGCACAATCACATTTAGGATTCTCTTCCTCATCAGCTCTCTCTTCTTCCTCACCAGCCTTTTCATCTTTCTTGTCTTCTTCAGACCATAGATCTATCATTGGTTCAATAAGGGCACCTGAACTTTCTCCCAGCAGTATTTCATCAGTCACGGCAGTAACCACTGCTTCAGTCACCTCTTCCACTGTTTCAACCTTCAGCTGTTCCTCCTCAGATTCAACCCCCTCCTGTATTGACTCTAATGCCATCAAACAAAATTCATTGTGAGAAGAATCATTTGAAGCATATAGTGCAAAATTTTCATCATTAAGATTTTCAGGCATACTGCTCCAGTCAACAAACTCTCGACTAAAGAAACTTTGTTGTTCAGGTTGTGTAACTACTGGAGCAGTAGTTTGAGGTGCAGATTGCACTTGTGCCTGGGGAGCAGGGGTTTGAACAACTTGGATTTGTGGAGCAGCTGTTTGAACATAATGCACTGGCATAGGGGCAACAGCATAGTGAGCAGTGTTTACATGTGCTGCTGGGGCATATTGGGCATAGTGCACAGTGTTTTGAGTTTGAGGTCTATGATTTGAACTAGGGTGAGTAACTATGGGACCAGTTGTTTGACTCCTACATTCCCTAGCAAAGTGTCCCAACCTGTTACACTTGTAACACTTGATTTTCGATTTATCCAACCCAACTCTTAGGTTCCCATGAAGACCTGGAAATTTTCTCCCAGTTCTCTTATAAAACTTGCTAGTTCTAACACTTAGCAAGGCCAGTTGGTGCAGGATGTCCATTTCTTCAAGGTCAGTGGGGTCGAAATGTTGTAAATCATTGAGTTCAAAGCTTAAATTGTCTGACATCTGGTTTTCATTTGCAGTGAATGTATAACCTGTAGAGTGAGGATCAGGGTTGTTGAAGTTTGCACCGGCAGTTATGTCAATGAAGTGATCATAACCCTGATCTTTACCACTACCACCAGATTCTTCTTGACCAAGAAGAGCAGTGTTACCGAATGAATAATCATCAACGGTTTTCCCTGACTCTTGTAACTTCCTTTTCTGGTTCAACTCCCTCTCAAAGGTCAGGAGTCGACCATGGAGTTGGGTCAAGGTCAGATCCTTGAACTCAGGTGCAGTTCTGGTGACAATAGCTATTGTGTCCCATTTTTTCTGGCAGTGATCTGAGGAACCTGCTATTTTGAGTCGAGTTTGAAAACGTGACCTTAACAAGCCTCAGTTCACTGATGAGACAACTGAAACGCTCAAATTGTTGAGTCAGTGATTCACCTTTAACATGACAAAATGTTTCATACTGTTGGTTCAGGATTTCCCTATTGTTTTCTATGACCTCTTCGGTACCTCCAAACTGTTCCTTAAGTGCGTCCCACAACTCTTTGGCACTGTTACAATGTAACAGTCCAGCATATATTTTGTTGGGGAGCGCTGATGCAACAATACTAAATGCTTTAGCATCTAGTTCAAATTTTTGATAATCCGTTTCAGTATAATTTTCAACTGGTTTAGGAACAAATTTTTTAGCATCTTCAGCGCTTGGCACTGTAGGAACATGAGGACCAAAGATAACAGACTTCCAACAACCTGTGGTTTGTTGAGCAAGGATGTGACCCATCCTCCTCTTCCAGATGTTGTACTCATTTCTTTGTAGCATAGGTGGTTTAAAGAGCGAGCCAATGTTGTTTTTATCGTCCTGAGATTGTGACGTCATTCTTGTTGTTTTACAGGTACTGAAAAATCAACTATAATGGTGATTAATCCTTACTCTGTTTTTCAACGACGAACAAACGATCAGTATCAACTGTTTTGAGCTAAACTATTTACGTCAAAATAATTGTTAAATCAAATTTGACTGTTCTAGCTCTGATACCAATTGTTGGATCTGAGTTTCCTTTTGATTGTACTTTTGTTTGTAAAATAAGATGGAAATGAATGAGTGTGCAGCGGAAATTAAGATGAACACAAACTTTGTATACAATCAAATGAGAGTAATACTTTTAATCACACATCTTTACACAAAGAACCGAATGACTGAATTTATTTCAAACACGATTACAATGATGATGTATGAATGCAAACTCCCCCTCAGCCCGAGCTCAGTAATTTGTTCGTGCAAAGAAGACGAATGATGTGAAGAGCTAATCGAACAGTACAAAGTACTGTACTATTTATAAGCACTTGCAAACTACTGAGCATCTTTAGCTGACGTCACCATGAAAGTGACATCTAACCTCCTAACAAACTCTAACCTCTGATCTATACAGACACTGCTTGTGTTAACTATTGCTATTACATTCTATTACATAACAGACTATAGAACAACTGCTGCAACCTTCTACTGCTGTGAACCCAGCAGCACTTGTCCGGATCAGCAGTGCTTGACTCAAGGCAGTAGATTGAATCAGCAGGTCTTGAGTCTTCATCAGATCTTTAAGTGAGCAGCAGTTATTGGTCAGCAGTTAGTAAGATCAGCAGATAGGAGGTCATCAGTTGTTGTAATCACTTTCAAGGGGAGAGATATGTATATCAGCATCTGCTTATTCTGAATCCACTGAGCTGACCCAGTTTTGGCTTTACATTATCTGTTCCTCTGATAGGGTTCAATCCCAACAGAGTGGGATTCATAGCACATTCTACGTGTCATATCTCCGAAAATGTTTGGCCGACGAAACTGCTCATATCCACTACGATGATGTCGAGGTGGATAACAGCCTCAACTATGCAGTAAAACCAATTGCGATTTTAGATCGTAACGAGAAAAGTTTGAGGAACAAGGTGATTAATCAAGTCAAGGTCAAATGGGAGCATAGAAAAGGTTCAGACACTACGTGGGAGTCCGAATAGGAGATGCGACGTCTCCACCCAACATTATTTGGTACGTACTTCGGTTTCGGGGACGAAACCCTTTTAAGGGGGGGTGGACTTGTAACACCCCGAAAATATAAAACTTTATATTAGAGTTATAAAGTATAAACAAACAAGAATTTACTAACTAGAAATTTTAATCTAGTTAGTTACAAGTTTAGAAATAACTGATAGTAGGGTTAAATGCAATTAAATTTAATATTGATTAAGGTGGAGGGGCTTGAGTTGTAAAAATTGAAACTTAATTTTAATTAAGTAAATAAAACAAACCCAACACCCCCAAAAGGAGGTGTCTGGTCGAACAAGCACACCAGGGGCGATCCCCACTCTTCCAAAACCCTCAAACTTCATTAAACTTGCAAATTGAAGGCTTAATCCAAGTTGAAATCGAAATTAAAGCATAGATTACTGATCCTCATCACAAGAGGATTACAAGGTATGTAAAATTTCATGAAAACCCTCAACTTGAATTTCTCATGTAATTGGGAAAATCTGAATTGTTAGTTGCATTGTGTCTTATGATGATCTAGGAACAACTATAGTGTCTAGGGACAAACTCCAGGCAAATACAAGTTGAAATTATGTTAAATTTTAGTGAAGATTATGAACACCATTGTAGGTGATTAACGGGTTATGTGTAAATTGATGAACACTAGGATATTGGGTGTTGTTCTAGTGTAATTTGATAATTTTGAAGTGATTTCAGAAATTTAGAAGCTAACAATCATGTAAAATGGTTGATTAATGTGTAATTTGGACTAAGTAATAAACTAGGGATTTGATGTTCAATCATGTAAAAATCTGCCCTTGAAGTGTTTGTTGAAATGCCTCTAAGAAGGCTTAAAACTGAAATTCCAAGTTTAAACGCATAATTAGAGTAATTCGGTGTATTATGCGAATTATGATTTAAAAGAGAGTTCTAAACATATCATAAATGAACTCTATAGGGAAGGATACCGGAACGTCAAGTGGACAAGCCGGTGGTGATTTGCGGTTGAAGGGCGTGCACTAAGGTATGTAACTTGACCCGTTACATTAAGTAGATTTTGATAGTCATATAATGCGTAATTGAATTTTTAGAGTAAGAGTTGTTTGAATTAAAGCGGAGATGTCGCTACATTGAATAATAAGTCAAAGTTGGTTAGAACTCGTTGGTAGTCGTCACAAAGGAGGATTCCTTAGACGAGCCAAACGGGTCGAATAATCAAAATAAGGCATGGTTGATGCTTCGGAATATGATGGATTGATCTTTGATATTGGTTGATTGATAACATATTAGAAATACGAGAATTTAAAATAATAGTATGCTAGAAAAGCGAAATCCGGGATTTGGGGTTGAGTGTAACGAACAAATTAAATGAGATATGGATTTCCAAGGACTAGCGTAAGTTACGGTAGTACCGTAACTTACGGTAGAGGTCAGATGCTTACGGTGGTTTGCCCCTGTCTTACGGCAGACCAAAAGTTTCCAGGACCTACCGTAACTTACGGTGACACCGTAAGTTACGGTGGAACCAGAAAAACTTGTAATTTATTATTCATAATCAGATGTTGATCTCGTGTTTATATACTATATAATAATGTCAAAACTAATGTTTTAACGGTTTTGACCATAGGTGACGAAGTGGATCTTACGGATGGCGGTCGAGCGAATGATGAAGAACCGAACACTACATTTTGAAGCTTCCGCAATGTTTTAAAACTCTAATAGACTTTGTGTATGGATTGTAAACAATTTCTAAACAGCTTTTGAAACATTTTAACTTAGTCGTAGTTGACTAAGGTTGGTACTACTTATGACCTTCTTTAATGAAAGTTGTGTTACTTATGAAGTATTTTAATAAAATTGGCATAATCTATTATTAAAATTTAGAAAATTAGACGGGTGTTACAGGTTATGAGATAACCAATCCTTACCCAAAACTATGTCGAAACCAGCTAACTTCAAAGGAAGTAGGGACAACGGAAAAGGTACCTGTGATCACGTTATCATGTTGCACTGCTTCCTTTGCATCCATCCTGAAGACTCTAGCATTAGTCTTCTTTCCTTCGTCCGCTTTCTTTGCATACTTTGGGTAGTTTGTCTTAATGTGCCCCTTCTCATTGCAATTGTAACACGTTGCATCCTTCAGTTTCTTGCACTCCAGGGTCTTATGTTCAGTGGATTTGCAAATCCCACAACGTCCCGCCTGAGACTGGGATTTGGAGTCAAGTCTGCATTTCCCATAATGGTATTTCTGGCAAGTCTTACACTTGGGCTTATCCCCAGACTGATGCCCATCCTTCCTTGAACCAGATCCTTTCTTGTGGTCATTGCTTCCACGGTGCTTCTTATTCAATCGACGCGAGTTGTCGTCATCATCATGCTTTCTCTTCTCGGCATCCTTGTTCCTCAGCGATCTCAGCCTGACTGCATCCAGCGTGAGGGATAAGGATATATCAGCTACTGACCTGAATGTAGCTGGCCGAGAGGCTTTCACACTAGCCTTGATCTCCGGAGCTAAGCCCCCTATGAAACGAGCTATTCTTTTAGGTTCCGGGGTCACCAGATAAGGAACCAATCTTGACATTGTGTTAAAGCTCGTGAGGTAAGCTTGGCAATCCAGATTCTTCATCACTAACGACAGAAAATCTGACTCAATCTTCTCAACCTCATGCTGACGGCAGTAGTTTTCTCGAATGAGGGCAACAAATTGTTCCCATGACATGCTATACAGTGGAACCTTCCCAGTGGCCTGAATCAATGATCTCCACCAGGCCAAGGCCTCACTCTTGAATGATTGAGATACAAACTTCACTATATCCTTTTCAGCGCACCCGCTGATATCAACCACCGTGTCCATCTCATCTAACCACGTCATGCAGTCTATCGCTCCTTTCTCCCCTGTAAAATCCCGGGGCTTGCATGAAACGAAGTACTTGTATGAGCAACCCTTATCACGGGGCCCTTGGTTCAGCACAACTTTTTGAGACGGGACACTATGATGGTTTGAAGAGTGACGATCGTCATCATCTTTCTTTGGTTCTTCCTTCTTGGAGGGAGGCTTGCTATGTGCCTCGGAATGAGTCTTGGGCTTTGAATGCGGTGCGGATCGGGTCCTACTCCGAGTCCCGCTCGACTCACTGTATTGCCTATCCAAGGCTTTCATAACAGCATTGTCAATCAATGCTTGCAGTTCCGCACCCGCTATATTAATACGAACTTCATTCTCATTCTCCTTTGGATGGCTATTTATTTCATCCGAGTCAGCTATTTTATCTTGAACTGCTACATAAGATAATGACAAAAGTTTTATTCGGGAGTTTATTATGGAATTGCCCTTTCTGGCAATTCATTAACCATGGTAAACATAGACCATATTTGGTTAATTTGTTACTCACATTTATTTAGGATTTTAATATAACTTATCCTAATTAACAATACTGTTAGTGGCACAAAAGCCTAGTCACAGGGATATTTTATATTATAAGCCAGGATTTCAGAGAATCAAGGCATGCAGGTTTGAGCATAGTTCTTTTACCTTTTCTGGACAGGGAGTCATAGACTACTACTGTCTTTTGTCTTATATGACAATGAATATGGCCCGTAGGCACTACATCACTAATGGATGTTTGATAAGTGATCATCTTACTTGATGAGTTAACCCATGATTTATAAATCATTAATTTAGGTTTTGGAATCCTTAGAAGGATCCTTGTGTAAAATGACACGCGTGATTTTAACGAATCACGTCTGTCAGGAGTGTTAACATGTTTACAGAGGTTAACCGGAATCTGAATCTTTTAATCAGGTCTTACCATCTTGGCCGGGTCTTATAATGACACAAGGCTAGGTTACACCATTAAGATTCTTTATTTAATAACTGGTAGGCAGATTAATTTAAAAGGAATGATTTTTGATTTATTTATTTCATATATAATGCATATAATGACAAAAATGAACTTTATAAACTTAACATTTCAATACATATTAAAAGATTACACACTGCCCTAAACGGGACTTTTACAAGACGAAATACCTACGCAGAGGTTATACAGAAAACAAGTCCTCGCAGGGACCAAATACTAGGGTAGATGTCCACACAGGGACTGAAAGATAAGTCCACGCAGGGACTAAACACACAATAAATGTCCACGCAGGGACTAAAACAAGTCCACACAGGGACTAAATACTAAGACAAATGTCCACGCAGGGACTTGATTGAAATAGGGAATACAATAGTACATATAGAGACTAATGATCTCGTTTCTTCTTCCCTTTTAACAGGTTTGCTAGGCCTTTAAGGAAGCCACAGTTGTTCTTACGTTCTTGCTCAAAATCTCGTTCTACCCTGTTTAAACGGTGGAGGATTTCTTCCTGTTCCGGTGGGGAAAAACGTGGCTGCTGCGATAGGTGCTGAGCCGGAGGTCTAGCAGGTATTGGATACCCATGAGTTGAGTATCCCATTCCCCAAGGTGTTTCATAAGGTACCTCAGGATGAAGGGCGTGGTAGTTTGCCGCCGCTTCTACGTAAGGGTCGACACCAATATAGTTGTAGTGAGTGTGAGATGGCTGCTCAAACGGGTTGTACGCTGAGGAACCGGCGTATGTAGGTATCGGGTTATCATAGCCGAATGGCGGCGGAGGTGGTGCAACTGGTGCAGAATTCACCTCTGCAGGGTGGTTCGAAGGTCCACCCATTTGTGGGTCTTCAGGCAGTGGCGGAAAATGACTTCCACTTGAGTGGAGAGGGGTGCTAAAGTGAAAATCCCCTCATTGCGTGGACATCCGTGCGCCTGCTCTCCTACGCCTTGGTGGATCCGGAGGTGCTTGATGAACTGATGGCGGTGGAGGCGGTGGCGTGACTGCCACGAAACGCAAATCCTCGGAGGGATCCTGCTGCTGCTGTTGTTGCTGCTCATGAGGCGATAAATGGTGAGAGGGTGTAAAGTACCACTCGTACTGGTTGAACCTCGCCTGATAACTGTCGGGACCCTGATAGGGTGTTCCATGGAAGGATGATCCATCAGAGATCTCGATAGGATGGTTGGGGGTCCCTCTTGCATGCTCGACGGGATCCGTGTCCTCGTCCATATCCATCGCATTGTCTTCTGAGAAATGGTCCTCTGGTCCTAAAGGGTTAAAACCTATTGGTTCCTGGACAAAGTTTGCCGGATTGAATCGGCCCTGAAAGACAGGAGTAGGGTCGCCAAAAGAACGGTGCGAAACGGAACGCTGGAGAGGTATAAATGAAGGTTGAGGGTTATCGGGCTCGTTTTCCGAGTTCGGCCCAAAAGAATGACGGTAAGAAGGTGTTGAACTGTGTGAGGTAGACCGTCTAGCGGGCTCAAAGAGGTTCCTCCTGTTCCTCTGAGATTCGGCACTCCTTGTGCTAGAAGGAGCTCGCATGCGTGAAGGTCCGACATCGTGATCATTGTGGGTAGTGATTGGCCCTTTGCCTCTTCCTCCTCTTCTGATTGCTGGTGGCATTTTTCCTGCTTAAATAATTTTAAATCAACAACAACAATAAAGGACAAACTAGAACAACAATTCGAATTCGTCCTATGTTCTTGTCTAGACTCGAGTATGTGCAATTGTGTCTTTGAGATTAAACACAAAAGGCTAGTGTTTAATTCACTCAACGTTGGCTCTGATACCAACCTGTCACACCCCGATTTCCACACGTTTCACCGGTGGGCCTGGTGGGGGATTACCGTGACGTAGTTGGCAACAATACAATCAAACAACACAATATATAAGTGCACAGCGGAAGCAAAAGATAGATATATTTCAACAGAATGGTATTGTAATATCATGTATCACAAATAGTTGAAAATAATCCACAGGGGATCAAAAATATAAATAGGAACATTGTTCAACAGCTTGACGTCCAAGCTTGCGAGACTTATTGTGGACGCTAGGAGAAAGCCAGCCTAGTTCGTTTAGTACCTGCAGTTAACCTTTTTGGAAAAATACGTCAGTTTACACTGGTAAATACATTCAACCGACACTTTTGAAAAAGGTTTAATAAAATAGGTTTGAATGCACGTGGCACAAACTTTTATAACTTGGGATAATTATCTTAATATAATACTTGTAAACGAATTACATGTTTCTTTGCGTTCAGTAGCCCGTTCCGTAGACTGGGTTAAATACTAATAGACACACCACAGGTATAATACTCACAAGGTTAATCCTTAAGTGAGATACCATTTTTCATATGCAGCTGTCAGGTGTACGCCTACACCCCGTGCTTAGGTCGTGGCCATCTCGTAAGATGATGCCAGGGATATCCGGGACATGGTCATTAACCCCCCAAAGGCTTTGAACAAACAAATCAAATTTTTAACGGGTCATCTTGACAATACTTAACCATTAATCGATTAAGGTCAAATGCCCGACCAAGCGGTATTCTATATACCGTACCCCAAGCCCGTATAGGGAAATAAGTTAAAAGTATTTACCTTTGCAAGTATAATTCACAACAGCTAATGCAAGTAGCTTTTACCGGGTCTCCTATTCTGGAACGAAGGTTCATAATAGCCTATTAGAATCCTAACGGGTCTTTGATTAAGCTTAAGCTTAGACCGGTTAGTTTTAACGAAAGATACGGTTCGAACGCACGATTAAGCATAGACCGGAATAAAATGTGATTTAGACCCAACAAGTTTGAAGACTTGTTTAATCCGGGTAATTCAATCACATTCTGGATTTTGAGATAAAAATGACAAGGTTTGACCCGTTTCGGCTAATTTATGTAAACTAGTTACATAAACCGAACCGAACGCGTAAATGGCGTAACGGGTAACCGTAAGAGTCCTACAAAGGTTTCCTAAGTTAATATTCTCTAAGGAGGTTGTGATATCAGTAGGATACCTTCCATTATGCCCAAAACGAGTTTAATCCCAATATACGCCCCGAAGGGGTATTTTGGTCATTTTAAAGATTATAAAAGAGATTTCCGGATTATACAGGAAATCTGAGTTTTTCTGTCCAGGTTATAAAGTTCAAAATACTTTATTTATTATATGAAATCAGTAGCAATTGGATTCGGGTTAAAATACCATGTAGAACTCATTTTATGTCCGAAAAGGGTATATTCGGTATTCACCGAATCAACACCATAACCGCAGGTTATGAGCAGGTTAAAAATAATTAAAAATCTTTAAAAATCCCAAAATATTATTTTACATCAGTGTGTAAAAGGGTTGGTGTCGAAATTTCGGGTTTAGACAGGCTTTATGCTAATTGCGCTGTTTAATTACTAAAGTTTTCTTAATTACGCTATTTAGCATAACTCCTATTCTAGACCTCGGATTGACATGAAATTTTTGGGACATGTTTAGAAATCAGTAACTAAGGTTATTGTCCTTTCACATATCCAAAATTCTCGTTTTAAGATCAAAAGGGCATTATGGTCAGCTTTTAAGCATATAACGGAAATGTGCAAACGACTTGGACAAACAACGAACCAGCCACAGAGGGTTATACCATCATGTAACCCCGTCCTAAGAGAGTCCTAAGGCATATCTAAATCATACCAAATCGGGTCAGAACTGAAGTCAAAGCAAAAGTCAAAGTTTTGCGACTTTCGGTTCCGAACCGGGTCAAAACAGAAAATGGTCGGATCAAACAAGCTTAGACCAGTTATAATACTTATTATCAAGTTATATGAGTGATAAAATAGGTTACATGCCATCTACATTGTTAATTATGCATTAAATCGAAAATTAGCATTCTGTTGACTTTTTCTAAGCAACTTTGACCCGACATTTGGACTAGTTAAATTGGGAATCATAGGGTGCCCTTTTAAGGGTTTAATGCCCACATAATTACCAACATATAACTACCCTTGGTTCGACTAATCACTGGACCATTAGTGATTAATCGTTAAGTCAACCGTTAATTACGACGGTTAGACTTCTAAGCTATAACTGTGCAAAAACTTAACTAAGAAGGGTTAAGCACACTTACAGAAGTCTAGTACACGACCAGAGGTGCTTAGAGAGGATTCTTGAGCTCTAGAAATGATCAAGAATGCAGAATGAAGGGTGTGGATACAATGGTTGTACATGAGGGCCTTTTATAGTGATCTTGGATGCTTAGGATCATTACAACTAAGTCTACAATGGATCCCAGATCACCAACAAGTGTCCCTGAGTCCTAGGGGTCGTTTAGGGGGCGCCCATGCTGTTAATAATGGCTCTAAGGCGGTTAAAACACCAAACAGTGCTGCTGCCAACTTTTTCTGTATCTGGGAGGCTGACGCGGCCCGTGTAAGGTTCTTTTAACCTTTACGCAGCCCGTCTGAATCTTTCTGACAGAACCCATATCTTTCTACTGTCCACGCGGCCCGCATAAAACTCTTGACAACCTTTACGCGGCCCGCCTGAGACCTGCTGTAAGATTTTTCAAATCTTTTACAATTATTGCAGTTGGCCCTTGGTTTTACGGAGGGGTAACCTTGCATTTTGGGGCCTTTCTTATTTACGTATAAGGGCCTCGTAACTTTTACCCATTCTATTAATCCTTGGTTAGTTTGTTACTACCCGAAAAGTCATAACTTTCAATGTTGACGCTTTTAACCCCTCGCGTACGAATTCGATCATAACTTTCTCATTTTATAACGGAACTTGATGAAATTTATATCGTGCATTCTAGTGAGCATATTTTACCGTTACAAAGCCTCGGGTTTGTTAAAGGGTCACTCAGAGGTATAACTTAAACATGTTGACACATTTAACCCCTGTAGCTTGTAATCTCTCACTTTCTTCCACATTTCGTTCCGTATGATCCATGACTCATTCGTTCGAAGGCACGAGCATCATGTAGGGTTACTGTAAAGTATACTTATCCCTTATTGACATTTTGAACCCTTGAATTCACATACTTTCTATGTTTGTCAACTTTAGTCCCTCTATAGTATTCATTAACACGTTCCGGCTTATGACACGTGTCAATACGTTATAGGACGCAAAAATTTCGAGGTGTTACATATGCATAATCATATGATGGCCTAGTCATTTAATCTAGTTTGGTCACTTCTTCTTTGAAATTCCTATTGTTGTCCTAATCATATGCCTAACGCTCCCATCAAATTTCATATTTGATAAATCTATAGATTTTTTTAGAAAATGATAAATTACACACAAAATATATAAGTAAAATTTATTTACTACTCTCGAAGGAGGTGTTCATTAAAATTGCTTAGGTGCTTGATACCTTTAAGAATAAGCAAAATCTAACTGCTCATTCAAATAGGGGTGAGCAAATTAACCATCATAATCGATAACCGAACCATAGCCGACATAACCGAACCACTAATAACCGATAACCAATATAACCAATGGTTATGGTTATGAAACTTTGTATAACCGCTCAATTGGTTATGGTTATGGTTATGAAGCTTTGGTTAACCGAATATAACCGAAACCGAACCGAAGTTGTGATGTTAACTTTATATAACGGATTTGTGTTTTACAAAACCATATAGAGGGTTTTCACTAATATAAAAGTATGCTAGTAACAAAATGATCTTGATGTAGATGTCATTTATTTTGATAAAGAACTAAGGTGTTATGGCCATAACTGTTTTTGATTGAGAATTACCTTATTAAAAAGAACTCTAAATCGGTAGTTTAACCAAAAAGTTTAGTCTTCATTATCTTATAAAATAGGCTCAAGCTAAGTTCAAATCGTGCACAACCCTATTTATTTCAAACCTTGCTTGGTTACGTAACCGAAATTAACCAAAACCGAACCATAACCGACTTCATAACCGATTAACCATAACCGAAGTTTGGTTATGGTTATGGTTACAAAAACTCCATAACCGAACTAGCGGTTATGGTTATGGTTAATAGTAAAAACCGACCCAAACCGACCCATGCACACCCCTACATTCAAGATAGCTTATTTCAAAGTTCAAACACGAGTAATCAGATCAGCAACTTCAATAAGCAATCCTAAGCACCCCGCAAAACAGTTTATCCCAGTTGCAAAAAACTCTAATTACTATATGTGTGCATTTGACAATGTGATGAAATTGATAAGGATACTGTTTTTTAACCCGATCCTATCAGCCTTATTTAGTCAAATGCATACCCTTAAACCGAACAACTCAAACATTTTTTATTACTTATTAAATTACGTAATATTTAGACCTCGTTACCAAATATTCCTCAACAGTCAATCCATCCGAAATAATATCAAACCAAACCTAGAAAGTTGCAATTATCATATTGTTTGTGCTGCAGGAACTGACACCTTAGATCCGGAGTGCTTCTCACATAAAATGTGCTTATGATCCCATCACCCTACTGTCATTTTCCTAGATGACAGTTAGTTAATTACATTTATGTTTTCAATGATTGGATTAATTAAATAGATTAATTCAGCGATGAATAATAATTTATAACATACCAGTCACCAGGAATGGCGTAAACAGCATGTACGTCCCAAATTAGTTTGCAACACAACAATACTATGTGGCTCAGATCTCCGAGAAATCATGGCTGCAAGGTGGGTTTGTAGGTTAAAACCTACCATCCGCCATCCTTGCCACGACATCATCAACTATAAAAAGACTTTTGAAATTGTCATAGCCAAGTGACATAACCCATTACCACAGCCAACCAACACAATACCGTAATTAGATCACAAAAATGCTAAAAAACATCGATTTAGTAGGCTCACATATAGATCACAGCCAAGCAACAAAAAGCCCCAAAAAGAACCTACCCTTTTTTTACCATTCATTGGTGCACCTTTTCCCTTAAAGATGAGTAAGGTGTAAAGCTGGAAGAGAAGCGTCTCAAAGGGGATGACCGCCCAAATAGGTCTATTGGAACAAATCACGAACTAAAAGATTATTAAAACCCTAACAAAAAGATTACGAAAACCCTATTAAAACCCGAACAAACAGATTACGAAAACCCTGTATTTTAGAAGTGATGTTACCTGGAAGCAGATGATGGAAACTATGGTGTCGTCTAGTTAATTTCGCCTCCACGAAGACTTCACAACTGATCAGAATTTGATGTAGCAAAATCAGTTGTTGAGTTTCAGAATCTAAAATGTAAAAGCGACGCCGCGTGGCGGAGGAAGTGGTCCGATCTCTCTCTCTCTCTAGATTCTGCACCGAACCACCGCCACTTTCTTCCCGTTCTCTCTCTACCCGGGTGCACCTTTTCTCTTTTAGGGGGCAAGGTGTAAGCTGGAAGACACGCGCCTGAAGGAGGAATGACCTCCCAAATAGGT
The DNA here is from genome assembly GCF_002127325.2 of Helianthus annuus. NCBI lineage: Eukaryota > Viridiplantae > Streptophyta > Magnoliopsida > Asterales > Asteraceae > Helianthus > Helianthus annuus. The sequence goes on along the minus strand of NC_035446.2, from coordinate 124,571,921 downwards.
CAATCGAAATAAACCACCAAGACAAACACTATTCATTTCCATGGCTCTACTAATATTTATTAATTTAACCTTGAATTAGTTAAATGTTTGTTAATTGATGTTTTGCAGGTCCTCTGTTAAAAGGATGGAATTCCAAATGGAAGTGTGACTTTCGTCAAAATCCAGCTAAACCTATTGCTGGTAGCATTTCGCTTTCAATAGTTATTAAAAGGCTAAATTGCACTTTTCGTCCTTTATGTTTCAAGGTTTCTGCAGGCGCTGTCCTTTAAGTTTAAAAATTACACTCTATGTCCTTTATGTTTGCAACCAATAACGGGCGGTGTCCTTTCTCATAAACCCAGTTATCTTTTAATGTTAAAACCCCTTGTCTCTCTCAACTTCAAACATGAGGGACCTTTTATGTAAAAAAGTGAAACATTCAAAAACCCCTCTCTACCCCATTCTCTCCTGCCGATTGATGAATTCTGCCCTTCTTCAACCACTGAATCCATCAATTTGATCTTGTTTTCTCGTAAATGATGCCTTCAAGCGGTGGTTCGTTACCACCGGATCCCCCTAACCTCTCGTCCCCGTACAATTTGGTGGATAAACCCCCCCCCCCCCCACCAAGCGTATTTCAACCAGATCGTCTGGTAGTATCCAAATCCCTAAGGACCAATTGCCACTCAAATCTCCTGGTACGCTGAATCAGAGTAGTAAGGGTACTCAAAAATCTTCAAAACCTGCTGGTATTCGACAACCCCTGTCTTCCATAAGTGTGAATGACCTTTCTCATGCCCCTTTGATGCTGCGGTTCACTCCCTTAATCATGGTAAGTCCAACTTGTCTAATCCCCTAACTCCATCGAAATCCCCCTGTATTGTTAACTCTGTTGCTGCTGAGGTTCTTTCCCCTTTGAAATATCCGGATTTGTTCCACAAAATATGTCGGATGTGGAAGGAGGTTGGGACACTCAAAGTGACGATGATGAAGATCTAGATGGAAAACGGGTTGAAACAACTCAAAGACGAAGTTCCGGGTTCACCGGAATTGGTAGTGCTAACCGGATTACCATCGAAGTAACGAGATGGATGCTGAAACTTCGTTGTTAAGTTGTTATAAGATGGAGATGATGTTTATCGCGAAAGAAACGGACCGAAAAAGTGTAGAAATGGGGTTCTGGAGTTGCCGGAATCCGGCGAAATTGCCGGCCGGATAAACGTAGAAGATGGCGGCTGATGCTTTTGTTTTGTTTTTGAATGTTTCACCTTTTTACATAAAAGGTCCCTCATGTTTGAAGTTGAGAGAGACAAGGGGTTTTAACATTAAAAGATAACTGGGTTTATGAGAAAGGACACCACCCGTTATAGGTTGCAAACATAAAGGACATAGAGTGTAATTTTTAAACTTAAAGAACAACGTATGCAGAAACCTTGAAACATAAAGGACGAAAAGTGCAATTTATCCTTATTAAAAAGAATCTACTTTAAGAAAAAAAAAACTTTTGTTCATGAGTCACATATTTCAAAACCACGTGCCCATATCGAATCATTAACTCTTGGACTTCAATGCTCAAACTTTTGTAGTTGGAGCCACCATTGGCTACTCTACACCACTGACTGTAATTAACTATGAAACGATACAAGAAGCTTTTAGGATCGAAACTACTAGTAATGGAGAATGAGAAGCAAAACAAGAAACTCAAAATTTTGTGTCTTCATGGGTTCAGAACAAGTGCTGCTATACTTCAAAAACTAGTAGAAAGATGGCCCCAACCACTGTTGCAGAAGCTGGACCTGGTTTTCATGGATGGTCCGTACCCGGCTCAAGGCAAGTCCAGTGTTGATGGAATCTTTGAACCTCCTTTTTACGAATGGTTCCAAGCTGAAGAGGTGTTTATATATTTTTTAATTTTCTTTCAGTACTAGAAAACTGTTATGTTCCCAACCAATTTTTTTTCATTGGAAAATTTCCTAGGAAAGTTAACAGTTTTCTAGTCAGGGGCGAAGGATAGTTGGTGCCCGGGGGTGCACCCGCTCCACAATGTTTCGGTTAGAAGTGTATAAGTTCCGATTTTTCGTTCGATATATAGGATCGCCTCCCGATTATTTTTCCTAAATTGTATATAAATGATAGGTAGTTTGGTAAATATATTTTAACTCTTATTTGTTGAACGAATCAAATAGCCGACCCGTTTAACGATAGGAAAAAAATTTGGGTCCCATCACTTTACGCACCTCGAAGCTTTTGGTTAAGCTCCGCCACTGTTTCTAGTAGTGTTTTACTTTTACTTTATTTCCAGTTAACTATTAGGGTAAATTACTTTTTGAGTCCTTGTGTTTTATGAGTTTTATCCACTTGAGTCCAAAAGCAAAAAGTTTAACGACCTGAGTCCCCATAAGCATTTTCTTTAACCATTTGAGTCCAAATTTCTAACTCCATCCACCAACTCTGTTAACTATGAGGGTAATTTGGTCATTTACACACAAAGTACAAGTCTTATATGCACATCAGTACAAGTCTCTTCTCTCTTTCTAAACACCACCGCACAACCACCATCCCCACCATCGCCCCACCATCATCCCCACCACTGCTACCACCATCGCACTACCGCCACCTCCAAACACCCACCACCACCGTCTCACCCCCACCACCGGAGTCCTCCAAAAGAGATACAGAATACCATGAAGCTGGAAGTACTCGGCCCATTTCAGTCTGCAAATGAAGCCAAAAGATAGCTAGTTACAAGAACAGAAGATACGTTATACCATTTGAGGGCGTTTAGATGTGTGTTTTGAACGTGATATGATGTAATGGTTTGGTAAATCCAAATTTAAATGTTTAACAAATAAAATGGCCAAAAATATATTGTTACAAATGAGATTCTTTTAACGAGTAGATTATTTCATATGAACAGAGATAATATGCTATATAACAGTGACCTCACGGAATATGGCAAAAGATCCGCCTTGTTAATCAGGAGCAGTGTCCTTTTATGCTCATCTATCTCTCTAGCGTATGCCTGCATTTTTACAATCCAATTCTTACAATAGTGCACAAAATATTATGCCCTGTCCATCAGGTCGATTCGTAAATTTGTTTTACTCAAGATTAGAAAATCATGATAACATCAAGCTTCCTAAACTGCTCTACCATTGCACAAAATATTACACTTTCACTCTGCAGGTATACTCAAAAAATAATTTACCCAAGGAGTGAGTTAACAGTGTGATCAAAGGAAGAAAAGTGGCTGGAGAATAGATCGGCCGGAGAGAAAACTTACCGGTAGCCGGAGTGAATTAATCACCGTCCTACACACCTTTTAGTAACCTTCAATCTATCGGTGGTCGTCAGGGAACTCATCAGTCACCGGATTTCATATCTTCTGTCGTCGGAACCATCGTGATTTGTCAATCATCGTCGCCGTTCATCTTCACCGTCAAATTAACAATCCCTACTATCACCATTTACCTCCATAACCGGAATCATTGGAAACACCATCATCTCCGTTAACCTAAACAACTGACGCTAACTCCAACGCCCACAATCTTCACCACCTTCTCCGATCATCTCTCTGTTCCGATCTCACTCTCTCTGAATCTCTCTCTAAACTGTTTCTCTCTCTAAATTTTTCTGTAAATTGAAAGTGTGTGTGAGTTTTCTTATGGAAGAAGAAAAGGAAAGAAAATGGAAGAGAGAGAAAGAAAGACCAGATAGATAAGGTGAAGAAAGAGACAAGGTTTTTTATTTTTAAATATAAGGGTATTTTAGTCATTTAATAATACTTAACCAAAAAATTCTAACAGTGTTAGAAATTTGGACTCAAATGGTTAATGAAAATGCTTATAGGGACTCAGGTCGTTAAACTTTTTGATTTTGGACTCAAGTGGTTAAAACCCATAAAACACAGGGACTCAAAAAGTAATTTACCCTAACTATTATATATGTTAATTAATACCATAATTGGTAATTAAATATTGTCGTAGGAATTCAAAGAGTTCTATAACTTTGAAGAATGTCTTGAAAAGATTCAAGAGTTTATGTTGGCTCATGGACCTTGTCGAATCCCCAAATCCCTGAAGTCGTTCAGAGGGTTTGGCGGTACTAACCTTAGATTCGGTGAGCTCCGGTTCAGGTTCGTCATCTTGTCGTCATGGTGACGGTTCCTCTTGCGGGATGTCGGGTCTTGAATTGCAGCCACATGAAACTCTAGTTAGAGGGCCCGAGGGGGTTCACCCCGAGGGCACTCCGACGCTCAAGTCAGTATCTTGTATGGTAAAGATAGTTATAAGTGCAAGTAAAATGTATAATCTAGAGAGGGAGCAAATGTATTATGTGAGAAGGAAGAGAAGTAACCTTCTTTTTTGTAGGGAAAGTGTAATCTGGCTCTTAAGGAAGGTGAGCTTCCTTTTTATAATAAGACACTTGGGCCATAACCCTAATGGGCTGGTCCAAGAGCGGGCTTATCAGGTCATGGCCCACTCAAACCAACTAAACATACCGAGAAAGACACAAGTGGGCTCGAGCCCAGCCACCAATCTAGGGCGATGAGCCCGGACGAGGAGCCCAAGCGGGGATCCTCGTCGTCAAGTCATCCTTAGTCCAAGTCTATTTACTCATGAATGGGCGCAGGACTTGTTCCAGTCCCTGACAATGTAGGCGGGTTGTTATCCGCCCTTCAGCCGTTCCCTCTATCCGTTGGGTAAGCATAGCCTAAGGCACGTCATGCCAAACCAATCTACTTTGTTGTCCTTGGGGTGACCTTGCATTTAGTACTTAAAATAGCCAGGTGACCCCTTAAGTAGGGTAGCCCAATACCTTACTTCAATTTATGCCTCCTTGAAGGCATTTTTTCCAATGCACTTGTTCGATAGTGCTTTTTTGTAGCGTTTATGCTATTTAGATCATCTTTGCATATACTTTTTAGATGCATTTCAATCAAAGTACTCGTTCGAGAGTAATTTCCCAAAGGGCATCGACCGGGATGCCTTATTTACCGTGTTGTACTCTTTGTACTGTGTTCCTCTAATGAGGGTTTTTGTATTGCTTGAGCTGTTAAAACTTATGAGTTTTCTTTGTACCATGTTTAAGCCGTTAAGACTTTCTATGGGTCGCTTTGTAACTTTTTGAGTTGTTAAAGCTTTGTACAAGTTTGCTTTGTCACTCGTTTGAGTTGTTAAAGCTTTATATAAGTTTGCTTTGTCACTCGTTTGAGTTGTTAAAGCTTTATATAAGTTTGCTTCGTAACTTTCTTGAGTTGTTAAAGCTTTGTACAAGTTTGCTTTGTAACCTGCTTGGGTTGTTAAAGCTTTGTACAAGTTTGCTTCGTAACCTGCTTGGGTTGTTAAAGCTTTCTATAGTTTGTTCGTAACTCGCTCAAGTTGTAAAGACTTTTCCTAGGCCCGCTTTGTAACTTGTTTTAAGTTGTTAAAGCTTCTGTTGGGCCTGTTGTCCAATGGCGTTTGGGCCACTTGGACTTTCATATGCCTGCTTCGGCATTTTTTTGGACGTAGTCGACTTAGTCCTAGCCCCACGGCCGGGCTTTGCCTTGTTTTGATTAAGGCGGCATGTCTGTATGCCTATGTACATGTTCATTTTATTGTAGGATCGTTTGGCACGTCTACCTAGATGATCCTGTTTAACCCGTTAGCAAGGTCCTCAAACCGTTCAGGTTTTTGTTCTTCAAGAAGGGGTGGCATCTTCTCCTTTTGGAGGGGTTTTATGAGGCCTTTAAAAACACTTGTTATGTAAAGGGAAACTTCCTATGCGAGTCCTTGTTAAGGGCTCTTTCCTCCCCTGAGGGGTGTTGTAATTCTCTAAAAATGGGTGCCCATGGAATGTGCAACCCTCTCCTCTTGGAGAGACTTCTTCATACGTATGTGACCCCGAGATGGGGCTCCTCTTCTTTGGAGAGATACTTTCTAAAACACAGACCTGTGGTAGAGATCTTTTCTTTTCAAGGAAGGGATACTTCAGATTCGAAGTCCCTTGTCAAGGGGGCTCCCCCCCCCCCTTTTTGAAATAAGTTGTTCGGGTGCGAGATCTCAATAATGATTTTTCTCAGATATCAAATCCCAGGGACTGGAGTACTTTCCCGTCCTTAGAAGGAACTTTACCAATATTTGATCCCGTAGCTGGGTGCACTTCTGTTTGTTGAATAGACTTCTGCAATACTTAATCCCATGGGAGGGGATACCCTCCTTTTCCTTGGGAGAAACTTGTTCCTGTTCGTTGAAGAGACTTGCGAGACCCCTAATCACATGGGGGGACATCCTCATTTTTTCGGAGGCGGCTCCTCCAAGACTTAATCCTCAGAGATACTGATCCCTATCGTGAAACTCCCACTTTAATTACCTCCCACATTTAAGTTTCAAATAATGACACATTGGATCCCCAACTCATTTACTCCCACTTTAATTACCTCCCACATTCTTCTTGTATTTTCATTCAATTCAACTTTTGATTAATGACCGAACGGCCCCTGTACTTCCTTATTTCATATTCTTGGAAGGAATTTCTTCAAGGCTGATTCTCGAGTGAGGGATATGTTCCTTCCTATTCTTGGAAGGAGCTTCTTTAAGATTGGATCCCGCTGAAGGGATATGTTCTTTCCTATTCTTGGAAGGAGTTTCTTCAAGACTTAGTCCCTAGGTAGGGGTATGTTCCTGTTTACGAAAGGGACTTCTAAAATACTTGATCCCAGACAATGGGATATTCTTCATATTCTTGGAAGGAACTTTTCCTGTAAGTAATTCCATGGAAAGTATACGTTCCTGTTCTTGCAAGCGACTGCTGAGGTACCTTATCCACAAGAGAAGGGATTTTCTTGTTGATGGAAGGGACTTCCAAAATGCTTTAGGCTTTAGGAGGGAATATCGTTTTGTTTCAGCAGATAAGGGTTTCTTGAGCACGACAGTCTGTAGGAGGATTTCACTTTTCCCTTAAAGCGAAAATGCTCTTATTAAGGTTTTCCTTTCTTTCTTTTTCCCTGTAGAATCTCTCGTATTGTCCTGCTCAGGTTCTTTCCTTCTTCAAGAGAGGGACTAATAATGTAGCTCAAGGGTTCTTCCTTTTTCAAGGAAGGACTGTCCAGGGTTTCCTCGAGGACTAACAGCGTAGTCCAAGGAGTCTTCTGTCTTCAAGGAGAGCGTCTGGATTCTCCTTAAGGACTAATAACATAGTCCGACGATTCTTTCCCCTTCAGGAGGGGAGTCAGCTGCGTAGCCCAGACTACTCGTTTCTTCAAATGGAGGGTTGATAACGTGATCCTCTGATTCTTTTTTCTTCAGGGAAGGAGCTAAGTACACAACCCAGGCTTTTCTTTACTTCCAGTGGAGGAGTTAGTAAGGCAGTTCATGCCCATTCCCCCTCCCTCCCCTTTTTTTTTTGTTTTTGAGATCTTCGAACATGAGAACTTATGGAGGTGCTTAATCCTTTTCGGAGGAGGTAATACAAAAATAAAGATCCTTTCAAGAAGTCTTCAATGTAGGACCCAATGGTGTTATACCATGCTAGCTCCCTAGTTCAGTGTTGTCAAGCGTAGTTGGTAATACTGAACTTATAAAATAGGCTGTCCCTGAGCCCGTCTGTCTAGACCATCGGTTATGAATAAAGAATATAGTTACTTTCGTTGAGTATCGAAAGTCTTCTAAATCATAATCACTTCTAATGAGCGACGTATTTATCCGAGACACGATAGCACGCCAGGATATAGCTGATAGATGTATTCGGCTGATTAGCATATGATTCTTTGTTGAATGAGAGTAGCCCGAGGTTAGCAAAAACTCTGCCCCACAATATCCCCCTAGACATACTAGTCCCTCAGTTCAATGTTGCACAAAGGTATTTCTTGCTTTTACTAATGTTGTGTCACTTTCCACCTACCCGAAGCTATATCCTTGTTTAAGGATGTTTAAGGTGATCGCTATTTTTCAATGTCTGTTCAAAAGATCATGCCTTGTTTCTCTGGTACATATCATCCAGTCCAATATTAGCCTTTGTCGACCTATCCCGTAGGTCGTGACTAATAGCTTTTTGTGTTGCTCATGTTCATGCTTCGATACTTGCCACGAAAACACTTTCAAAGAGGTAAGTCATACCAAAGATCAGTTTACTTATGTATTAAACATGTTGTGTTGTGTGTACAAGTGCTTGTGCTTGTGCCTTTTTGTGAAGACGTGATGCCATCATATCATTAAGGGGGTAGCCTACGTACCCTAACAACGTTGTAATGGGAACAATAAATTTGTGTCTAGAAGTGGTGTACGATGCAAGACTTCGGAGAAAGGCCTTGCGTAAATGTTTTGTGTTAAGGTCTAGAAAAGGACCTGGTAGAAGGGCTTGAGGCAAGACCTTGTGAAGAGACCTGAGGAAGGGGCTAATGGAAGGGACCCCATGAAAGGACCTGGAGAAGGACCGTGTAGAAAGGACCTGAGGAAGGATAGGTGGAAGGGCCTGAGGAAGGACCCTGCTAAAGGACCTGAGGAAAGGCCAGGTGGAAGGGCCTAAGGAAGGACCCGGGGAAGGACCCTGTGGAAGGACCTGGGGAAAGACCAGGTGGAAGGGCCTGAGGAAGGACCCGGGGAAGGACCTTGTGGAAGGACCTAGGAAAGGTCCGGAGGAAGGACCAGGTGAAAGGGCCTGAGGGAGGACTCGGGGAAGGACCCTGTGGAAGGACCTGGAAAGGTCCTGAGGAAGGACCGGGTGGAAGGGCCTGAGGGAGGACCCGGGGAAGGATCCTGTGGAAGGACCTGGGAAAGGTCCTGAGGAAGGACCAAGTGAAAGGGCCTGAGGGAGGGCCCGGGGAAGGACCATGTGGAAGGACCTTGTACTAGTAAAATATTATTATTTTTCCATAAGAAAGTCAAACTAACTTTCTTTTCATAGGGAAACTTTACCACATTGGTAAGAGTGAGGCATCACATGTTTCCAAGAAAAAAGGTCACATCCTGTCAAAATAGTGTCTTTTCCACAAAAAGAGGGTTGTGCCATGTGCAATATGACTTGTACCTTTTCCCTTTTTTTTTATAAATAAAAATTCAAGTATTACTTGCAAGTGAAGGTTATGAAAAGTTCCTATTTTCATTTTCCTCAAAATATACGTATCGATATATTTTATTATATTGAATGTTTAGAAGTGTTAGCATGTGCTTGTACTTTTGAGATACATGTAGGTGCTCAACCATATTCCTAACTGAGAAAGTTATACTTGAACCATATTCCTGTTCCTTTACCCTTCTCTTTTTTAGTTGTCAGGATCCAAAAGTCAAATGAATCTAAGGTAATTAATACCTTTCTTATCAAGTGTATATTTTAATTTGTATAAAAAATTAAAAGTGTTGTTGACAGCTCATGTCAACAAAGTCACGTGCTCTATGACAGAAAAGCTTGTTAGATAAGCTTGTTGACTTCTTTTCCTAAAGATACACCTTTATTTTATTTATTTATTTATTTATTTTTCTTCCTTTCTAACAAAGAAATTGACTAAGTTGGTAAGTAAATACCCATCATACAATACAATGTTATACATTAGTTAAACCATATTATCATCCAAAAGATAGAGTAAATAACCCAGTCTTCTTTGGGTAGTGTTTCATGAGCAGAGCTCATTTTTCTGCATGATCTTGGTTCCACAATTTACTTGTTCTAAAAAATGTAGAATTTTGGTAAGAACAAGTCGTAAAGCTTTTTTCGAAAAATAAAGATCCAAAAATTTATTTCAAGATGTGTTTGTACATTTTTGATGGGCACCAACTGTTTGTAATTTATGCGGTAGTTCATGTACCGTATATTTAATGCACTAAGCAAAAGGTTATTACAAACCTTCATATGTATTTGACTTTTCAACCTTGTGAAGTACAAGACACCACATCTGCACTTGTGAAAAACCAATACTTATCCTTCTTTTAATGGTATATCCTTTGTCTCGACACGTGTGCTATACCATTTAATCATTTTTTTTTTATGTTGAGCAAGTCAAATAGCCCTACTTTTTGATGGTAGTCAATCAACTGAAACGCAAGGTTTTTCAGTTCACTTTTACCATTTGAAGGATTAAAAACAAGATGTTATGCTCGGGGCATATTTATACCTACATGGACTACAGATCTCAGTTCTGAGTGTGTAAGCATAGTTTTTTTTTAAGGTATGGTGATTGCACGTAATTTTCTAGATATTCAAGGGTTATCTATATTGAGCATGTTATGAGGTGAGGAGATGAAACCTGTTGACCGGAGATGGATGCAGATCTGGGAAGCGTGTCGAGCACACAAGAATCACAGATCCGACCGTTCATATGAAGAGACCGAGACACGCTTGTACTCGGTCCCACGAATAGCGTCAATGTCGAATCCCCAAATCCTTGAAGTCGTTCAGAGGGTTTGGCGGTACTAACCTTAGATTCGGTGAGCTCCGGTTCAGGTTCGTCATCTTGTCGTCATGGTGACGGTTCCTCTTGCGGGATGTCGGGTCTTGAACTGCAGCCACATGAAACTCTAGTTAGAGGGCCCGAGGGGGTTCACCCCAAGGGCACTCCGACGCTCAAGTCAGTATCTTGTATGGTAAAGATAGTTATAAGTGCAAGTAAAATGTATAATCTAGAGAGGGAGCAGATGTATTATGTGAGAAGGAAGAGAAGTAACCTTCTTTTTTGTAGGGAAAGTGTAATCTGGCTCTTAAGGAAGGTGAGCTTCCTTTTTATAATAAGACACTTGGGCCATAACCCTAATGGGCTGGTCCAAGAGCGGGCTTATCAGGTCATGGCCCACTCAAACCAATTAAACATACCGAGAAAGACACAAGTGGGCTCGAGCCCAGCCACCAATCTAGGGCGATGAGCCCGGACGAGGAGCCCAAGCGGGGATCCTCGTCGTCAGACCTTTTGATGGTGTTCTTGGTTTTTCCCAGGTTTGTACAGTTCCCATATTTCTAGAAGTTAGTTTTTATACTATTAACTAGGATTACAACCCGCCGCAATGCGGCGGGGATTCTTTAGTTATAAATAAGTCGGTCTAGGACCCGCACATTATGTTAACCCTGTCAAACGGGGAATAAATAGACGATGAAAAACGTTCACCCACACACGCATGTTGCATCGTGTTAACTCGCAAAATTTAGAACGAAACGTAAAAACGTTAAGCCAAAGACACACGTTGCGATGTGTTATGTCACAAAATTTAGAACCAAGCATAAAGCGAATAATTTGCGGAAAATGAAAACTATAAAGAAACAAAGTTGAAAGTAAAAAACTTATGAGAATAAATTGCAAAAGATAAAAAGTGTTGGGTTAAAAGTAAAAAACAAATAGTTTTGGTTTAAAAGTAATTTATAAAATACTTTTGGGTGAAAAGTAAAAAAAAATCATTTTTTTTTGGAAAACCCCGAAAGCCAACGTTACGACAACCATATGCATAACCAATTTTTCTTTGAAAAACCCACAAAGTACACATCGCGTTGCAGCGGGGCGTAAAACGGTGTCAAATAGTACTAATGTCACACAACCGTTATCGACCACCAACACTGACTCGACCTAGGATATGCGTGTTGCGAAACCTTTCAAACATGGAAAATAGAGGCAAAAACGTTGAACCACACATGTACGTTACGTCGTATTAACTCGAAAAATTTAGAACTATACGTAAAACGGAAATTTGCGAAAGATGAAAAGTATAACTGACAAAAGTTGTGAAGCTAAATTGCAAATAATGAAAAGTTTTGGGTTAAAGTTAAAAAAACAAATTATATAGGGTTAAAAATGCAAAAGGTAAAAACCTTTGGGTTAAAAGTAAAAAAGTCAAGTTTTTTTTTTGAATAATGTGCAAAGCATAATGTACAAGTTGATATGCACCAAGAGTTTGCTTCTTTATAAGGGTATAATTGTGAAATTATTGTAGTTTTTTTTTTCTTACAGTATAAGTAGTTGATTTTGTTTTATTGTTGTGTGAAATTTAATTAAACAAAACAAGGGGGCGATATTATCAGCAGCAATACCAGGGATGCAAAGAGAGGGGGTGGCCCTACAAAGGTTCCAAAGGAGAAGTTTGTAATGATAATATCTGGGGCTAAATTTGGTGGTTCAATGTTTGGGGTGCCAAAACTTGCAGCTGCTTCCTTTTCAGCTCCCATCACTACTCCATCTCTACATCTTATTGGTATACATATCATATCATCTCTATTTTTTTTTTATAGTTCAATCTTGAGTAAATAATTTAACTACTCTTACATAGATCTGGGTAGATAAGCTTATTAGATCCATTTACTTATGAATAGGGGAGGCCCAACCATTTTGGGGCCCAAAGCACCCAAAGTTGGGTCATTTGGACCACCAAGGAAAACTGGATTTTTTGGGCATGTCCCCCCATACTTAATTTGCAGTTGGATCTGCCATATCTTTTGTCAAATTTGTGTCAAAAGGATCAAAGTAAACCTGATATACATTTTATATAGAAAGAAGAAAAAAAATAAATGGGTGCCCTAAACGATCACTTAGGTTTATATTAGAAGTAGGGCCGTAAACGAACCGAATGTTTAGCGAATAGTTTGTGAACCGTTCGGCGGGAAGTTCGTTTATGTTTGGTCGTTTAATAAATGAACGAACATGGACAAGAAATTTTGTTCGTTAAGTTTAACGAACGAACATGAACAGAGGTTGCGTTCGTTCGTTTATGTTCGTGACCGTTCGGTAATGTGTTCATTTATGTTCGTGAGCGTTCGGTAATGAGTTCATTTATGTCCGCTTGTTAATGTTTATTTGTGTTCGTTTGTTTAAAGGTTTTTATATGTTGTATTTTGTTTTACGGTTTGTAGTTTTCTAAATTTTGAAACCCTGATTATCTTATATGCCTCTCACAACATCCCTTATTTCACTATTTCAATTTAGTTTGTGTTAAAGCTTGACAAACTCTTAATTTTATGTTCATCATGTCAACTGTGTTCGGATAATTATGTTAAGTGTTTATTTATTTTTGTGGATTCTTTGTAATGTTTGTGATGAAAATGCAGATTTTATTCTAGAATATTGTATTCATTTGTGTTCATAAACGTCATTTGTGTTCATAAACGTCGTTTGTATTCATTTATGTTCATAAACATTTGATAGAGTTCATTCGCGCATGGCAACTGTTCGCGAACAGTTCACGAACAAGAAATCTTGTTCGTGAACAGTTCGTGAACAAGCTTGTTCCTTAACGAACGAACATGAACAAAGTCTTGTTCGTGTTCGTTCGGTTCGTTTACAACCCTAATTAGAAGTAACTACATAGTGTACTCTCTTACAAACTAATAAATAAAAGTTAATAACAGCTTAAAAATTCTAATCGTTCAAATAGACTTTGTGTGACTTTCTCATATTTGAAACATACATGATATGATCATAAATATATATAACCGACTAATTGTAAGTAAATAGATTGAAAATATAATTATACCTTGGCGTTTTTTCAGTCTAAATAAATAATAATAACGTCCCTAACTAAAAGTGTTTACTTCTTACGAAAACATGTACAGGAGAGGCAGATTTCATGAAGGATGAGAGCATTAGTTTACTAGAATCCTTCGTGGATCCTGTTGTCATCCATCATCCCAAGGGACTGATCGGAGTGTCGCGCTCCGGTCAAATATAATATTTATAAGCCCAAATTACCCTTAACAATGTGTTAGTGGTAGTAAGGGGTCGAACCACGAAGAGTATGTGGTTTGTGTGTGGATTCGAATGAATTAAAACAATTGTCACAATTTATGAAGCTTGCTAGAGTATTTTTGTGTTTTCGTTTAATTGAGAGATATGATTTTTAACTAAATGGATTACTGAGAATGATTGACAAATACTACTTAACGATTGCAATAAAAACGGTTACTAGAACAATAATAATAAAAATGAATCACGCCCGGCTTCGGTAATTGTTAACCTAGGGTTTCTACAAGTTTTAGTTTCAACTCAAATGCATTCGATTAACGGATTTAGTGTACCGTGACTTAGGTGCTACTAACTATCAACGTCCCGAAGAACGGACAAAAAGACACTTTGTAATCAACACAAGTAAATCCTAACAACGACAACGTACAATTACATATCACCGTTTCACGAAGTCATAACTTTTAACATCGTTCGACAATTCATGAATTCGTAACAAATGTAATACTATTGTCAAAAGTTTCAAAAACCAAACACAAATTGTCACTAAGATGAAACAAGAACAATTCGAAACACTTGAATTAACAACTACCTACGCCGGGGTGGAACCGAGATGATTAGCCGCTCATGGTAGATGCAACTTGATCACCGGATGCTTGGAATGCGGATGGAGTCATCTTGAAGCTTGTAGGATGAAGGAATGATGGAGAACTAGGGTTTATGGAATGATGATGGTGAGAAGGATGATGGAATGGATGAATTAGGGTTTTGATGGTGAATTGGGGATGAATGATGATGATTCGGGTTGTTGTGATGATAGTTAATGGAATGGTTGGTGAATGATTTTGTGATTGTGGCTCCAAGAACAAGATTCAAACCTTCCAAGGAGTGTAACCCCCGAGTTGAATGCCCCAAGACCAATTAGAATCGTTCATATATCAAAGATACCCAATTTTTCGCGTTTCAGGAAACCACAACCCGTCGCCGACGGCCTGGGACCCGTCGGCGACGGCCTCCCCATTTGCTGAAATCACCGACGGCTTGTTTGGCTGTTTACGGGCATTTTTTCACGACGGAACTTTCTAGAGCCCGTCGGCGACGGCCTAGAGCCCGTCCCCGACGCCCTCTAGTTTTTCCTGTTTCGTCCGAAACTGTTTTCTTCATAACTTCTTCGTTATAGCTCCGTTTTACTCACCGTTTTCTCCCACGTACTCGTAATTCAGCCCTCTATCATGCCATCTTCCAATATATTCATTTTAAATCCATTAACATTCCCAAAACACATCCAATCTTCGTGATTAACCCGGTTTTGTTCATTTCACATCCCCGGTTGATCCGATTCACGTCCCGGTGCTCCGTTTAGCTCCCGATTAGCTCCTTAAACTCTTTTAGACCTGTAAAACACAAATCCTATTAAAAGTAGGCTATTCAAGATTAAAAGCTATATAAAAACATCAACTTAAGCACAAACGATAACAAGTTTTCGACCACGTATCACATCCCCACACTTGTCTTTTGCTTGCCCTCAAGCAAATTTGTTTTTTCACTTTCACGTGGGTCGAACAACGAATACACTCTCCATTCCCAAGACGAAGGTTAAGGTCAATTGTCATACTAAAGTTCAAACTGTTTACAATTTTCAACCTATTTAACGGTGAAGTGACTAATCACAAAAAAAAATGGTTATCCAAGATTAACCCGCCCATAAAACTAACAAGTCATGCACATCCCTCACAATGTTCACTCCACTCGGCTTATAACTTGGCTAATGTGTATAATGTATTAGCACTTTAATTAATCGCTCAAAACCGATTAGAAAACGTACCCGCATAGGCTTGCAACTCAATCATTCTCCACCACTGAGCACGAATATCAAGCACAAATCATAAGGTCTTTGAACGGGTTGTAACAGGGCTAGGCTAAGGGTAGGAAGTAGGATATTTTAAAGTGGCTAAGGTGATGCAAATTCGATTTTTATTACAAAACAACTAATCTACGCACAACTAACTACCAATATCAAACTAGAAGGCAACAAGCTTTCGCCTTTTATTTCTCAACTAAGAACAAATATTTTTGTTCTTTTCTCAACAATTTTCTCGTCTTTTTCATAACATTTTCCGATTTTTCTCTTTTTTTTTATATGCAAACAAACAAACAACTATACAAACTTGACTCCTATAATCGAATTTCCATCACACGGGTTAAAAACAAGAAGGTTTAAGGTTATGGGCTAAAGGGTGGTCAAACGAAAGGGTTAGGCTCAAAATTGGCTACTAAGGGATAATTTTTTTTTTGGGTAAGGATATATAAATGGTGTAAACGGAAAAGGTTTACCTAATGCCTTAATCATTCTCGTGCTTGTATTCGGTCTATGGTCTCAAACGTATCAAAAGTCGCAAGTTCTACAATACGTGGCTAATGGTCCACTCAAACAAAGAAACATGTATATGTAAATCTATGATATAAAAGTGGCTCAAAACCTCACGTATAAGGGTATGGTATGTGATATGCATAAAATGCTAGTTCTTTAGGCGAATTATTCCCAAATAACCACCCGCTAAATACCCGTCATGCTATTAATTTGAGCTTGACCATGACAAAAGACCAAATGGGTTGTGCCATCCCCTGTTAACTTAGTTACTTGTGCTTTTAAGATCGCTTTTGAAACAAGAAATTTTTGAAAAATTTTTGAAATTTTCCCCCATCCCCACACTTGAGGTAAACATTGTCCTCAATGTGTAGTGTTTAAATGAACGGGTCAAAATCGAAAACTTTTACTACTCCCCCATCCCCACACTTGAGGTAAACATTGTCCTCAATGTGTAAGAACTAGAGTTTTAAAATGCACAAGGGATGTGACACGGCTAACCTTCCCAAAATTTCACCCCGGAAAAATAAAATACAAAATACAATCCACTTATTACTAAACTAAGAATCAAGGTAAAAAGGAAACGCATGCACCTGATTTTTGTCGCTTGATGCTCATATCTTCTTCTTCTCTTCATAAAACGGTTGTCCCGCGAACATAATGTACCTACAAATTTTAACCCTTGTGTAGAAGCATGCTTCTCACAACCATTGAAATTTGTTAGCTACTTAGTTCTACCATTTTTATGAAAGTGTTACCAAATCATGCGTTAAATTACCTTGATTTTTGTGGAAAAAATGTACAACAATAACAGCCCTAACTCACTTTCGTAAGAATCACGGTTGCATTTAGCGTATGCAACAAGCCCTTTTAAACCTCCCAATAGCTTGGGAGGACGAGTAGGTCTCGTGAGGGTTATATAGGGAACACACCCACAACGTTCATTTAACTACTAAAACGAAAAAACAAAATTATACAACAACAACAATACTAACTAAACTACGGACAACAACTAAAACGAAATGCGAAATAAAATATACAACAACAATTAACTTACCACCTCATGGTGGTCGAATGGCATGCTTGCCGCCTACAAACTCCTCGAAATCACCCACCGGTGATTCATACCATTTGTTGCCAAACGGTCCAAATTTCCTCACCTCATCTTCCTTCTTCTTTTCTAGAGGTGACTTTTTCGCCTTCTTTTTCTTGACTGTTTTCTTCCTTGTTTCTTCAAACCTACCAACCATAGCACACACCTTTTTGTTTGGATTCATGTCCTTTTTAGGACACTTATCCTCACCGAGCGGGTTAGTGAAATTTGGAAAAACATTTAAATTTAATTCCCGGTCCCCAAACTTCATGCTTACCGTTCACGTTGCACAATTTATTATGGCATTAGCAGTTGCCAAGAACGGTCTACCCAAGATAACTATCGGTTGGGTATCCTCAACACACCCAACATAGTCTACTACCAAAAAGTCAACTGGGTAGTAGCAATCATCCACCTTAACAATCACATCCTCCACCATCCCCCTTGGATGCGTGGGAGTCTGATCGGCCAATACCACGGGAGTATCAAAATTTTTTAATGGACCAAAATCGTATTGGTCATACAAACTCCCGGGTAAAATGCTCACACAAGCTCCAAGATCGAGGAGCGCCCTCTCAATTTTGAAGGTTCCAATTTGAATTGGAATAAGAGGATCTCCCGGATCTTGAGCTTTTTGAGGAATAGCACTCGATAGAACGGCACTAACATGTGATATCAAATCAACCGGTTCGGGTAATTTGTTGTGCCGTTTTTCGATGCTTAAATCCTTTAAGCATTCCACATGAGCCGGAACCTTTTTAATGTCATCAAGTAACGGTAAATTAATTTTTGCTTGTTTAAAATTTTCCCACCTCTCATCCTTCGGTGGGTACCGTTCCTCAACTTTTGGTGCATTAATCGGTTTAATTTGATTTAAACAATTTTCACAAAAAGAATTTTTATTCATTTTTTCAATTTTAATTTGTGAAATCGTTTCTTGTTCATTTTTACTTTCCAACTCATCTCTTGTATTTCCCACTACACCATCAACGCATTGTGGTGGAATGCTTTCAACACTACTACAAACCTCATCATTTGAAAGAAGAATTACCGCGCTAATGTGTACATTCCTCACATTGCCCGTGCTTGAACTTTGATGCTTAGGGTTCACCGTGGTGTCACTTGGGAGCTTTCCCATGCTCCCCCTCATTTGTGCCATTTCCTCCGCAAGTTGGCCCACTTGTTTTGCTAATGCTTCATGCGATTTGTCCCGAATTTCATTCTCTTTCTTGGACTCTTGCATCATCGAAAGCATTGCATCCATCTTTGCATTCAAATCACCACCACCTCCTTGATTATTCGTCAACCCGTGACCATCTTGGTTGTAACCTCTTTGGCGAGTTTGGTGCGAATACCCGCCTTGATTTCCAGATTGGAAATTCGGATTCATTTGGTTAGAGGCATTACCATACCTAAAGTTAGGATGGTTCCTCAACCCGGGGTGGTAAGTGTTAGAGTTCATATCATATTGCCTTCGGTCCCCATACACTTGATTCACCTCCACGGTGGCTTGACAATTCTCGGTCCGGTGACCGATGTCACCACATTCTTCACATACGCTATATTGTACCGCACCCACTTCCTTCTTCTTCATGCGGGCCAATTCCCGCTCCAACGTATCAATCCGATCCTTAGAACTTGCATCACGATCGGGCCATGACCTTGAGGTAGGGTGCTTTTTGGCTCGGTCGGCCGATTCCTTTTCCTTTGATCGTTTGCTCATCCGCTCCAAAAACTCCCAATCATCCTCTTCATGGTTGCTTAGAAGGGTCCCATTGCTCGTTGATTCAAGTCGGTTCCATGTGTTGTCGCCCAAACCCCGTACAAAGCATTTGACCAATTCCCACTTTTCTATTTGATGATGTGGGCACTTTCGCATCAACTCCCTAAATCTTGTGAAGGCTTCATGCAACGGTTCGCCCGAAAATTGGCGAAAAAGACCTAATTTCATCACGAGCATCGTCGGTCTTTGCCATTGAATAATACTCATCCAGAAAAGCTTGTTGCCTTTCTCCCCATGTGCGAATGCTATTGGCCGGAAGTGTAAGGAACCATTGTTTCGCTTTGTCTTTCAATGAAAATTGGAACAAGCGAAGTTTGACCTCCTCTAGTGCGAAGTTATGCCCCCCAATAGTGTTGCAAATGGAAGAAAACTCCGCCAAATGTGTGTACGGTTCGTCGTTAGACCTTCCATTAAAATGAGGAAGTATGTTGATGTAATGTGGTTTACAATCAAACATCCTCCTCTCACAAACGATTGGTGAATCATTTTCGGTGACCACCGGCCTAAAACGATCATTCACTCCCCGTGGAGGTTGTTGACGACGATAGGGACCGTTAACTTCTTGATCACCCACTCTTCGGTTATCCCTTCTATCATCTCTTCTTTCATTCCTTCTATCATCCCTTCTCTCATCCCTTCCTTGATTCCTACCTTGGGTACCTCTTTGATTGCCACCCCCCACAAAACGAGGGATCCGGTTATGGTGAGCATTGTTGTTATTGTTGCGACCCCCACCATTCCAGTTTCGTTGATAATCATTTCGTGGTTGACGGTTGTTCTCGTAACCATCATTTCTTCCGTCCCCATAACCATAATCGTCATCCCCAACATAGTTGGCATTTTGATAGCCAAATTCTTTATCTTCATATCTTCTTGCATTATGGCCATTACCCCGATTTATGTATCCCCAATCTTCATCATCGTCCACTCGATCATCATAGTAACCCCCATCATCCGAGTTTTCTGTATGAATGATTACATGTTCCGGCGATTGATAACCGGGAACACTATAAGGTTCGTCATCGGGGATTGCATTCCTCAAGTCATCAATATTGAAAAATGGGCCTTCATCCGCGGGATTGCCGCGATCACGATTACCTCTACGATCGGAATTGACATACCCATCATCAAGGTTGATGGGTAAAGAAGCTTGTCGATGAAGGTTTTGTTGTTGGGGTGTTCGTTGGTTGTTATTAGGATTTTGGTTTCTGAAAGGTGGTGTGGGTGGTCTAGAGTTGACGTTACCACCCGGTTGCTCTTGAGGTATAGGTTGGGCGTTTTGAGCGGGATTGAAGTTACTTCGGTATTGATATTGGTTCTGGTTTTGGTTTTGGTTGGAGTTTTGGTTTGCCATTGAATCGGTTTCAATGGTTGGTGTGAGTTGTGGTGTTTGGTTGGTTTGATTAGAAGCAAGGGTTGCTTCTAACCGGCTTGTTCGGTTTCTTCTTGCTACTCTTTCGATTTCCGGTTCGTAGACTAAAGGTGAAGTCCTCCCGGAGTTTCGCGTATGCATGCACTACCTGTAACCTGCACAAGTAACACACCCCGCGTAACAAAGAAAAAGACAAGTACAAAAAGAAAGCTAAACAAATTAAACAGTTAATCACAAAAAATTCAAACAATATCCAAACACAAAGCGCACGCACTCCCCGGCAACGGCGCCAAAATTTGATCGGAGTGTCGCGCTCCGGTCAAAGATAATATTTATAAGCCCAAATTACCCTTAACAATGTGTTAGTGGTAGTAAGGGGTCGAACCACGAAGAGTATGTGGTTTGTGTGTGGATTCGAATGAATTAAAACAATTGTCACAATTTATGAAGCTTGCTAGAGTATTTTTGTGTTTTCGTTTAATTGAGAGATATGATTTTTAACTAAATGGATTGCTGAGAATGATTGACAAATACTACTTAACGATTGCAATAAAAACGGTTACTAGAACAATAATAATAAAAAGGAATCACGCCCGGCTTCGGTAATTGTTAACATAGGGTTTCTACAAGTTTTAGTTTCAACTCAAATGCATTCGATTAACGGATTTAGTATACCGTGACTTAGGTGCTACTAACTATCAACGTCCCGAAGAACGGACAAAAAGACACTTTGTAATCAACACAAGTAAATCCTAACAACGACAACGTACAATTACATATCACCGTTTCACGAAGTCATAACTTTTAACATCGTTCGACAATTCATGAATTCGTAACAAATGTAATACTATTGTCAAAAGTTTCAAAAACCAAACACAAATTGTCACTAAGATGAAACAAGAACAATTCGAAACACTTGAATTAACAACTACCTACGCCGGGGTGAAACCGAGATGATTAGCCGCTCATGGTAGATGCAACTTGATCACCGGATGCTTGGAATGCGGATGGAGTCATCTTGAAGCTTGTAGGATGAAGGAATGATGGAGAATTAGGGTTTATGGAATGATGATGGTGAGAAGGATGATGGAATGGATGAATTAGGGTTTTGATGGTGAATTCGGGATGAATGATGATGATTCGGGTTGTTGTGATGATAGTTAATGGAATGGTTGGTGAATGATTTTGTGATTGTGGCTCCAAGAACAAGATTCAAACCTTCCAAGGAGTGTAACCCCCGAGTTGAATACCCCAAGACCAATTAGAATCGTTCCTATATCAAAGATACCCAATTTTTCGCGTTTTAGGAAACCACAACCCGTCGCCGACGGCCTGGGACCCGTCGGCGACGGCCTCCCCATTTGCTGAAATCACCTGACGGCTTGTTTGGCTGTTTACGGGCATTTTTTCACGACGGAACTTTCTAGAGCCCGTCGGCGACGGCCTAAAGCCCGTCCCCGACGCCCTCTAGTTTTTCCTGTTTCGTCCGAAACTGTTTTCTTCATAACTTCTTCGTTATAGCTCCGTTTTACTCACCGTTTTCGCCCATGTACTCGTAATTCAGCCCTCTATCACGCCATCTTCCAATATATTCATTTTAAATCCATTAACATTCCCAAAACACATCCAATCTTCGTGATTAACCCGGTTTTGTTCATTTCACATCCCCGGTTGATCCGATTCACGTCCCGGTGCTCCGTTTAGCTCCCGATTAGCTCCTTAAACTCTTTTAGACCTGTAAAACACAAATCCTATTAAAAGTAGGCTATTCAAGATTAAAAGTTATGTAAAAACATCAACTTAAGCACAAACGATAACAAGTTTTCGACCACGTATCAGGGACACACCATACCAAGGCTAGGTATGTAAATTAGTTAATACCTATATATGTTCACATTCAGATCTTTACTTTCATCAATCATATTTTCCTACATACGAGTTATATTCTTTTAAACCCATATAAAATGAGCAAGAGTTTTATAATCTATATATTTCCACCTTCTGGGAATCACATTCACATGGCTAAATGACTAAATATGTGAGCTTTTTTCACTTCTTGGTTTTCGGATGAATTTATGATTTGATAACTCAAGTATATTGATTATCCCACAGATGATAAAAGTCTGGAGATCTTCTTCACCTTCATTGACAAAGTTCAAGATCTGCCTTAACGCCTTCAGATTAAATAAGAAAACAGGTGTTCTTGTTGTTTAATAATGCTACCTCATATAGCTGATCTTGTTACAAAACCATAGTCACAAGTAAGCATGGTAAAAAAACTAATGTCACATTAACGTTTTCTTTCAATCATTGACTTGTGGATGTTCTATAAAACTAAAATTCGGGTCTTTATTCATAGGTTTATAAATCTTTATGCGTTTTCCTATACATGTGTAGGTAATATAACTTACGCACTATATAGATTATATAAATAAAACGACATTTGTTTGTATATATTTCCAGAAATTTATGAGAGGCGAATAAACATTGTATTGTAACATTTTTTATCATTAAAAGTTGTGACTGAAAATATGTTGGTTTCAACTTTCAAACCTGAGAGAAATTAATTAGGACAGTGACGGATCTATGTGGACGCCACGGAGGCAACTGCCCCCTATGGAAAAAAAAATAGTGTTATTTATACGCTAAAATCCCGATCGTTCCTTATTTGAGAAAAATTGGGTCAGCCACTGGAGATATTAGTTCTAAGTTCAACTTTTCAAATGATTTTTGTTACTACAATTCTTCAAGACTTCAATTCTTCCCTTTTATCGTTTTATCGTCAGTTATGAGAAATGATTTCTATGGGGGTGTTTGGGGTTGAGTTTTGAAGGAGATTTTTAGATTATTGAGTTTTGAAATCGTGAATAATCAGTTTTGAGTGTTTGGGTAAAAAAATAAAAAAAAATTGATTATTTGCGTTTAGAAAGTTACAAACACAGTTTTCCAAAAGCACCCCCCCCCCACTGCAACAAAACACAGTTTTCCAAAAATTGATTATTTGCGTTTAGAAAAAGATTTTCACTTATTTATTTTCCAAAAATGTATATTTGCCAAACACTCAAATAGTTGATTATCTGATTATTGTGATATCAAGCAACATAATCAAATCCAAACACTATCTTTCAACATCACGTTTTGTTACAGTTAATTATCTGATTCTGATTATTCAAAACGTATAATCTATTTTCAAAACTCAACCCCAAACATCCTCTATATAGATCTGCAAACGATTTTTGTAACTTCAGTTTCCCTATGACCCCACCATCCTACATAAGAAAATTTGAAGAAAAAAAAAGACTTCTGTGTTGATCAGTCAACGACGTTGGTTTAACGAAAGACTTTTTTGTTCATCAGTCAACGACGTTGATTTAACGGTTTATATAATTTATTATTTTGTACACGTGCCAGTGTAGAAATCATCAACTCTTGAACTTTGTTAGACGGACACCATCTTTGAAGTTTGAACTACTCAAACACATTTTAATTTGATTATAATGGAGAATGAGAAGCAAAACAAGAAAATTTGAAAAAAAAGACTTTTTTGTTCATTAGTCAATGACGTTGGTTAAGAGTTTATATAATTTATTATTTTGTACACGTGCGAGTGTAGAAATCATCAACTCTTGAACTTTGTTAGACGGACACCAACTTTGAAGTTTGAACTACTCAACACATTTTAATTTGATTATAATGGAGAATGAGAAGCAAAACAAGAAAATTTGAAAAAAAAAGACTTTTTTGTTCATTAGTCAATGACGTTGGTTTAACGGTTTATATAATTTATTATTTTGTACACGTGCGAGTGTAGAAATCATCAACTCTTTAACTTTGTTAGACGGACACCATCTTTGAAGTTTGAAGTTTGAACTACTCAACACATTTTAGTTTGATTATAATTCAACTTTGAAAACGATACAAGAAGCTTTTAGGATCGAAACTACTAGTAATGGAGAATGAGAAGCAAAACAAGAAACTCAAAATCTTGTGTCTTCATGGGTTCAGAACAAGTGGTGCCATACTTCAAAAAGAAGTAGAAAAATGGCCACAACCACTATTGCAGAAGCTGGACCTGGTTTTCATGGATGGCCCGTACCCGGCTCAAGGCAAGTCTGGAGTTGATGGTATCTTTGAACCTCCTTTTTACGAATGGTTCCAAGCTGATGAGGTTATCATAATTATCTTTTCTTTTACTTTTTGTGTTCAGTTTAGTTGTTATTCTATCATAATTATCTGTTACTTAATAATATATATCAATGGTTGAATATTGCTGTAGGAATATAAAGAATTCTATAACTTTGAAGAATGTCTTGCTAAAATTGAAAAGTTTATGTTGACTCATGGACCTTTTGATGGTATTCTTGGTTTTTCCCAGGTTTATTCTGTTCCAAGATTTCTGGAAGTTGTTTTATGTTCTTTAATGTGTTATTGTTGTTTCTTTTTATCGAACTAATTTTTTTATCGAACTAGTTTTCTTTATCAGGCCAATAGACTATAGCTTAATTGGCATAGGTGAGGGGAAATGAAGATTTGGGTTTGAGGCTATAAGTAGGGGTGTTCATCGGCTTGGTTTATTGTTTATTTGGTTTATTCGGTTCGGTTTATTCGGTTTTCAAAATTTTGTACCCCAAACCAAATAAGGAATATGCAAACCGATCCAAACCAAACCAAATTCAATTCGGTTTGGTTTCGGTTAGAAACCAAATCTAACCAAATTGTACCTAAGTACTTTTTTTTTCCTAATTTATATTTATGTTTTGTTCCAACTTTTGAACATCGCAACTAATTTATACCTAACAATATATGAATACAAGAAAGTTTCATTGTGAAATAAAATAAAAACATTCATAAAGTAGTCATAGACACAACCACAAAGTTAAAGCTTCAAAATATAAATCATAGAATAAATTGTTAACAAGTCTAATGGCACAAAATATAAATAATCTTCAAACAAAAGTCTTTCTCCAAAAAAATGTAGAAATCCTAAACCCTAGTTTCTATAGGTCCGAAGTTCTATTATTATAGAAATCAGTGGGTTTGAGTTGCGCTTAGATTTACATTTGATATTTTGGGATGCATAAAAAAAACTATTTTGGGCTAATAAATTGTATATGATTTATAAAATATTATTATTTTTATTTAATAATTAATTAAGTTAAATGGTTTATTCGGTTATCCAAATAAACCGAATAAACCAAATGAAATAAAATATGGATCCATGAACCGAACCAAAAACCATATTCACAATTCAGTTTCGGTTAGAAACCAAACCAAAAACCGAATTCGTTATTCGGATTGGTTTATTGGGTTACAGTTACGGTTTGATTTACGGTTTTTATTTGGTTACGGTTTTTTCTGAACACCCCTAGCCATAAGTCTTCAAATCTGATCCCAACAGGTTTTTACCACAATGGGCCTTTGGGTGACGGGTTTTACTCGTAACTGGAAATGATGGGCTTGGGCTACTCAGCGTTGTCTGCGGTCGCGGACGTATAGAGTCGCCTTTTGTCATTGAGTTGCCTTCAGGCTTTTATTTCGTTGGTCGTTTAAAAAAAGTTTTTTTTTAATCAAACTACATAAAAAGTGGTTTTTCTATGTTTAAGTATAGGAAGTGATTTAAACCGCTGATCTTATGTCAATTGTGAAAATTGAAGCACTGACATAACTCGGACTTGGGTTCAATCCCAAACAAAATGATAATTCGGTGTAATTTAGTAGTGATCAAGAGTTGTGTACCATTACCCGTTAAAAAAACATAGCTCGGACAAAATAGGAAGTTATAAACTATTAAAATACCCTCGTTATTTTTTTTTTCAAACATAGATTACACTAAAAATTTTATATCAACTTTTTTGTATATAGTTCATTTTTTAAATTTATATAAATCGAATATTTTATCATCTTTAATTTCAAGCATAGTATTCTTATATTTAACCGAACGACGTATTTTTGTATTTTTATATGCATACACACTTTAAACAAACTACACCGATGCGAAGAATGTTTAGATATGCATATGTCCTAAAATACATGTGTCCGTCTAGGATTCTTGGCACACTTCGCACCAATATAAGTATTAATAAATCTTTAATGTTATTGTTGTTTAAAAAAACAAGGGGGCCATGTTAGCGGCAACAATACCAGGCATGCAAAGAGAAGGGGTGGCCCTAACAAAGGTTCCAAAGGTGAAGTTTCTAATAATAGCATCTGGGGCTAAATTTGGTAGTTCAAAGTTTGGGATCCCTAAACTTGCATCTGCTTCCTTCTCTACTCCCATCACTACTCCATCTCTACACATTATTGGTACATAAATCATGCCATCTCTATTTTTTTTTTATAATTCAATCTTAATCTGCTTAACTAGTGTTACACAAATACATACAAACGAGTTAATTGGACTCGTTTATAAGTAAACGTGTAATAGGGGTGTTGATTGCATTTGTTATTCGGGTTTCGGGTAATTTGGGTCAGATTATTCAGGTAGTTCGGGTCCAGTTATTTGGGTTCTTGTGTATTATATTATATCTGATACCCGACCCTAATAGTTATCGGGTTCGTCAGGTACGTGTTGTTTGGTTATCGGGTCGAGTAGTATGGGTTTGGAAATATTTGTTAATTTTTAAAAACTTTAGTTTATATACTACACTTTTGGTCCTTAAAAGATCCAACTTTCATGTTGTTTGGAAAGTTAATATAATTCAAGACAAGAACATAAATTTGGAAAGTTAGTGTATTCACAAATTCTAGATAACACGCCAAAAGTTGAGCCGATGTAGTTCGGGTTAATTGGGTTTCGGTTTATTTAGGTTTTTGATGTTTAAGGGTCTAACAGATACCCGACCCTAATAATAATTGGTTTAGGTATTCGGGTAACATGTTTGTTTAGGCTGGGATAATCGGGTACGCTTAAAATCAAAATACCTAGATCATATCATCCTCAAAAGTAGTATTTTCTGGTAAACTACATTGAAGATCTAAAAATAGTTACTTTAATAAGAATAATTACAAAATACTTGTTATTAAATGACTAGATTAATGATATCTTTTTAATAAAACAATTTAAGATTTAAAAACATTTGAGATGCATTTGTGTGACTTCTCATATGTTTCATATTTATCAGAATCATAACTGACTCATTTTAAGTGAATAGGTTGAAACATGACACCATTGTATTTACAAAGGCTAAATCAATTATAATATCTCCAAACTTATAAAAAAAAGTAAATATATAATTTTTTTTATGAAAACACAGGAGAGACAGATATTGTAAAGGAGGAGGGCATTGGTTTACTAGAGTCCTTCGTCGACCCTCTGATCATCCATCATCCCAATGGACACACCATACCAATGCTAGGTGTGTAAATAAGTAAATTACTTAACCATGCATGTTCATTTTCAGATTTTTTGTTCTCAATGAATATATTTTCTTACATATTACATATGGGTTATTTTTTACATAAATCCATATAAATGTGTAAGGAACTAGAATCCATAAAGGGAGTTGAAATTTCATGGAATTGGAATTAATTCCAATAGAATTTCGTATTGTGTTTCGTTTATAAATCAGTAATTGGAATTGAAACAGTTAAAAAACTAAAAAGACAAATTTGTCTTCATCTCTTTTATTTGAAAAAGTAAAGAATGGAAATATGACGTATTTTGGTAATTGAAAAAACTTCAATGCAAAATTATAATTTCCTCTTAAATAGGAGGATTGTTAAATTTGATTGATGGAATGTTTTCTACTTCCATTTTTATTAAAAACCAACCAAACATGATCTTGATAGAATGTTTTCAATTGCAATTCTAATTCCTTTGAAATCTATGAACCAAACGACCTTAAGGGTTTTATATCTTCCCACCAATAAAGTAGGGGAAGAGGATAACATGGTTTTTATAATATTTTGATTTTCAGACTATCAAAGAGATATTCTTTTTCAGTTTTCATATAGGATTTAGATCGTTTTTGTGACGATAGGCTTTGATAAGTAACTCGAGTTATTGGTTATGGCACAGATGATAAAAGCTTGGAGATCTTCTACAACTTCATTGCCAAAATTCAAGATCTGCCTTAATGCTTATACTATGGGCTCGCCGATAAAAATAAATAAAATAGTTATCTTTTTGATTAAACATAAATAAAATTCGAGGTGTTTATATTAAGCAAATTATGTATATAATTCGGACTAGTGTTCATATTGTTTAGAAGTGCTACTTCATATAACTTTTTTTGTGGTAAAACCATAATTAAGTGAAAAATAATTATATACGAGTTACATTCACAAGTGAGCATGGAAGAAAATGTCTAACGTTTTCTTTCAAATGTTGGATCTTGTGATTTTACTATGGACGTTATATTTAACTGAAATCCGAGTCCTATACTGTTTAATTTTTGTTAGACCTACAAACCTAACCTTTTTAACAAATAACTTTGACTAACATATCACAATAACAACAAATTCTTGAAATTCTAGAAAACATGATAGTCAAGGATGAGGTGCAAGTCTACAACCAACAAAAAATCATTTTTCCATATAGACAAAATTGCATAAAATAACTTTTTCGTACTTCCAAAACTGCACGTGATACCTTTCAGTTTGAAAATCGTCCAGATCAACCTTTAACTTGACATTTTCTTACGAGAATCACCATTTTAGACTAACACTGTTAAATTTCTTGGCAACAGTACCATATTTTTAAGCTTATCTTATGAATTTGTTGTTTTTTTAATACAAAATAACATGTGTTGATGGATGACAATAACATTAGTTTCTACGTTACTTTCATAAACCATAAACTACTCTCGCTTTTGTCTATCATTATAAATTTGTGACTATCCATATTTCATTATTGACAGCTATTCAAACCTAAGTTCATATCAACATCACTTTCCATATGTTAGGTGGTTGGCCTAAATTCGTTATGAACAATCTTCTTGCATTTCTTAACCAAGTTTCTACAAGTTTAGTCAGAATAAAATAAAGGGTTAGAATCGAAAAAAGTTATAAATTAAAGGGTCAAATTTGCCATTAATCACCAACTCAAGATCGAATCTCTTTTCCCAAGAGAAAAAAAAGGTAGGAATCCGTTTCATCTCCCCTGCAAAATATAACCAAAATGTCGGACCTAAAAACCCAAACACAGACCCGCTTTATTCCACCTCACGCGCCGAAACCCGATACTTAACGCGCCACCTCACGCGCCGCCCCTACCCTTCCCCTTCCTTGCAATCACAACTAAATAACTTCCTCAATCCAAAAACCTGTTCAGATGATGGAATCACCTAACAGTTCCACCGTACAAGTCAACTCGACGAATAAATCGAACAACTCATCGGATCTCGATCACTCGGATCCGAATCCAAAACCGAAAGTTGTTATCGCTTCCGTTGAAACGGGCAATGCTGACGTCACTGACGATCGGTTTTCGTCAACAACGCCGGCGGTTAACTCGCCGGCTAATCGATCGAAGAAGTCGGTGCGGTGGAGTGAGGATTTGGTGGAGGAACGGACGTTGCCGCCGTTAGAGAAGAGTGATGATGATTACGGATCGTCGAATCGTTACGTTAATCGTTCTCGTGAATCGAGTGATTCTCCTGCATTTAATATGAACAGTTAGGGCTTGTTCATACCTTACTTGTTATGCACGCATACACTTTGCTATCTAATTGCAGTTTTATAAGTTTTTAGTTTACTGTGTGTATGCAATATGTTTGTAGGAATAGAGTTGTAATTGAGCAATAAGAAATGCAATATGTTTATGGATTTTTAAGTCGTGGTTGTGTTTTACAGATTCTATGGCAAATGTTAAAGATACGTTTGGTAGATGGAGAAAGAAGGTTGGAGAAGCTACGAAAAAAGCTGAAGATCTTGCGGGAAATACGTGGCAACATTGTAAGTTTTTAGTCTGTTATCTTGTTGTGAATTTGTTTTGCTGATATTTGTTGTTTTAAACTATATGAATGCATCGTTCTGGTAGATGATCGTGATGCCTTTTAATGAGGTTTAATTGCAAATTAGGTGTAGACGTTAACAGTGTTGTAAGAATCGCTAGGCACTAGTCGGGTGGTGGGGTACCGACTAGCGATTAGTCGGGATTAATCGGATTGAGTTTTTTATATGTAGTTTTTAGTTGCATATATACACACATTTTTACATGTAGTTTTTTAATGCAGACATGTTTTAACCCCTCATTGACCCTTTTTTTAAGTAATTGGAAGGAATTTATAAGGTTGGGTCGAAATTTGGCTGGCGTCTAGCCAAATTTTGGCCAGAATAGGACCGCCATTGACCGCCTAGCAATTAATCGGAGACTAGTCGGGATTTTTTACAACCATGACGTTAGATCTTTTGAAATGTATTTAGGTATTTGTATGTGCTTGAGTTGAAACTTGAGTAGTGTTATATCATCAATGGTAATTCTTAGCTCAGTTTTAACATCTATCTTAGCATTGAGTGGGTTCCAAGTGATGAGTTTCATGCTTATTATAACTTGTATGGTGATCGGCATGAGCTTGGACATGAAGCATAATCCAGAGGCATGAATTAACTTGTGGTTAGCCTGTGATTGTTTCTAGAAACTGAGGGTGGGGGGAGTGCTTGCCTCCCGTGCCACATCAGCGCCACATCAGATTTCACCACTACTTGCCAAATTACAGGAAATACATATGCTTCTCATGCCACAACCCCCTTATAAATTAAAGTAAAAAAACTAACTAAAATGTGATTGGTTAGATTTGATATTGGGCCCACCCCAACCCACCTCTCCCTCTCGGTATAATTGGCAAAACAACACACATTGTCGCTCACCACAAGTCACCGAAAGCCAAGGGATGCAACTCACTGATGTGCCGCATGTTGCCGCAACATGCCAATGAGTTGGTGCCGCTCATTTCGAGCGCCCTGAGAGAAAGAACTTGAAACATTATAGTATGCAAGCTAGTACTGCCTCAGTGCCTCTCTGAGTTATTATTTGAGTTGACTAAATTGCTAGAATGCTAATGATATATTGAGGTTTTACAAGGCAGAGAGACAAGCTTTAAAATAATATGATGGTGTTTAGGGGTTGGAGACTGAATTTAATCCATTCAAGTATTCAACTAGGAAAAAGGACTAACTAAAGAAAACATGTGGAAAAGACTATTGTTCAAAATAATTGGAGTTCTTATATATATGACCTTGTGGTTCTGTAGAAGTGTAGATGGTTGCTTGTCCAATAGCTGAGCATTGGAGAGATATATTTTAAGTCAAGACGTAACTTTTTTTCCTTAGAAATCTATTGTGGAAGGCACCTATGCAGTCAATAGCGTGCTATAGCGGTTAGCGGACATCCGATCGCATAGCGGTCACTTATAGCGGTTCTGCTATTAGCGGTGCTAAGTGCTAACTGCCGCTGTTTTGAATCCCGCATAGTGGTCGTAGCACCGCTTTTCTAGGTTTTTTAATTTTGAGGCCAAAAGTTGGGTAAAGCCCACATAAATCAGTTATTTGTTTGAAATAACCCAAAAGTAAAGGCCCAAACACTAATTAAACCTTGTCCAATCCTAAATCTATTGTGTGTGTACGGTACAACTGAGGTCAAAAGTTCAAACGTCACATTGACACTTTCATGTTTTGAATTTGATACTACTATTAATATTTTGCATGATATTACTATCAATTTTGATATTACTATTAATATTTTTCAAAAGTATTTATATATATAAATACATAAATATAAAAATTATTGATATACCACCGCTATAACCTATATATCATATAGCGGACCTTGACCGCTATTTGATTTTGGACCGCTAGAGTTACCTATAAGCATCATGATGAAAATAAGCATGGACTCTTTAGTGCATTTGAGATTTGTTACTAGCACGGCCAATGATACTGTTTCAACAGTCATCACTTGTACAAATCAAACTCTGTCAGTTGACCTATTAGACCAACTCTTTTTATGAAGATTAGCTATCTTTAGCAAATGTAAACCTAAGATCATATCTAGGAAAACAGATAGGCTCTTAGCCTCTTACTATGCAGCCCTACGGGAAACAGGTTACATACTTGATTAGTTGTTTGGGGATTACAAACTGCATAATATAAACTTCATATAAAAGCATAGTTATAAGTGTATCAATCTAACTTGTGTATGGGATTATTGTTATGAATGCAACCAAACATTAACTGAAAATGAACCAGGCACATGTTATAAACCATTGAAATTTATAGACATAGAGGTTTTTCCTAGGGTTCAAAATTTGTTTCGAACTTTGCACACTCACAGTGTGCACAAACAAGGGAGTTAAGGAATTTCACAAACCCTAATTGATTTTTTGCCCAACAGTTGTGTAAAAAGATACATTTGGCTATGTGTTACCGTATATTTCTTCATATGGCAGGTGATATTATTTTGGTCATCTTCTTTGTCATGATATATTACAGGCCATCAACTGTGTCGTTATTTATATAATTAAGTTGTAATAGTGATGAAAAAAGTTGTTTATAAAGCTTCAAACCGAGTAGTTGTTTATACTGTTTTCTCTTTTTTAATTTATTTTCCCATTAGTTTTAATTTTGTTTTGTCTGTATGCAGCTTTTTTTTTTTCAAATACTTTTACTTGATGGTTGCATATTAAAAGTATATTCGTATAATATCCATCTAAAAATGTAAGCCAGTTATTCACCTCAAAATTAATTAAATTTTTGTGTACGTTTAATTTAGTGAAAACGGCTCCTAGTCTCACGGATGGTGCTTTGGGAAGAATTGCACAGGGAACTAAAATTCTAGCAGAAGGAGGTTACGAGAAGGTTTTCAGACAAACATTTGAGACAGTTCCTGAAGAGCTACTTGTAAATTCATATGCATGCTACCTGTCAACTTCAGCAGGTCCCGTGTTGGGGGTTATATATGTATCTACAGCTAAGCTTGCATTTTGTAGTGACAATCCATTGTCATATAAAACTAATGACAAGACTGAGTGGAGCTATTATAAGGTATGTCTGTTAAGTCAGGGGTATTTCTGTCTTTTTTGCTAACTCAAAGGGCAATTCGGTCTTTTTCACTTAAAGGGGGATTTTGTGTTTAGGTGATCATACCATTACAGCAGCTGAAAGCAGTTAACCCTTCTTTTAGTAGAGCAAAGTCTGGTGAGAAATACATTCAGGTGATATCCGTTGACGGCCATGAATTTTGGTACATGGGTTTTCTAAACTACGATGGTGCCGTCAAGTGTCTACAGGATGCCCTGCAAACACGCATTACATCTTCCATTGTGTGAATTCGGTTTTATTATGTGAAAGATGCTTCTTGATATCTTCGACGGGTGCTTAAAAGCTTTTTCCCGATGAAAGATATTTGAGGTATAAAATTGTTGTAAACGCTCTCATTTATGGTGTAGAAATGATGCACATTCGGTTTTTGCATACAGTTCAGTTGCTTTGTAATTTTATTTCTATTTATATTTGGACATGTTAATTTAAGGAATAATGGATTTTAATAATCCCAACTGTTGCTCGTTGGCCGGCAACGGTCCCAACTTCAAAATTTCTCACTGGCAGTCCCATCTTTTCACATATTGGCCTTCAATGGACCCCGACGAACAGAGCCCTAACACCGTTAGTCTTCGGTCGTCGGAAAAACGTTTTTGGCCGGAAAAAGGTTTCAAAAGGTCCGATCTATGGTTACAAACAGGTTTGGGACGATAACTTTGAGTTTCCCGGCCAAAAGTTGAGTTTTCTGGCCAAAAATAAGTTTTCCGGCGATAAAAGAGTTTTTCCAGCGACCTCAATAATTGGGCTTTTACTAGAAAAAAGGTTACTAAAGGTCCGTAATAAGGTTACAAAGAGGTTTGTGACAAAAAGGTCAAGTTTTCCGGCCAAAAACGTTTTTCCGGCGACCGGATACTAACCGCGTGAGGGTTCTATTAGTCAGGTCCATTGGAGGCCAATATGTTAATAGACGGGACTACCAGTGGGAATTTTTGAAGTTGGGACCGTTGCCGGCCAAAGGGCAATAGTTGGGATTATTAAAATCCGTTATTCCTTAATTTAATAATTTGTAATTCATGCTGTGTTGAGAACTATTGAATTTTGGAGTTTTGAAGCAGTTTGTTTGTGGGTTATTTTGAAGTTTTAAACTAAAAGCTGGGTAGGAATCAATAGCTTATTTATGTTCCTTTTTCTCATTCTTCTAGGGTAAAAATATTTCAAAAAACGTTTGGATTAGATTAATTTTTTTCTTGGTTTTTTGTATGTTTTCTGTTAATGATGGTGTTTGTTTTAGTGAAATGTAAAATTTAAAATCGAAATTTACGTGATAACATACTTTCTCAGAACTCGAAGAGAATGGATTAAGTTCATTCTAGCAAAGAAATTCAACCAAAAGAATTTGAATGTCATATTTATGCTTAGAAATTAGAATGTTAAAACTTCAAACAACTATGAACAAATGTCTTTGGATTAGTGGAATGAGAATGAATGTTTGGATACGGTTGCGTGTTAGGTGATTGTTTTAGTGAAATTTTCTAATCAAATTAGCATCCGATTTGAATTTAGGATTTCCTATTCCATTTGACAATTCAAATTGAGATTATATACAATCCCTTTGTTTGTAATAAATAATCCTAAAAATGTGTTTTTAATCTTTCTTTATTGGATTTATTTCAATTTGAATAAGCCTCTCAGTTTCTTTTCCATATACCAAGTTACACCATTTGACATTTTAACTAGAGAAAAATACAATTTGCGTCCCTGTAGTATGTCCCAAACATCAACTTGAGCCCCTAAATTAAATTTTTTGTTTTTTGAGCCCCTGACTTTATAAATTCATAACAGTATGAGTCCTTCTGTCAAGCTGCCGTTTGTTTGACTGTTTGAGCTAGGGGTAAGACCGTCTTTTTGCTTTATTTCCCTTCTAAAAACCCCAAAAATCACTATTAAGCCCTAATTTATTCCCGCCAAAACACATAGACGGTTGATTGTGCAAGAGAGAAATCCAAAGCGATGGTCTTTACATGGCGACTTCGTCCTCAAGGTGAATACTACGATCCTGAAGATATATATGGTAAGTTGATTGTGTCTTCTTCTCAGGGGTATAGTTTGTTTTCGGTAAGTTGAATATCATCTGATGGTTTGATCATTTGTGTTAACAGGGGATGAACCCAGACTATTTTCTCTAAAGATTAACCATGGAGGTGAGTTTACTGATTATCCAGGAAGGGAGTATGTCAACGGTAAGGTTAGTTACATTGACTGGGTTGAGTTTGAAAAGTTAAGTGTTGATGTTCTTCGTGAAATGCTGAAAGATATAGGTTACTCTGTAGATGATGTGTTCAATTATTTTGTTAAAGATCCTAATGTGTGTTTGGATTTTGGTCTTAGACACTTTACTGATGATGATGAGTTAGATTATGTGTATGACCAACTTAGAAAAGGATGCAAGTTAGTAGATTTGTATGTTGAAATAGGAGAATCTAGAATCAAGGATTCAACTGCAATGAGCTTGGCTTTACTAGATAATGTGGGTGAAGATAATGTGGTTGAGGGTGAGTCAGAAAGTAGCGAGGCAGTTTCTGAGGGTGAGTCAGAAAGTAGTGATAAAGAGAACAGTGATGAAGAAGATCCAGATTACACATTTGATCAGGAACCAGATAATCCAGTGTTTGATTATGAAGTAGATATGAGTCAGTTCAGGGCATGTGTTGACTTTGATCCTGATGAAGTCAATGAGACAATTAAGGATGCTAGAAATGAGAATACTGAAGAAGAACTTAGGCAGGAAGATATAACTTGTGATCATGAGGATTTTAGTGATAAAGATGATAACTGTACACTGCTGGACAAGGTTGCCAAGAAGGTAAGGAAGAAGAGAAAAATTACAGGTAATGTTAGTGACTCATACCTCCCATTTTCAATTGGTCAATTAATACCAGATAAAAAACAATTGAATGACATGGTTAAGACATATGATGTTAAGAGTAGAAGGCAAATTTATATATTAAAAAAATGATAAGTTGAGGTTCAGAGTTATTTGTCTTGGGACTAATCCTACTTTGGGTTCTGGTGAGGGGCAGAATAGTAAATTTAGAGGGCTAGGGTTAAAACAAGATAAAAGGCACTTGAAGCCCACTTGTCCTTAGGCGGTTCAGATCTCCAGGAGAACTGAAAAGGAATCTTGGTGTGTGAAAATGTAACACCCCGTGTTTTCCAAAGTCAAAGTCAAAGTCAAGTGTTGACTGTTATTGGAATTAAGGATTAATAAAGATTAATTTCATTTTAGTTTCATTTTGATTTTCGTATTATTTGGAGTAAGTGTTGTATAATCAAACTAATCGACCGATAATCGAGCTGTGAGTCAACGACCGACTGTGAATGATAGGAAGTAACAAAGCAATAAAGCTAGTCAATCAATAATCAAGCTAATCGAATCAATCATCAAACTCAAGTGTGGGGATTTTAGTACTTTTTATACGTGTGCGTGTGCCTTATGTGTTACTTGTGCATGTTTACTTTTATGTTAAAGTGTGTGGTGAATCAATCAAATCAATCAAGACTCAAAGGTGAATCAAACTCAATGGAAATCAAACCCGAAATGGTTGTAAGGATGCTTGTATATTAGATATAGTAGTTGGAACTAAAAGTAATTTGATTAGGAATTCTATCATTCTCAAATCATCGTTCATCGAAGTCGAAATATCAAAAATCGTCGCGAAACACTCAAAACTAGGCAAGCCGTTCGAACAGGGCAACCTGATCGAACAGGCTAGCCGATCGAACAGGGCAACCTGATCGAACAGGCTAGCCGATCGAACAGGCTGTTCGATCGGACAGCTGCTCGATCAGGGATGCTGTTCGATCAACTGACCCTTTCCTCTTTTGGAAGCCTATAAATAGGGCTGTCCTTGTCAAGCTTTCCACTTTTGGAAAAGCTCTGACCGACCAGCCTCTTCTTCTCACTAAATCTCAGATTTCTCTCAAACCGGTAAGTATTTCACTCTAATCCTTGTACGTTTTTGTTCATTAATCGATTCTCCATCTTTCTATCTTTCAAAATCTGAATTTCATCCATGAAATCACCAAGATCTAGGTGTTCTTGAGTGATGTCATCATGGTGTTCTTGGTGTTCATCAAGGACTTCATGTTCTTGACTTCATTCAACCATGAATAAGCTAGATCTAACCGATTTCCACATCAATAACCTAAGATCTTCCAAGGATCTTAACATTTCACGGTGGAAAAGGATTGGAAGATGGGTTTCATCTATCTTTCAACTCTTTTACACTCAAAAAGGTGAAAACGAGACTTGAACCGATTTATAAATCAATCTAAACAAACACATGGTTCAAGATTCGGGTTCCACCGAGAGATATACCGATTTCGGGTTAAACGTTAAACTTAGGTTCCAAACCGTCTCTGACCGAGTTTGGGTGATTCCTGCTCGAGTCAGTAGACTAAGTAGGGACTTCAGCTTTGTGGTCCAACTCGTAGTCAAAATATCTCTAAAACATCAACAAATAACGGGAATAACCAAGTGTTAAGTGAAAGGTTAACCGAATCGAGAAGCTGGCCGAACGGCTAGGCTGTTCGATCGAACAGCCCAACCGAACGACTATGCCAGCCGATCGGCTAGGCTAACCGATCGACTAGCACTTAGACCCACCAACTCGCAAAGTGTAGTATTGACGAGGTACTGTTCGATCGATCAAGCCACTCGATTGTAAACATTACTGCTCGAATCATGAGATACTATACTTCAAAACACTTAGACTTTTCGAAACATTGGAATGTCACCCGATCGGGCATGCCAGCCGATCGAGTGACATATTTTGAAAACGATGAAGTGCTAACCGATCGGTTGGGCTAACCGATCGAACAGCTGTTCGATCGGCCAACCTGAAAGGTAGTACAAACCATCATACACAAACACATCCTTCTCATCAAAGGAAGGAACAATCCACTTGAAGAAACCAGCCGATCGAGCCAGCCGGCCGATCGAATGGATGTTCGAACGGACTTTCAAACCAATCGAACAGCCCACTCGATCGAACTGCTGTCCGATCGAATGGCCTACTCGATCCAAGTACACTGTTTACCTTTTTCCGCGTTACTCATCGTTGTGTTATCGAACTATTCAGGCTAACCTATTCTCAGTGCTCCCTTCAATCCACAATCAACCACTGTGAGTATACTCGATCCCTTTTTGCTTTCAGCACTTTTGGGTGTTACATACGTAATCTATCAAATCCACAAACAACACAAACTATTTGAACGCTAACCTACTTGCATGTATGACTTGTCTAAATGATTGCTGTTTATTATGTTTACACGTGGAGTGCTATCTGCCTGCTTTAGCAACGTAGTACTATAGTTTGGACTCAGCACCCGTTCACACGGGGGTTGCTAAGGACAATTACTTGCATGGATTACGGTGGTAATCATGTATTGCGAACTGTCTCGGACAGTCAACTCGAAGTCATTGGTATCGATGGTCCCATGTCGATAATTTACATGCATCGTTTGCCCTTGTGTACGTGCTTGGTTATGCGTAAACTATTCGAACTCTATATGCTATATCAAACTTGTGTACTCACCTTTACATTATATGTATTGACTTTTATTTTAACGTATGTGACAGGTGTTTAAGCTACTAGCGTGCTAGGGAAGCGAGGCAATAATAAACTTCTAGGAGCCTGTGACCTTAGGACAGTGTCCACGTATCTGCTCCAGGGCCATAATTATCTGTAGATCTTGTACTGGCACCTGTAGTCAGTAAGATTTACGGATAGCCGTCTAGAGGTCTTAAAACAATATTTACTTTCGGTCTGTAATAATTAAGAATTTGAGTTGTCGGAACAGTTCCCATATTGTTTAGTTGATTTCTATGATAACTTGTTATTATTTGG
This sequence comes from Helianthus annuus, assembly GCF_002127325.2. Lineage (NCBI taxonomy): Eukaryota > Viridiplantae > Streptophyta > Magnoliopsida > Asterales > Asteraceae > Helianthus > Helianthus annuus. The sequence continues at coordinate 124,532,809 of NC_035446.2, read as the reverse complement.
GACACGGTATGGGACGTGTTATATAACTGAATTGTATGATAGTTGTTGTGGAAACTTCTGAACAATCTGTTTCGCTCAGTGCCGCGCCCCGATGATTCCGCCATCGGTTGGGGTGTGACAGAAAACCATTACCTCACAACATCATTGCCTCCAAACAAGAGAAGTGGGCCTGTACACCATGTCTCAGATAGCTAATGAGATCCAAGCCATGATCGAGTCAAACCCTGACATGCCTTTGCCAGCCATACAGGATATGCTTGTGAAGAACCATCAGGTGAATGTTTCAATCCAGAAAGTGTTTAGGGCTAAAAGAATTGCTACAACAAGGATCATTGGAGATTATAGAGAGCAGTATGGTATCCTAAGGTCTTATTGTGAAGCACTGTTGAGGGCAAATCCAGGTAGCACAATTAAAATAGATTGTGAACCCTGTGCTAACCCTTGTCTTCCTACTAGACAATTCAAGAGATGTTATGTTTGTTTTGCTTCTATTATGAGAGGGTTCAAGATGTGTGGTAGAGAAATATTGGGACTAGATGGATGTTTTATGAAAGGTCCATTTCCTGGACAGATTCTTACTGCAGTTGGTGTTGATGGCAACAACGGTATATATCCTGTAGCATATGCTTTAGTGGAGGCTGAAACTTTTAAATCTTGGGAATGGTTTTTGGAATTACTCAAAGATGATCTTGGCTTAGGAGACAGTACCAACTTCACTTTTATCTCAGATAGGCAAAAGGTATGGCATTTTATCATTTAAATGTTTATGCCATTTTATCATATCTAACTTACATTGTATGAGGCAGGGACTACTGCCTGCATTATCCAAAGTGTTCCCAGACTCTGAACACAGGTTCTGTTTAAGACATATCCACCAGAATCTAGAATCTGAAGAAGGATTGGCCTGGTGATGTGTACAAAAACTTGTTGTATGGAGTAGCCAGCAAGACATCAATGCCATATTTTCAAAATGCAATGGAAGAAATGAAGATTGCAGAGCCTGGTTTCCATGAAAAGCTATCAAATATCCCAGCAAGCAGTTGGTCAAAAGCATACTTTTCAGGTAGGGCCAAATGTGACATATTGTTGAATAATATATGTGAAGTGTTCAATAGGCAGTTGATAGGAGCCAGAGACAAACCTGTAATCACATGTTTAGAGTCCATAAGAGTGTATATGACCAAAAGAATTGTGAATGTAAAGAAGATTCAAGCTAAAGCTCATGGTCCATTAACTCCTCATGCTCAAGAAGTGTTTAATAAGATCAAAGAAGAAGCCTCACAACTCAATGTTTTAATGGTGGATGCAGTACAGTACCAGGTATGTTTAGAGTTCATAAGACCCTTTACTAGGTGAGTAACTCAATGTTTGAATGTTGGATACTGATTTTGTGTAGGTGAATAGCTCAAGATCCCAGTGTGTTGTTAATATGAAGAACAGAACATGCACCTGCAGAAAGTGGGATTTAACTAGCATGCCATGTAAACATGCAGTGGCTGCTATCAATGATAGGGCCAGAAATGATATTAGGATAGGGGTGCCAGAAGAATTGGTTGATGAAGTGTATTGGTTATCCACATGGAAGAAGGTTTATGAGAATGTGATTAATCCAATTCCCGGGCCTGAGAATTGGATACCCTCACAATGTCCCACCAAACTTCTGCCTCCCAAACACCATAAGCAGGTTGGGAGGCCACAAAAGAAGAGAAAGAAATCAGTTGGTGAGGCTGAAGTTGAAGCTCATTTTGATAGTGAGGGAAAAATGACCAGGAAGGGCAATACAACCAAGTGCAGCAAGTGTGGAAATTTGGGACACAACAGTAGGACATGCAAGGGGCAGGGTGGGGAGAATGTGGAGAATGTTGTACATGCACCAAGTGAGAATCAAGTTGCAGGTGGAGAAAACAAAACCAGGAAGAAGTGTAGCAAGTGTGGAAGCTTGGGTCACAACAGTAAGACATGCAAGGGCCAGGGGGGGAGAATGTTCAAGAATCTCAAACTGTATCACAAGGTGCACCAAGTGAGAGTGAAGCTTAGTTAGGTTGATTTCAATGGTTTAAGACTTGTTTATGTATGGTTTAAGACTTGTTTAAGACTTGTTTATGTATGGTTTAAGTATGGTTTAAGACTGCAGTTTATGTTTGTAATGGTTTAAGACTTGTAATGCAGTTTAAGACTTGTAATGCAGTTTATGCAGTTTATGTTCAACTGCAGTTTATACAGTTTATGCAGTTTGTGTATGCAGTTTGTGTATGCAGTTCTGTTTGTGCAGGTTCTGTTTGTGCAGGTTCTGTTTGTGTATGCAGTTTGTGTATGCAGTTTATGCAGTTTGTGTTTGTGCTGCAGTTTATGTATCATACACATTGAGTCTCAACCAACTAAATTTCATTAAACGTATCAATACAAAGACATGCAGTTAATGTATCAATACAAACATGGAAAACCCTAACAATCTACTTCCAATGAGCATCATCATTTGACCATTCGGAGTCAGAAGAATGCTCCCCCGGGTACGGATCATGGTACCAATCATCCTCCGGTGGTTGAACTGCACATTCCCACCTATCCCTTTCCAACTCTTCTGAGTCGTAGTCCGCTGCTGGATCTGGAAGAGATGCTTCATACTCTGCTTTCAACACTTCTATCACAGCATCATAGTCATCAAACCACTCCTCCTTCAGCACAGACGGCACTAAGTCCAACTCATTGTCAGCCACTTCCTCAACCAATTCGTTATTCTACACATCAACGGCAACATTCATAGCATTAAAGTGATACTAACCAAAACTTGTTCAATGCTCATTCATACATTAACCAAAACAAGACACATAACCAACATTCATTACATTAAGAGACTCTTACATTAAACTAAAAATACACATAAACAACAACAATCATTAACCAACTAAACAATAAACACATCTTCAAAAACATCACTTCGTTAGCTTTCTTGATTGCAAAATCATCTTTCTTTTCCATGCTCCTTAACAATGCGGGTATTACCTTCTCACAAGCAGAGCATGAATTTGAAGGTGGAGATGAAGGTGTATCAGCCCACCTTATAAATCCACAATCTTTCTTCTGTAAAAACAAATCAATCAGGAAATAGCCATATAACTTCAATCTTTCTTCTATAATTTTAACTTACACAGCATAAGAAGCGTCAATTTGGGTTAGCTTCCGTCTTTGGTACCTTGTACCACGTAGGTGCACCACAAGAACACAGGAATTGAGAAGCTTCGCCACCAGCTGATTTCTTGTTGGAGCTTGAAGCTAATTTTTGAGACATCTTCACAATAGTTTAAGACTGGATCGACCGGTTAGGGAATTGGGGTTAGGGTTCCTATCAGATCAGTGTTCTTTTAAATCAGTTTGATGAATTTAGGGGATAAGGGATTATTTGTATAAGGTCATTAAGGGTATATTGGACATTTAACAATAGTCAAACAGTCAAACAGACGGAACCTTGACAGAAGGACTCAGAATGTTATGAATTTATAAAGTCAGGGGCTCAAAAAACCAAAAATTTAATTTAGGGGCTCAAGTTGATGTTTGGGACATACCACATGGACGCAAATTGCATTTTTCTCTTTTAACTAATTTATATTTTGAGTGTTGCCATTTGGAAATTTAATTATTTGAAATTTTATAAGTTTCTATATAGAGTAAAATGCACGGATAGTCCCTGTGGTTTGGTTAAGTTTCACCTTTAGTCCCCACCTTTTCAAAATTACATGTATGCTCCCTGCGGTTTGCTCAGTTGTTACTCGGATAGTCCCTAGAGTGGATGAAGGTTACTTTTCTCAGTTAAGTGGATGTGAAATGACAAAATTACCCTTCTCATTAAAAACAATATATTAAACATTAAAAAACTTGCAATTTTAATGCTTTTTCGTTTATTAAGGGGGTGTTTGGCCTAGCTTTTTTATCTAAGCTTATAGCTTTTTTAGCTTATTTTTATAAAATAAGCACTAATGGGTGTTTGGTTTAGCTTTTTAAGCTTATGCTTATTAGCTTATATAAGATGATTTGAATAAGCTTATTTGAATATGGTTTTTTAGCTTATTTGAAGAAGCTTCTTTATCTAAGGGTAAATGATATAAAATAAGCTATAAGCTAATCCAAACACTTAAAAAGAGGTTATCAAATGATAGAAAATAAGCTATAAGCTACTTTAAAATATAAGCATAAGCCAAAAAATAAAAGCTAGGCCAAATACCCCCTAACATAAGCAGCCCAGAAACAGTTCTAACAACAAAATCTGAATCAATTATCTCAGATTCAATCGTAAATAACAATATTCAGTCCTCTTCGTCAGTTCAGATCTACTCGAATCAACCGAACCGGCAACTTAAGATCTTCGTTCTAATCAAACAACACAAATTAAGTTGATTCAGATCAGATCTTTATTCAACTTCGAAGAACAACCAGCAATATGCGATTCAAATCTAAAACTTCAAATTCAGATCTAAAAACGATTCACTAAAACGATAACTTTCAACAAATCATGTTCACTATTTTCAATTGGAATATCATCAAATCTGAAACTTGAAGTACAAAAAGTAGACGAAGTGATGATACGTTTCAAAATTCTCTCTTCATCTTTTACAAAAACATATTTTCAGATGAGGGATAACGATGTTTTTCGGCAACCCTCCGTCACACCGTTTTTTTCAGAGAGACGAGATGGGGTTGGTAATTAAGTGTGGCTATCTGGTGGGTGTGTGAGTTTCTTGAACATTAAATACTTTTCACAAAGGTTAATGACAAGCTCAGATGGACCAAGCATCAACAATAAACTTCACATATATTAACAGGGCAAAGAGAGAGGGACAAGACATGGGCGGGATTTGTGATCTATTGATTGTGAGGGTGAGGTTGGGTTTTTTTTCTGGATTTCTTGTTGTAACAACCCGCACCTTCGTGCGTTGTTACTACTCGATACACTCGTTACGCCTAGCACCAGAGATTCGGATCATAATGTAACTATATCAGATATATATCGCTAAATCGAGGTATAATCGAATAATTACGCATATTCTATCGCTATTACAAAGCTATTTTCGTAAATAATAACCCACACGATGTTGTTGAGTGAAGGCTTAATCTACCCTCCTCGATAACCGTGAGGTGTCAAACATAATCAATCAACGCTGACAAGACTATCGGGAGAGTACCATGTCTCCAGCCATCGTGACGATGATGGCAATACGAGCAAGTAGTGCCCTGATAGTCATTGTGGCACATCTCATCGAAGAACGCACTCGAAGGCACGCGTAACCCGATCACCGCACCGAATAATGGATTATAGATACGTATATACGGCCCTTTTGTGATTAATAATAATAAATAAACAAATATGAATGAAATAAGTGCCCGAAGTTATCGCAACGCAAAACGTCGAAAGAAACAGGCCAAGGCACATCCGAACGGACAGGTCCTCCGAACGGATGGCCTAGCCGATCGAATGGGCCGTCCGAACGGACAGGCCAGCCGATCGGATGGGCTATCCGATCGGACAGGCCGTCCGATCGAACGGGCCAACCGACCCAAAAGTCCCTTTCACCTCTCCTTCCCTTTCTTGCCTATAAATACCCCATTTCACTCACCTTTCACTCTGATGAAAAGCTCCCACTCGACCAGCAGGCACTTGGGCTATTTTTCTCTCGAATTCTCGTGATTCCTGTAAGTTTCTAACCTAAATTTTGTACTTCCTTAATCTAAACTCAATTCTACACCTTTCTACCTTTCAAATTTCCACTTTTAACCATAAAATCTTTGGATTTTGGGTATTCTAGGGTGATGTCACCATGAAGTTCTTACGAACTTCAAGAGTAATGTCATCCCATGAAGGAACGACCTGGATCTGAGTGATTTCCATACGTTTTCACACGAATTGAGTCTAAATCCATGTTTTCTAACCAAGAAGTTATGTGATTCTTATGGATTAGAGTTGTTTCGAAGGTGATGTCATCATAAGTTCGCAAGAACTCCAAAGAATGACCTCATTTTCATCATAAACAGCTCGAATCTAAGTACTTTCCCCTGTTTTATAACAAATCTCACCTAAATCAGTGTTACCTAGCCAAAGTGTGTGTGTTTTCGGGTTAAACGTGGGAAAAACCATCAAGAACGGCTAGATCTGACGAAGTGGGAAAAACCTAAATCAGTGTTACCTACTGATGGGATATCAGTTGTTCAACACAATGGCACACCGCCTCTACCAAAACTGCCCAGAAAACGACGAAGTCAGTTGGATGGGTCACCGTCCGATCGGACAGGCCGTCCGATCGAACGGGCTGCCACCCGATCGGACAGGTCGCCAGCCGATCGGACAGGCTGCCCACCGATCGGACAGCAACCCATCCGATCGGACAGCAGCCCATCCGATCGGACAGCAACCCATCCGATCGGATCACCCTCAAAACCCTGGTCTTTTCGCCAATTAACACACTATTCATCGTTTAACGATCTATAACCAGGATAACTCAGACGCACTCTCAATCGATCCAAATCAAGTTGTGGTTACTTGCCAAATACGCACTGTGAGTATACTTGACCCCTTTTTATCGAATTTTGGGTGTAACATACGTTCCTTATAAATCAAACTTATCAAACGAATGACTCAATCAGTCAATTTATCACTTGCGAATAACTGTTTGCATAGATATACGTGATGCTAGTTGCATGTATGCTAGGACTTATACTCGTGATGTCCCACCACGACTAGTATAGTACTATTGCACCCGGCGGGGTCTAGTTATGCCATCGAAGAATCGAGCATCGAGGACTTAGCTGGTAGTATTAGTTTTGTAAGTATATATGTCGTGTATTACGTTTATGCATGTGGAAATTCGCAGCACTTTTAATCTACTATACTATTACTTATCAAACCTGTATACTCGCCAATACTTTTGTATTGGCAATATTTTAACGTATGTTGCAGGTTTAGTCGAAGACTACATTAAATCAAGCTAGGAAGTCTAGAAACTCAACTAAAAGCTAGGTTGTCGGATTTGAATTGTTTGAGAGGACAAGAAATCTGTGATAACTTATGTGACTGTATTGTTTCTTAGTATGGGATAACAAATGTAATAAATATTATCGCAATATAGTTGTTATGGATTCTCTTGAGCAATCTGATTCGCCTAGTGCCGCGCCCCGATGATTCCGCCATCGATTGGGGTGTGACAGATAGGTATCAGAGCCATAACTATAGGGAATTAGGCAAGACTCGACCTAGTCCGGGTCGACGTCTTAGAGAATGACCTAGTCTATAGTCTAAGCACCCACAGGCTGCCTCGTACGAACCCAGTGGGGTTTGTATTGCGCCTACCTGATGCTTTCGATCGGAATTGCAAAGACTACGACTTTGTGAACCCCGCATACTACAATTTCACACAAAGAAGCATTTCCTAAGGCTGAAATACTACCTAGCCTTTCCTAAGGCTGACACAATACACATGTTTTCGAAAATACTCGCATCTCACAACCGAGTGATCCAGTCGAGACCAGGTGTGAAAACCAATAACTCTCGATAGGATTGCTCACTCAGCGCATTTTTCTAGCACGAGAATCTTTCGTTGAGTTAGGAGTGGCATCCATACCTTGACGAAAGCCTCCATTTCGAAATCCTAGTGGAGCTCTCGGATTAATTCGACGAGCACAACCACAACTGGGAACGAAACCGTTAAGTCAGGGGTGAAACCCGTACCTTAATGAGCCGTTCCACTCCCTAAAATATTTTTTTTTCAAAAGTTCTCACCAGGGACTCGACCATCACAATGACTTAAGCCACGCGATGACTAGAAGGATGAATGCCATGAGCTGCATCCCAGTGGAAGCATAAGTCTTCAAAGTCAACGCGTGTACACCAACTTGTTGGGCATGATTGGGTTACCTTGGGCAGTCGACGCGTAAACACCTGAGGCACTCCAAGTACTTTACTAAGCCTACGATTCACTGGCCTTACATTTCGATGAACTTAGCCACATTTGTGTGTTTAACTACGATTTTTCGCTCCCTATTTTACAAAACGCACAACTCGCACAGCCATCGCAATCCAAAACAAAGACCGAATGTTCGCAACAAAACTGATGTCTAAGTTGTCCGAATTCCTCCCGCATACTCTCTCTCTCTCAACGCGCCCTCGCGCATTCTAAACCGTAATAAATGTGTATAAATATAAACTACAACTATCTATATCTAAGTACAATCAAAGCATTGTGTGAGAATCTAGGAAGTTTCGTATCTCCTATGTGGCTCCTAGGTGAAGTCTATTTATATTGCACGTTACAAGTTTCGATCGCGCTTCATCGCATCGTAAACTCAAAAATCATTATGATCGAATCTCATTCCAAATCTATCTGTCTAGATGCCTTCCAACAACTCTGCCTCGAGACGAACAGCTAGGAGAAGGGCCAAACGAAGCGCCGATAAGAGGATTGCCTCGCTTGTGACCAGGGAAGTGGTCAAGCTCATTCCTCAAATTGTCGCTCAAGTGCACTCTCTCAGTAACTCTCGAGCCACGAAGGACTCTAAGACGGAGTCGCCGCAACCGACTTTTCTCTACAAACACTTCAAAGCTTGTGACCCGATGGAATTCACAGGTGAAGGAGGTGTGACCCAACTGCTCCAGTGGTTCGATCTATCGAAGTCACCCTTCGACAAAGTGGGTGTCCCGATAGCTTCCGTACTACTTGTGCTACCGGAATATTTCAATCGTGAGCACTCGACTGGTGGACCGCCGAACGCAATAAACGTTGGATCTCCGCAGCTTACGCCCTCTCTTGGGACGAGCTGAAGGAACTCATGAAGGAAGAATATTGTCCTCCTCACAAAGTCCAGAAGCTAGAAAATGAATTTTGGGAAATCAAGCAAACCGAAGGTGACAATGCTGGCTATACAGCAAGGTTCAAGCAGCTTAGTGCAATCTGCCCAAGTCAAGTCGACACTTCAGAAAAAGCCATTCCAAAGTACATCCGCGGCTTACCTGAGTGTGTGGGTGATTTTGTCGAAGCTGCAAGACCTGCTACCATCGAAGAAGCCTACCGTTTAGCCACAGAGATCAACAGCAAACGAGTCCTGGACGGATTTTTCTCTAAGAAGCCTGTCAAACAAGCTCATCAAGCAATCATCATCAACTCATCCGACGATTCCTCTGGCTAATCAGTCGATGGTTCGTCTGACAACTTCTCTGAAGATTCTTCTGAGGATTACTCTGACAATGTTTCCGTCGAATCACCAGACGAATCTGCTGACAACACCGCATCATCCCCAGAAGATCAACCCGACCGCAAAGGAAAGACCGTGAGCCCAAACTCTGCAACAACTGGACTGTTGCAACCAGAACCTCTCTGAGCAGTCCCGGTTCAACAGAAGCATGCTTACAATGGGCCTCATCCCCTGTGTTTCACGTGCACGTATCATCACCCGCCAGAAGCAAATTGTCGCTATTGCACAAATTGTAACTGGTATGGTCATCATACACAGCACTGCCGCACAGGACCGCAGCCTTGAGGAATTTCAGCAACGACCGCAGTCCCCCCCCCAGAAGGCCTCCACAGCAACGTTATTTTGCTTCTAATGTTGTTGTAATAATACGACTTATCGCCGTCATTTTCTTTTATGTGTGGAACTTATTTCATCTATCGTCGCATGTGGATTCTATTTCTCTTATACTCGCGCACCATCTAAACGCTAGCACTATGTACTATACAATGTATTTTTCCCTTACAACACTCTTAGAACGAGGTACGATAGACGTGAAAGGAACAACTAATCGCGGGTGCACACGGGATTATTTTGGTCAGTGCACGGAGATCGTAGTAAAGTTCTAATGGTGCCATAACGTTTAAAAGCAGGGTCAGGCGTGGTACTTCCTACGTATAAGCGTCCTGGCCATGTCAACAAAAGCATGACACCAAACCACGAGACATAAGTAGTAGGGGTAACGCAAGGTGTGCTCTACCATACTACCGAAGTTTCGTAGCGAAAGTGCTATGTGGAGTTGGACGTTATCAGTTCTATTATAATATTATGATTATTTTGACACAATACAAATCGAGAACAAGGCGTAACAAAACTAAACCGCATCACTGCGAGACTTCACATAAGTTGGCATACGCAACGCAATTGCCACATCGATGGACTTGGGTAAGTTCACCCCGAAGAGCAATTAGAGCAACGCAAGACTGGTCGTAAAGTCTATAACGCAACTCGATTGCAGTTTTGCTAGATCTATCTCGCAATCTAAACCACTCGATATATGGCTCGAAATCGTAATCGCATCTTGTGTTTATCTCGCAGTCACTACCGCTGGTTATCAACCATGGTGTGAACTTCTACCACCTGGCGTGGATCGCTTATTGTGAATCGCTAAACGAGTATTGAAACTCACTCACCGTTTTTCGCTTTAACGCGTTTCGCGCCTATTTCATCAACTCGATACTCTCATCGCGTGTCGCTATCACTCATCGATACTCGTGTTACCTGTGTTATGTTAGCACGCACGACCTCGCTTCACGAGACAAAACTAATAGGGTCGGAACATGGTGGTGTTTTAACCATATTAGTAGACTTTCGTGGAAAAAGGCCATGTGGGTTAGCATTAGTTACTGTTTGTGGTATATTCAACTCAATCAAATCGCATACCGCTCGCAACGCGGCAATTGTCACCCATCATTTGTTAGAGTCTAATGCCTATCGCTATTCAGATCATCGAATATCGCATGCAGTTTGTGTAGTATTTGGGTACATGACATCGCTCCACGAGACGAAACTAATATGGGAAACGTGGCGTTTTCCGTATTAGCAACTCTCGTGGAAACATGCCATGTGGGTTTATATGGAATCGAATCAAAATCGCATCAATCGAATCAAGAACCGTGTCATTCGCGATGGCATATCAATCGCCATCTAACCCAGTGTGCCATATCAATGTTTCGTATGATCGAATTACTCGCATCCGCTATCTATGCTTTGTTTGCATCCGACTCGCTCCCATTCACGACTCGGTCTGGCATCCTATTGCTTGAACCGACGGAACGAAATTCTATCTGTGTCTTATCGACGCACGTGACACCGCCTCACGAAACAGAGGTAATATGGACAAAACATGGTGGATACGCCGCTGGTACTTCCTATAAATAAGTGTTTTAATCATATTAACAAACTTTCGTGGGAAAGTGCCACGTGGGGCTCGATGTAAATTATTTTTCCGTACTGTTAAAGAAAACCAATTTTTATAAAATTTTGTTAAAACCGTTGGACAAGTGAAATTTCCCTACAACATGGAGAAAACATCGAAACAGTTTAGCTCCGTGCCCAATGGAAGTTTCATAAGTCCAGTTTTTCCTTAAAAACTTTTGCAATGACAAAAAGAAATCTTCCCGAAAACGATGGTTCGACAATCGAGTCTCAGCTCGAACTCACGTTGTAGGAAAATTTTCTTAAAACTTATTTTGCCGCCAAATTCTTTTAAAACGTATAACTCAAAATATGTTATCAAAATAACAAAAACCCTCCCCATAGCGCTGGTGTGGACATCGATGCAGTTAGCGCCGCGCCATGTGGGGATTTTCCTAAATATCTTCGAAGATTAATCGATTATCGGTAAGTTTAAAACGTTATGGAATCGCTTTTGTGTGTGTCATCGCTTTTGGTTATTCGAATCGTATCTTCTCACCGCTCTCGCTCGTCGAATCTTAATCGATCGCTCGCTAATCTAGACGCTTTTAATCGCTACTCTCATTCGCATCAACTCTTATGACCCTACTAATGGATTAATTTCGGGACGAAATTTCCTAAAGCAGGGGAGACTGTAACAACCCGCACCTTCGTGCGTTGTTACTACTCGATACACTGGTTACGCCTAGCACCAGAGATTCGGATCATAATGTAACTATATCAGATATATCGCTAAATCGAGGTATAATCGAATAATTACGCATATTCTATCGCTATTACAAAGCTATTTTCGTAAATAATAACCCACACAATGTTGTTGAGTGAAGGCTTAATCTACCCTCCTCGATAACCGTGAGGTGTCAAAACATAATCAATCAACGCTGACAAGACTATGGGGAGAGTACCATGTCTCCAGCCATCGTGACGATGACGGCAATACGAGCAAGTAGTGCCCTGATAGTCATTGTGGCACATCTCATCGAAGAACGCACTCGAAGGCACGCGTAACTCGATCACCGCACCGAATATTGGATTATAGATACGTATATACGGCCCTTTTGTGATTACTAATAATAAATAAATAAATAAATATGAATGAAATAAGTGCCCGAAGCTATCGCAACGCAAAACGTCGAAAGAAACAGGCCAAGGCACATCCGAACGGACAGGTCGTCCGAACGGATGGCCTAGCCGATCGGATGGGCCGTCCGAACGGACAGGCCAGCCGATCGGATGGGCTATCCGATCGGACAGGCCGTCCGATCAAACGGGCCAACCGACCCAAAAGTCCCTTTCACCTCTCCTTCCCTCTCTTGCCTATAAATACCCTATTTCACTCACCTTTCACTCTGATGAAAAGCTCCCACTCGACCAGCAGGCTCTTGGGCTATTTTTCTCTCGAATTCTCGTGATTCCTGTAAGTTTCTAACCTAAATTTTGTACTTCCTTAATCTAAACTCAATTCTACACCTTTCTACCTTTCAAATTTCCACTTTTAACCATGAAATCTTTGGATTTTGGGTATTCTAGGGTGATGTCACCATGAAGTTCTTATGAACTTCAAGAGTAATGTCATCCCATGAAGGAACGACCTGGATCTGAGTGATTTCCATACGTTTTCACACGAATTGAGTCTAAATCCATGTTTTCTAACCAAGAAGTTATGTGATTCTTATGGATTAGAGTTGTTTCGAAGGTGATGTCATCATAAGTTCGCAAGAACTCCAAAGAGTGACCTCATTTTCATCATAAACAGCTCGAATCTAAGTACTTTCCCCTGTTTTATAACAAATCTCACCTAAATCAGTGTTACCTAGCCAAAGTGTGTGTGTTTTCGGGTTAAACGTGGATAACAAATGTAATAAATATTATCGCAATATAGTTGTTATGGATTCTCTTGAGCAATCTGATTCGCCTAGTGCCGCGCCCCGATGATTCCGCCATCGGTTGGGGTGTGACACTTGTGACCGGATTCATGCCGGAGTTATGTCTTCATGGCTCTGTTGATGGTGAGGGTTAAATTGGGGATGGGTTGGGGTGATGAAGATAAGGGTGATGGGCCTCACTTGATTAATCAATTAAATAATAAAAAGATATAGATTTTTTAATGTTTTAAGATATTATATTTAATAGTAAGGGTAGTTTTGTCATTTCACGTCCACTTAACTGAGAAAAGTAACCTCCATCCACTCCAGGGACTATCCGAGTAACAACTGAGCAAACAACAGGAAGCATACATGTAATTTTGAAAAGGTAGGGACTAAAGGTGAAACTTTACCAAACCACAGGGACTATCCGTGCATTTTACTCTTCTATATATGATGTCCAAAGAAATTCTATTTTTATCACGTTTTTTTTTTTAGAACGGTCAACGAATCCCCCAAATGGGCTACTGGCGAAATTCACCACATCGGGATACACTCGCCTTCCGAACCGGGGAAAACCCTCACCTAGGGCCGAAGCCCGTGAACACTCGCCCGAAGGCACGACAGTGCAGTGAGGTAAAACCCGCTCAGTTCAAGGATCGAACTAGCGATCGCCGCCTACTGGCCTAGTCTCCCATCATCACCAGGTGCCGCAGAAACTAAATGCTAGGGGTAGGAATTGAACTTGGATCACTTAGAACACAAGGTCTCTTCCTTACCACTCCACCACTTCCTTTATCACGTTTTAGAAAATAAAGAAGAGTCGAAAGAATATTTGAAAGCTTACTATTATATTTATTTTATTAGCGAATTAGGTTGAATTCAAATCGGTTTTTCAAATCTATTCCAAATATGAATCAGATTTCGAATAACCCAATTCAATCAACTCAAGGAACATGAAACTGGATTCCATGATATGGGCTTTAAAGGTAAGATAAAAGGATAATCAATATCAAAGAATTCCAAGTTATCATTTATGTATGAAATGAAATGGCTTCAATAAACAATACAAATTTTGGTAATGCCTTAACTAAATATAATATGCCGTCTGCAAAGTCAAATCCAATCTCTTCCTCTAAATAACACTCAGTATCCAAATTACTTGCTTCATCGCAATCTTCTCTGCAAAACCTCCTGCTGCTTCACAACCTGGCCCAGAATCATTTAAAGGTAAACAATTTTGTGAAATCCAAAATCAACATCTGACACTAAATGCAAGAGCTGGCAAGCTTGGTGAGTCGAGTAATGGGCCAAAACGTTAACGGGTCCATTGCATAGAAGTTCATATAAACATTTAATGCTGATTATGATTGCACAACAATATTATAATGAAAATAATTTAATCTTGAATTTAGGAGGTTATATGAATTACAAATAGACCCAGTCCCCCTTTAAGCTAAACGTTTTAATTTAACCCATTTGGGATGAAAATACTACCAAAAGCAACACGTTCATATGTAATCGGGTTAAAATGGGCACCTCTTTAAATTGTGAAGTAAGTGTTGATACTTTTACTTCAAGCGAATAAAACCTATTAATCTATTTATTAAAAAAAAAAAACTATTGATTACTTACCAATGATGAAATCAAAGATCATGCCCCTCCCTTTTGCTTGAGTGTTATTTTGTCCCCCAAACTCAAAGCTATCCCTTGGGTTTTGCTCCGGATACGAATATATCCACTTAGCTTACCATCTGCCTGCTTCTCGACGCTCAAATTCACCAAAGCGTCCTCCCCAAAAACACTCTTAGCATACAAATTAGCAGCTAAAAAGCCACAGTAACCTTCCAAGGCAGACCTGAACCACAACCAGTGCACCATTATTAGCAAACAAAATAAAATATAATCATCTCATTAACTAGAAACAAAACACGTGACTGAATGGCTTACGGTGGAGTTAGGCATTTCATGTTGGTTGATTTGATGATATGATCGAGAAATTCTTTCTCATCTTGAATTACAGTGTTAACAGCAACCTGAAAAGTAGTAAAAATGAATAATAACAATAACAATAATAAGAGTTAAATGTTATTTCGTTTATGAGGTTTGGCCAATTTTGCGACTTTCATCCAAAGGTTTGTTTTTTCACGCATCTGGATCCAAAAGGTTTGAAATCTTGCTATTTTCATCTGGCTTGTTAACTCCATCCATTTTTCTCCCTTAAGTCAGGGGTGTTTTCGTATGTAAAGTGAAAAAGATCGAATTGCCCTTTAAGTTAACAAAAAAGACGGAAATACCCCTGACTTAACGGAGAAAAATGGATGGAGTTAACGAGCCGGATGAAAATGGCAAGATTTCAAACCTTTTGGATCCAGATGCGAGAAAACAAACCTTTAGGCGAAAGTCGCAAATCTAACCAAATCTCAGGGAAGAAAATGGCATTTTACTCTAATAATAATAAAAAAATAATAGTATTTTAAATGAAGTGACTGACTGATACCTTGTTTTCCCATTCAAATTCAGCCCACATGCTTCTATAAGCTGCATCACTACAAACAGCGGGAGAGATGTAGTCCATAATGTCGATATGAATATCATTCAACACAACAACGTTACGTTCAAGAACATTCGAAGTCTCATAAACGATGTTCCCAAATATGACTCCAGTTTCAGTAGAGGAAACCTTAATGTTTGCTCTAATCTGCTTGCTTGATTCAGGGGCAAGAGTGTAATTTTGTGGACGCTCAACAAGTTTAAGGTCACCCATTGTTGCTAACTCCAAACATAGATTTTGCAGGGTCGCTTTGGTTCTGTTGATAATTGTGACGTCAAGAATGATGTCATAGTGATGAACGGTCACGTACGCCTCGGCATAAACTGGGTCACTAAAACCGGTTAGTTGAAGAATACGGTTTAGTCTATTTGCAGAATCTCCTTCGTTTACAAATTCGCCAGTAGCACGTTTTAGGTCATCTTGAACTTCATCTTCTAACTCCAGTTGACTCATGCCCTGGGGAGTCAAAAACATTAAAAATAAAAAAACCTGTAAAATAATGCAACTTATACAATATGAAAAACAGAGTAAAATGTCATTTTCGTCCCTGAGTTTTAACCAGTTTTGCGTCTTTCGTCCAAAGGTTTGTTTTTCCGTATCTGGATCCAAAAGGTTTGAAATCTTGCTATTTTCATTCGGCTTGTTAACTCCATCCATTTTCTCCGTTAAGTCAGGGGTATTTCCGCCTTTTTTGTTAACTTAAAGGGCAATTTGGCCTTTTCTAGGGGTATTCGGTCTTTTTACATAAAGTGAAAAAGACCAAATTGCCTTTAGGTTAACAAAAAAGACAGAAATACCCCTGACTTAACGGAGAAAAATGGATGGAGTTAACGAGCCGGATGAAAATAGCAAGGTTTCAAACTTTTGGATCCAGATGCGGAAAAACAAACCTTTGGATGAAAGTCACAAAACTGGTCAAACCTCAGGGACAAAAATGGCATTTTACTCTTAAAAAAACAACAAAATTATTACCTTCCTGCTCTTCAAGTGATAAAAGTCGATGAGATCATCGGGTTGTGCGTGTAAAACCTGAGACTTTGCTTTTATTTCCTCGGTTTCCTGCTGCTGTTTCTCCACAAGCATTTGAACGAAACTTTCACGGCAAGACTGCAGCCATATTTTCTTGATTTGTTCATCCGGATTACATAGTAACCGTAAACAAACAACGATTCTATCGTAAGAGTCATTATCAATCGGGTGTGGAAGAAACGAAGATTGACCAAGTTGCAACATCGAGACAATGATCAGCAATACTTGTGTCGCTGACTTGTTGACTTCAACTTTCGATGTTTGAACCTCGGTCAAACGCAACACAAGTCTAGTCAACGTACACGCCACAACCGCACCCAAGAAGAAATCACCAGTTAAAAGAAGCGATCTCAAATTTCCGGAATTTAACGTTGTTTGGACCAACGTAGGTGCGGAAAAAGTAGTTTCGGAAGCTGCACTCTGAGTGGCGTAAGTTCCATCAGCAAGTATAGCGGGCCGTTTAGAAGAAACCGTTATTGCATTGACTTGCGGAGACCTTTTAACAGATTCATTAGTATTATTATTATCACCGTCTTCTGAAGCTGAGTAAAACGGCAAGTCTCCGAGACACTGTTTTATAACCGTAATTCCACTTTCGACTTCCGAAAGCGAAAGACAATACTCGCTAATGATCCAGAGAGCACACGAACAAACTCGTGCAGACCGTATCTGGTAAAACGTGTCGATCAACCGAGTTACGATAGAAACCCTCAACTTCGGGTTTGTTTCAATTATCTCCCTCACGAAAACAATTACATCCATTGCCGACGCGACATTACTGTCACCCAAGAAATCCATTAACATATGTACAACCGTGCCCGCAACTTCCGGGAATTTAACTGCACAAGAATGAATCGCTTGAATAAGCATTTGACGGTACTCACCGTCTTTCTCCAACTCCCCGCTTTGAGTTTTCACAACTTCTTTTTTCAACGTAAGAACGACTTCGTTAATGTTTCGAGGAGTGATTAAATCAAGAACAATATCAAGTGTTTTCCTCCTGATATCGTGATTCGGGCTTGAAAGTGCCCGAAGCACATCCATTATCATATCAACGATAATATCCCTATGGGAAGATTTGAGTTCGTCTAACCGATCAAGAATGATAAGTTTCACGTTGTTGTCACTTTGAGTGAGTAACAGTTGGCAATACGTATTGGATACGCTTTTAATGGCTGTAGGTGCAGACGATAAAGATACCAACGTTCCCGCACATTCGAACACAACAGCAGCTGACGGTACGGTTAATAACGATGTAATAATCGTGATGTACTTCCCTTTTTTGCCTTGGTTTGTTCGGCACACTTTACGGATCAAATCTAATACAACCATTTGTAACGATTCTCCCCAATCAGACACTTTATCCACATGGGTCAAAAGGTAATTAATCGCACGGTCTTGTGCGCATGTGTACAGCATAAGAAACGCGTTTCGTTTAGCCGATTGATCAGCTTCGGTTGTTAACATTTTCTCGATCATTTCGGGTGCATCAACCAAAAGGTTATCCCCTTGCGGAAGCTTATAAATCGCATTAACAGCAAGTATGGCGTTTCGCCTTACGTATGGATTTCTATGCTCGAGATTAGCTAATACAGAAGGAATCAACGGCTCGATAATCTCAGTTTCGCATATACGGCAAAGGAACCGTAAAGTTACGCCACGAATGTATTCGTTCGGGTGTTGGAGATTGTTTCGTAAATTTTGGCAGATTAAGATCATTTCGGGTAAGATCTTTCCCTTGGAATCGGTTTTTTCGATGTTTTCGAGATAAAGAAGGAGAAGTTTTTGAACGGTGTGATCTTCTGAAGGAAGAACGTAACGAATGATTGTGATGAAAAGCTGTGGTATTGTTTCTCCGTTCAGCACGAGCATGTTAGCCTTTTTCATGGCGTCTACCTTTGCAGCATCGTCGTTTCCTTCGAGAGCTTCTTTAATCTCGTTGGCTAGTGCTGGTGTTCCTTTGTCGAAATGAATAAGTAGAGAGCAAGATTTCTCCATATTTTCTGTTGCAAATAACCAGATTTCTTTTAGTTAAGATCATATGTTGAAATTTTTAAAGTTCAGCAACATGATTTGTAATTTTCTCTATTATCTCAATTAGAATTTCACAGATCCATTTCTAGTATTCTAAAGTGTCCAATTTTTGGTCTCTAAATGTGCCTCCTTTGCGATAATCACAGTTGAGATGGATAAGTTCATAATTATACTAAGTTGTTAATGTTAATATCCAGTGAAGAACAGAAAAATCATGAAATTCCATGTCAGATGATCAGATCTGTGCCAGAGCGGGTGTACAGAACACAAACATAGTCCATGAATCATGATATCAGTCACTTGTAGACCACTTAAATGGATCAGATCAATGGTTTATCAGCAAACAGCACATCGATTGTAACTTACATTGCAAAAAAAATCGATGGAGAAGCAATAGCTTTCTGGCACAACATCATAATAATCAACAATTAGATTATTACAACAAAGCCTAGAGCCCTAGAATAATCAAGAAACCTTTGGCACGATATTACTAACCGAATTTAATATTCAACTCAATTGAATCAAAGTTATATAACAAACAATCTCTAATCGAACAACACACATACTCAATTGTAAAAATAAATAGCAGATCTCTAACTGAAAAAATAAATTTAATAGATAATCAACATTCAAGTAACACAACAAAGCCTAGATTCATCAACAAACCTTTGGCAAAATAATCTTAACCTAATTCAACTGATCAAGTCATATAACAGACAATCTCCAATTGGCCACTCGGAAAACAAAACCTAGTAGATCTGACTGCACTAAAACTTATGAATGCACAAATGCAAACATTAAATTGCGAAATCACAATAAAAAATAGCGTTCAGATGAAAAAATCGCTGCAATGTAACGCACTTGATAACCAAAAAAAAGCATTCTGATGGAAATTACGTATGAATTTGATGAAAATATATAATGAATCGTATGAAAGTTGCAGGTAATGTGATAGTGAATTCACCTGATATGCGGCTGAGTCACCGTTGGATGTGTCGGCAATAGGGATCCGGTGAGGGAGGAGGGAGAGAGTATAGATCTTGTCTTAGTGGGGGTGGTTATTGCTTGCTTTTATCTTAACTCTTAAGTTTCACTCCATTTTACACTCTCCACTTTATAAACATTTTTGACAAAGACTATTATTATTTTAAAGTGATAAAAAGGGATTAAGGGTAGGAGGGGCGTTTTTGTTACCATGAAGCGTTTGGTGTTACCCGATTAGTAACACCGGTCCACTCCACTCTACTGAGTATCATGAATCGAGTATGTATTTCGGGTGATAAGTCACTGATGATAGGAGATGAGAGGGGGTGGGGGATGCATTGTGTGTGGAGAGGAAACGGGATTAAGGGTGGGAGGGGAGTTTTCGGTACCATGAAGCATTTGGTGTTACCCGATTAGTAACACCGGCCTACTCTACTGGGTATCATGAATCAGGTATGTATTTCGGGTGATAAGTCACTGATGATAGGAGATGAGAGGGGGTGGGGGATGCATTGTGTGTGGAGAGGAAAGAGGCACTATTAGGGTAGTCACGCAGCGCCACTCCAATTAGGCTGTAGGTTGTGGTGTTTCTTTGGTGAGCACCTCTCCATCTCTAAGTGGTTTTAATTTTTACAAAATTTGTAATTCAATCTCAACTTTGAATTTTTTTAAGGTTATATATAAATGTATGTAGTAAAGATATTCCTTTTTAATTAGTTGTTGGTTATAGTCTCATAATAGACATTGGTGTGGAAATAATAGTGAATTAAAGGAAGTGTAAGTTATACGTTCTAAGAAATATAAATTCAACTATAAAATTTGTTCTGGCACGTCCTTTGCCTTCGTAAATCTCCCTTACCTACATGACAGATTTATCAACTAATCAAATATCGGCAAATAGAAAGGCATATAACCATGATTAGAAGCTTCATTTTTGTATGATAATCTGATATAAGCACAAATGTTGGCAAATAGAAAAGCATATAACCAGGATTAGAAGCTTCATTTTTTATGATGAGTTGATATAAGCAAAAGTACACATGTTTTTATATCAATTTACATCAACTTTTTATTGTATTTTGTTAAAGGAATATTCAAAATAGGCTTATTTTGGTTTATATTAATTTTTATGACAAAACTAACCCAGATGAACAAAGGAAGCAAAACCGGGCGAAAAGCTGAAGAAAATAGAAGAAACTGTCCAGACACCCCCATGCCTTGGATCCGGAAACTGCCAAACACCTCCAGAAGATCACAACGTGAAGCCTAGTCAAGAAAAGCCCAGACACGCCCCATGTCTCGGCACTACAAGACAAAAGTTGACTTCAAGAAGATTTAGAAGATCCGGGGGACCCGCAAAGTGGACCACGAGTCGTGCTTGGTAGACATACCTCGTGCCTCGAGAACTAGGAATAGCCTGTCATCTAGCCAGGCAAGGCCGGTGCCAAGTAGGCATACCTCGTGCTTCGAGAACCAGGAATACCAGGTCATCGAGCCTGGCATAGCCCGTGCCATCCAGGCACACCCCGTGTCTCGCCCCCAACCAACATATAAATAGAGACTCATTTCACCATATCTTTGCTCATCTTCTCCCTTCTTCTCTACTACACACTTCTCTTCTACCTCACTATTTCTAATCATTGTAATCATTATGAAATACTCAAGAATCATTAGTGTAATTAAGCTCTTAATGATTAATATAATATTTTCAAGTTTGGTAAAAACTAGTTTCATAACCATTCTTGGCTAGATTCTTAAAGGTGCTTAAGGTGAAATTTACCCCTCTTGATAGAGAGTTAACTAAGGAAGATCATGGGTGAACAAAGTGTGTGTGTGTGTTAATAACTTTAGTTAATTAGTAGTTTATTGAAAGTGAGTGAAATATTAGTGTCATCGTTAACTTGGTTCATTAGTATTTTGGCTTAACCCTTAAGATCTACCAATAATCTTGAGACGCCATTAACTTGGGTCGTTCATGTTTTCTATGTCTATGTTGATGCTCTAACCGGAGGTTAAAGGATTTGGAAGGGACTTCAGGTTGGGTGAGCTCTCACCTTTGCGTGGAGATAACACCAAAGAGTAAAGGACTTGGTTTTTATAAAAGTAACTACCTTAGAGGAATTGACGACTCAACGACAGACTAATAAAGACAAGTAATTTAAACCTCTTAAACTATCTAATTAATTCATACTAAATCATAGTGGAATATACTTCCCTTGTTGATTGGGCGATACCATTATGGTTTGATTCCGACCTCGAGTGGCGTTTCCTTGTTGATTCAAAGCAACAAGTTTGAGTGTGTTAGGATTCCGACCCAGTTGCTGCACAACACTACGCATTAACATACATAGCTCCTCGTCTGACAATTGAACCCTTGTTACCCTATGTTAAGGTCTAGTTAACGAAGTATCAAGAGGTGTGTTGATCCTAAACAACTTTTTTTCCTGTCACTGATTACTCCATTTTTTTCCTCTTCATTTTTCTTTTGAACCATTTTTAAAACTTTTACTTTTGGGTTTAACTAGAAGAACTGGATAAATCAATAGATAACTGACGTGATCTTAAATATTATGTTAGAATTTCTTCTCTATTTGTAACTATAGTTTGATCCCTAATTAAGCTTATTATTTTACTTTTTCTATTCATTTCGTAATGTGGTTATATAACTCCTACTGTTTATCAACAAGAATTATAAATGGTTTAGCTTTCCACTAATATGACTGAATAATTCGCGACAAGTATAACCTCAGCCGTCATACTCTTTTATGAAGAGATGTAACATTTCAAAGAATCATTGTGATGGTTCAACTTATTTACATAGAAGAATGTTTGGTATGTTTAACATACACATTAAAACTTTATTATTTCACAAGGACACTCTATTTGCAGAATTTTTTGTCTCATCCAATTATAGATATTGTACATTCGAAATACTTTAATATGATAGTGCAATTAGACAATTCAAAAGGTTGCCCAATTTCATTGGGAAATACGATACCAAACCAACAATATTTTGAGTGATTATTGGATGATCTTATGTCAGTCCATGTATGTCTCTTAGGTTCGGCACGAACCCAAATATTGCTTACCCTAAACAATTGTGACAATATGGGCAATTTTCTAAAAATTTAAAACCAAATGTAACGTTTCAACTTTGGACGTCTAATTGACAATTACTGTTACAATTATTAAGTAATATTATTCTTATTGTTGTTACTATTATAAACAATCTCATAGATATTAGTCAAACTCTAATATCCAGGCCAATGATTAAATAGGAAGTTTGATCCTTGTAGAAAGCCTAAGAAGGCATCTTCGCCTTACATATGGCAAAGTAGAAAAAAAAGGAAGAGTATTTTAGTCAAAACCACATTTCAACATTTTCTTCACTTTATATATCTAGAATCACTACTTATAGTGCGATTTTCTTCATCGATCACTGATTCAAACACTCAATCAACTCGTTCTTCAACTTCTATAAAGAAAACCGGTTCAATTTCTCACTTTTCAGCTTGATTTTGAAGCCAATCACTCAGTTCACTATGTGTAATTTTGTCTGATTTTGAATGATCTGTATAAAATTGGGGTTTGATTGATTGATTTGTATTACTGGAGGATGGAACTGATAAGGTGAGCGATTTATTATTAATTTGGTTCTGATTGGTGGATTGTTTGATGATTTTGTGATTTAATTTCGATTTTTATGTTTTTTTTTATTTTAGTTCATTGCGTTTTTGCATTGTGTTTTTATAAAACACACTAATCCATTGTGTTTTAATCCATTACGTTTTTGAATTGTGTTTTTCTATAAAACACACTAATCCATAAAAGTATTTCGTTTCAAGCTATCCATTGGACTATAGGTAAAGGATCCTATACATTAATCCAGAAGTGTGAGAAGTGTATTATAACACTATATAACACCATATAAACACCGTATAACAAATATGTAACACCATATAACACTATATAACACTATAGTTTGTCTGATAGCATGTCTATGATAGATGGATGTTGAAGGTTTATATCATGTTATATCGAGTGATATATCTTAAGACCTTTAGTATGTAACATCTGATGTTAGAGGATTACATCACGTTGTATTGAGTGGTATTATATTGTAACGAACAATTACAAGTCATACATGCCCTAATAGACCGTGTTAATCCTTGATATATCTTAATGGCTCGTTAAGGCCTTTATCATGTAGCATTCGATGTTGAACAACTACATCACGTTGTACTGAGTGATATTATATTGTAACGAACAATTAGAAGTCATACATGCCCTAATAGACTGTGTTAAGCCTTGATATATCTTAATGGATCGTTAAGCCCTTTATTATGTAGCATTCGATGTTGAAGGGTTACATCACGTTGTACTAAGTGTTATTATATCGTAACAGAGAATTACAAGTCATACATATATTTTTATTAAATAATAAAACTTTATATTTTAATATCGTTAATTTTATTTATTATGAATATTTTTTTATGATAAATTGGATTCCTACGCATTTCCTACTAATGATTCCAATGAAACGAATTTCGTAGGAATTGCGTCAGTATTTTCCTACACATTTCCTACGGATATATATATAATAAAATTGTTTTAAAAATAACATATATGTGTATTACAAAAAAATTATCCATTCCGTGAGTAATCTGTCGGAATTTCCAACACACTTCCTACGGAATTAATTTAGAGATAACATATATTTTTATTAAATAATAAAACTTTATATTTTAATATCGTTAATTTTATTTATTATGAATATTTTTTATGATAAATCGGATTCCGACACATTTCCTACTAATGATTAAAATGAAAACGAATTTCGTAGGAATTCCGTCATAAATTGCCGACACATTTCCTAGGCATACCAATTCCTACGAATTTCCGACTAATGCTTAAAATGAAAATGAATTCTGTGGGAAATCTGTCGGAAAGTTCCGACACTTTTCCTACGCAAACCAATTTGTCGCTTTTTTGTAGCTTTTTTTGTTACAAAACTAAGACCCTTTCTTGTTCGTCGGAATATCGTAGGAAAAGTGTCGCCATTTTCGTTCGTAGGAAATGCGTAGGAAATTTTGGTAGAAATAGTAACAGTTTTCTAGTAGCGGTTATATAGTGTCATATAGTGTTACATACTGTTATATGGTGTTATATGGTGTTATATGATTTTACATAGTGTTATACGGTGTTTATATGGTGTTATATACACTTCTCACACTGGATTAATGTACACTATATATTTATTTTCTAAATTACAAGCAAAAGATGAAATTATGAAAAATGACATTTTAGCGTACAATGTTGGCAGGGATAAAGTCGACAGCGTGATACCACCAACTGTTTTTTGTTGGATATTCCTATAAGGGCATACGGGGTGCCTTCGGGCAACCCCTTCGGTGACACCAAATCCCGATCGGCAAAGCACCGCCAACTCCAGCGGTGAAGAGAGAGAGGGACTAGAACGGTGGGCGGCTGCCGAAGAGGGGGGAGGAGAGAGGGAGGAGAGAGAGAGGAGAGAGGGAGCTGCCATCCAATCACAAGTTTTCCTTTTTTTTTTTTTTTTTTATAAAAAAAAACCAATTCACCTAAGAGGGGAGTGGCGCCATCAAATGGGGGTGTTAGGGGAGTTTAAGAGGGGAGTTGACGTGGCACACGGGGATTGGTTTGGCGTAAGAGAGGGGACTCACCTATTAGGTGAGCACCCCCTTCACCCTAAACAGTCGGCATATCCTCCAAAATTAACGTTATCATCGAAATCATCTAAAGTTGCTTGTTTGTTAACCACATATCACGTGTTCTTCAAATAATCAATGGCCAAATCACCAAACAGATCGCCGGCATCTAACGGCTGGTGCACCATCACCGTTCTCTTTCTTATCTGCCAAAAGTTTGTCACCGTTCGGCCAGAAGATGGACTAGCGGATGATGGTTGCTTACGAAGCAAGGGTTCGTCGTTTAAGGTGGCTCTATTTGCCGATCTACATTTTGGAGAGGATGC
Source organism: Helianthus annuus (assembly GCF_002127325.2). Classification (NCBI taxonomy): domain Eukaryota; kingdom Viridiplantae; phylum Streptophyta; class Magnoliopsida; order Asterales; family Asteraceae; genus Helianthus; species Helianthus annuus. The sequence continues at coordinate 124,507,143 of NC_035446.2, read as the reverse complement.
ATGGACTGACTGGGGCCCGCACCAAGATTTTAACTCCGTTAAAGTTATGTCCACAGTTCTCGACCTTGAAAGCCCAGGTAGGTAGGGCCAAAAATATCTATTTAATTTCACCAACATCTTAACTATGTTTAGGCCTGCTTATTTGAAACCCACTGACCCATCTAAACTTGAAACAGTTAAAACCGTTGAAACAGTTAAAACCGTCCGGTCCTGAAACTGTAGTTAGTGGTTCAACCCAATGTTTTGGGTTTTTTTTTTTTTTTTTTTTTTTTTTTTTGTTGTCAAAACCTACCGAACTGAACCATATCAACCATGACTATGTTAGTTGCCTTAAATATAAGTTAACCATATTTTAAATTTTGTGACAGATTTCGTGGTATATCTTGGAGATGTAATCACGGCAAACAATTTACCAGTTCATAATGCTAGCTTGTATTGGGATCAAGCAATATCTCCGACACGAGCCAGGAACATACCGTGGGCTAGCTTGTTTGGTAACCATGACGATGCACCATTCGAGTGGCCTATCGACTGGTTTTCATCGTCCGGAATACCTCAAATACTCTGCCCTTCCGCAAATGCTTCCCGTGAGTTGCAAACCAAGATATTTGTTTTGATGGTTTTGGATGAACTTCTTTTAAATCACGATGATTTGTTTTGTCTTCAGGGGGAGACAAGTGTAGCTTTAAGGGGACAACGCGTTTGGAGCTGATGAACAATGAGATAAGGCGTAATTTGATGTCATACTCGCAATTTGGCCCTCAAAATCTATGGCCAAGTGTATCTAATTACGTTCTTACCATTGTATCCCCAAAACGTGATCACAAATCGCCTGTAATGTTCATGTACTTCTTGGATTCTGGCGGCGGATCATACCCAGAGGTTATATCAACTATCCAGTCTGAATGGTTCCATAACAAATCTCAAGAGGTGAACCCTGATTCAAGGTGAGTAGTAGATAGATACCGCAATTTTAATCGATATAAATGAGTCGATACAAGTTATTTTAAATCTAATAACTTGTGAAACACATATATTAGCAAAATTAACTAAAACTGAAAGCGGGTGTTTCCAAAATATTATATCATTAACACCAACCCGACCTGGTCCAACCCGTAACATCAACCCATTTTACCAACTCGAATGAGTAATTATTTTCACTTTATAGATTATTTGGTTCATATTACTTTAGCTATAACCCACAATGTATAATAGCATACCAGAGATAGTATTTTGGCATATACCAAGTAAAGCCTACAAGAAGGTGGCCAAGAAAGTTGCATCCAAACGGACACAGTGCGTAGGTTCGATGTTTGAAGAGCCCGTGGCGGCCCAAGACGCGGAAATGGGAATGATGAAGCTTCTTAAAAAAAGGCCTTCAGTGAAAGTAAGATTTACATTAATTTGCAATATTGATTCCTGTGGCTAAAATGATTGCTTGTTCTTCAAAAACCCATTTGAAGTAAAATATAATTGATTTTGATGGCGGCAGGCTATATTTGTGGGTCACAACCATGGGCTCGATTGGTGCTGCCCATATGAGAAGATGTGGTTGTGTTATGCTAGACATACTGGGTACGGTGGCTATGGAACATGGGCTCGAGGTGCTAGAATCTTGGAAATTACCGACGAGCCCTTTTCACTCAAGTCGTGGATTAGAATGGAAAATGGCACGTTGCATAGTGAGGTGGTTTTATCTCCTTAGAAGTAGCTTTTGTTAGGAAATTTGAAGACCAAATGCGTCGATAGTGTATATGTTTTATCCAAGTAAATATTGGTTCCCTCGTATATGTGTAACGACATAAATGATGTTAACACGATTTACACAATCTAATTTTGGTATGTTGATGTCTTCCAACTTGTTAAAAAAATACGAAAATGTCAATAACTAATTTGTTCTATATTAAACTCTGTAAACTTGTCTAAAACACTACAAAACAGAATACCTTTACTGACGGATAAATTCATAGTGTGAAAGTTGGTCTCATCGATAATCCGTTGAAAAACAAGGTGTGACAATGCATTTAGCGAAAGATTACCGATAGAATTTACCAAGGAAAACCAACATTAGTATATTAGTGTGGGGTTACCAACGACGAGAAGTGGTTGTTACCATAGAAGTATCACTAGCTGATCAAGGATGGAATTGTTCAATTGCTCAAACAAACACATAAAAATAAGAGTTTACATTGCCATGATGAACCTCTCTTCCGACTGTGATTCAAATTGTCTAGCGTTGCAAAACACCCCTTAGTGAAGAAGCCTGCCGTGACACAATTCTTGCAAGCTGACAAAACACATGAAAGACTTGGCGTTTCAAAACTCTGGTTTGGCGTTCCATACAACTTTTGTTCTGCGTTCTTCCATTCTGTGTATCGCAACAAGTCACAAATTATTCCATCAATGTCGAGGTAATTTACATATATTTTATAGCTTTAAACATAGAATACTTGTACTAATCATGGTGGCGGTCATGAATTTTGTCGTTACAACAGTTCTTCCATGGTCAATCGAAGCAGTTTCATCACAATAGGGATCGTTAGTGGTCACAAAGCCAAAGAGGCGACCATTTTCTTATCCTCCGACCCTCTGTGAAGGAATCGGTGGCAAACGTATTTTTCATGGTGTAACTGAGTTTACTCTCTCTACCATTACATACAATCAACACTATATACGAATAGTTATTGCGGTTCTCACGATTCTTTACTTACAATTGATTATATATTAAACATAACATAAGTATATGTGTATTGGAAGATATACCATGTAATATACTTGTTCGATTCTAGAAACAAAAGTCCAAGAGAAACAAAACCCTATATAATATATACTTTCGATTCTAGAAACAAAAGTCCAATAAAAACAACACCCATTTTTTTGAGTATTTTAATTATAATTAATAATCACAACATGATCTTTCAAAGCTTTTTGTCGTAGTAGGAAAACCAAGTTTTCATTGTCACTATAAAAAGTTTGTTACTAGCGCATTATGGCGAAGAGTGGGGCCATGATTTGAAGAACCACCATGGGGCTCCACACCACACCATGCCCATTTTCAACTATATAATATATACTAACTTCTTCTTGGACCCATCACATAACTTCAAATTAGTGGTCATCTTCGACATTATATTACAAAGTTATCATAAGTTGCCTGTCAGCCACATGTGTGATTCATAACACTTGTTTCAATATAATCTATGGCCATATGCTGGTGTATGATCACCATTCTTTTTCTTATGGTCACGGTCCGCCCCGAAAATGATGACGTGACTAATGGTTATCTACGGTTTGCTAGTGGCAACAAGGGCTTTAAGGTGGCTCTATTTGCCGATCTTCATTTTGGAGAGAATGCGTGGAGTGACTGGGGCCCGGATCATGATTTGAGCTCCATCAAAGTCATGTCCACCGTTCTCGACGTGGAAAGGCCAGGTACGGGTGTTCAACATATCGAATTTCCAAGGTACAAGATTAATAATATTGAGTTATTCGAATTTGCTAAATTCGAAAAAACCAACTCGAATTCGAGTTGATTCAATTCGAATTATAGGAAAAAAGATATATTTCAATAAAAATCTCATATTATAAAAAATATACATATGTATAAAATGATAATAAAAAGTACATATAATTCGAATTCGAATTTCAAGGCCAAAAGTGTTTAAATATTATTGAGTTACCATTTTTCATATTTGTTACAGATTTTGTAGTATATCTTGGAGATTTGGTTACAGCAAACAATTTCATGGTTCAAAATGCTAGCTTGTATTGGGATCAAGCAATATCTCCAACACGAGCCAGGAACATACCCTGGGCTAGCTTGTTCGGTAACCATGACGATGCACCATTCGAGTGGCCTATCGAGTGGTTCTCATCGTCTGGAATACCTCAAATTGTCTGCCCTTCCACAAGTGCTTCCGGTGAATTGCAAAACAAGATACATTTGTTTTTATAGTTTAGGATTAATATCGTATGAATTGCGAGGATTTGTATTGTTTTCAGGGGGAGACGAGTGTGCTTTTGAAGGGACGACGCGTTTGGAGCTGATGAGAGATGAGATAAGGCGTAATTCGTTGTCATACACGCGATTTGGTCCTCGAAATCTATGGCCAAGTGTGTCTAATTATGTTCTTACTGTTGTATCCCCAAAAAGTGATCACAATACGCCTGTAATGTTCATGTACTTCTTGGATTCTGGTGGTGGATCATCCCCTGGGGTTATCTCAGCTATTCAGGCTGAATGGTTCCGCAACAAATCCCAAGAGATGAACCCTGATTCAAGGTGACTACCATACGAACGAGTCGAAATGAGTCATTTTAGAAAGGAAAAAAAACCAAAATATTACTTTACTTATAACTGGCATTGTATAATAGCATCCAGGAGATAGTATTTTGGCATATACCGAGTAAAGCGTACGAGAAGGTGGCCAAGGAAGCTACAGCCGGACAGACGCAGTGTGTGGGTTCAATGTTCGAAGAAGGCGTGGCGGCCCAAGACGCCGAAATGGGAATGATGAAGCTTATTAAAGAAAGGCCTTCGGTGAAAGTAAGTTTTACATAAATTTGCGATACTGAATCCTGTGGCTAAAAGGATTTCTTGTTCTTCAAAACCCCAATTGAAGTAAGTTGTAACTGATTTTGATGTTGGTAGGCTATATTTGTGGGTCACAACCACGGGCTCGATTGGTGCTGCCCATATGAGAAGATGTGGTTGTGTTATGCTAGACATACCGGGTATGGTGGCTATGGAACTTGGGCTCGAGGTGCTAGAATCTTGGAAATTACCGACGAGCCTTTTTCACTCAAGTCGTGGATTAGAATGGAAAACGGCACGTTGCATAGCGAAGTCGTTTTATCCAACTAGATATAGTTTATGTTAGGATACTTCACATGTTTAATGGAAGAACGAACTCTCTAGCACTTAAGGCCAAAATCATGTTCTTCAAAACATCTCGGATTTTATTTGGGGTCAGCACACCCTCTTGATCCCACTCTTGTTTCATCACTAGTTCCGACCTAGGGCTTGGAATCGATCTTGGGTCACTCTAGAGTCCCGACCCATTTTGCACCTCCGTTTCAGACCTAGTCGAGTGTCATAATTGTGATCTCAAATAGTTGTTTTCACTGATTTAATGTTTAAATCGGCTGCTAACATATATAAAAAGCTTGTTGACTCTTTACTTTTTTTCATATCCAAATCGTAAAAAAAAAAAAAAAAAGCAAATAGAGTTAGATTCCACTACAAATGAGTTTTAACATACAAATTGGGCTTAACATGAGAAGTGAAGGAGATAATTTTTATTTTTTTCGGAATTTTTTTTTCCGATCTTGTCAAACACGTATTTTAGTCCGAGAATCTAAAAAAAACGTGTTTTACACTAGTAGAGTAATTATGTAATTACTATTACTCTAGAGTTTTTTTTTTTTTTTTTTACTTTGCAATTAAACATCATATTTAAGTAGATGAAAAAAAAGAAAATTCATCATTCATTTCTCACGTTATCCAATTTGTATGTTAAGATACATGATACATCTATATTTAATCCTTACACTACACTATGATAAACAAAAATGTTACAGATATTAAATCCAAAGTCGCATTATATTACGAAGATAAAATTGTTGCAACGGATATAGCAACTAAATTTTCAGTTGGAATAATACAAGTTATTTTACATTCGCACTAACTAGTATACCAGTAAAAGTTTATAGGTCAAACTAGAAGAAAGCGTGAACATTTGATGCTTTACGAGTTAAACACTTAACAAATGGAGGGGCAATGGGTAAGGATAAAAGAATGCAATGACTGGAGATGTGATTTTAAATTTGGATAATCACATATTACTCTTAGAAAAGCTTTTTAATTGCATATTTACTCAATTTAAAATTAAAATTATATATATCCTACGTAATAAAACTGTAAATTTATCCACTTGTATTTATTTTATTAAAAATAAATTATATAATGACTATTTTAGCCTTATTTTTACTAGAACTTTAAAAATTATATATTTATACATTTTTACTAGTTTATGTGGCCTTTTCATAATTTTGGTTGTTTTTATTTTTTTTTTTATGTTTTGCTGGTTAGTTTTTTTTTATATAATGACATGCTTTATTTATCTTTTTTTAGTTTAGGTGGTATTTTTTAATATTTTCTTCTTAAATGAAGATATAATGCAATATTGGTGTATAAATATTAATGAAAATGGGCAGTGGTGTAATTTTATAACACCCATTTAAAAAATTGGGTCTGATCATTTTCGGATGTTTGTGTATGAGTACGTATTGATATAGATTTAGAGGTTTTTTTTTTTTTTTTGATTTTGGGCTGATTTATAATAATATTGATTAACATACATTGAATGAGAATTATAAAAAACGAAAATTGAAAAACTTTGGAAATGTCAAGCATGACAAGGGTGACAATCCAATTCGTGTAAAATTTTCAAAATGGTACCACCAGTTATTTACACTCTTTCAACCTACTCGTTTACAAAAAAAAAAAAAAAAAAAAAAAAAAAAAAAAAAAAAAAAAAAAAAATTCACATAATAACATATTAGATTATGGGGTATGGGGCTTGGGTTGGCTGAAAACGCCCAAGCCACCACCCCGGGTGGGCTTGGGTTGGAGCGTGGCCCAAGGGGCGGGAGTTTTAAGCCGGGCGTGGGGCGGGTCTAGCAAGGTGACATGGCGGGCTCTCAATGGCCAAACCAAACTATCCGTTGGGCTAGCCGTTGGCCAACCACTATGTTTAAAAAAATTATTTTTTCACTATAAATATCACACTTCAATTCCTATTTTTACCACATTCAACCACAATAATCATCTTCAATTTCTATAATCATCTCTATTCTCATTCTACAAAACGAAAAATGCATCCTCATAATCGTGGTTATGACCCGAACAACCCGTTTGCATTCCAAGAAAATAATCCTAGCCCACCATCCAATCGTCCAATGTCTCGTCCATTTTTAATACACTCCCCAATCGTGGTTATGACCCGAACAACCCGACGATTCAATACCTAGCCCGATGAACCTTTCACAAATGCCCATCAACCTTTCACCAACCTCCATCAACATTTCCCAAATCGAAACCGTCCCCGAAACTCAACCACCCAACGATGGTCCTTCCGCATCCCAACCCATAAAAAAGAGAAGTCATAAGAAAAAAACCGAGGCGAAGAAAGCACTTGAAACCGCCAAACGAAAACAACAAAGATGGGTCGTTAATGAAGAACTTGTATTGGCGAGGGCGTGGCTTCAACAATCTCAACATCCAACTTTAGGTATTTTTAAATATTTTGTAGCCCTTATTTTAATATTTATGGTTATTTTTTTATATAACTTTGTAATATATTAAATTTTGTTTTTATTAAAATAGGAAATTCTCAACATCGAAGCCACTTGTGGGAAGCGATTAGTAAAGCATTCCATCAAGAAATGGGAAGGGAGGCTTATCGTGAAAACGATAGTTTCTCCTCGAAGTGGAGCGAGATAAGCGGCCAACTTACAAAATTTAGTGTTTTTTTAAATAAAGCAAAACAAAACCCAAAAAGTGGTGAAACTGGAGCCGACATGGTGACAAATGCATTTGTTGCATTCAAAACAAATGTGGGGAGCGACTTCCGTTTCATGCATTGTTGGGAGATTTGTAAGTACCATCCAAAGTGGGCGAATATCCCCAGTGGTAGCGAAATGAACACGTCTTCCAAAAGGTCAAGGGCCTCGTCCCAAGCCCAATCTGATGCACGAGATCAAGAGTTTGAGGACCTTTTGGATGATTCGCCAAGCCGGCCTGAATATGGAAGAGATGCCGCAAAAAGGCACGCTCAAAAATCAAGATCGGATACGGCATCGCCTTCAATTGGGAGTTCGGGCTCGCGTAGGTGAATATACAACGATCAGTTGGATGACATTGCATGGAAGCTAGATACATTCAACGTATTCCAACAACAAAGGGCCGAAATTCGAAAAAACAAAGAAGCTAGAGATGCCCTGAAACAAAAACGAGATTATTTGAAATTTCTATCCCAGCCCATTGATCACCTAGAGGGTGAAGAGTTGGAACTAATCTTGGAGATGAGAGAAGAGATAAAGAAAAAATATAAGCGTTAAGAATTTTTTTTATGTAATTTTCTTTATTTAAAAATATTAAAAAAATTAAATTTCTTGTTTTAAAAAATATTCAAATAGCGGTTTGGGCTGGCCACGCCCCAAACCCCCGCCCCACCATACCGTCTTCAATGTGGGTCAGCCCAGCGAAGCCCCCCCAAGCCACGTGTCAACTCATGCCCCAAACTCATGCCCCAGCATACCCCACGGTCTTAACTCAAGATGACGAGTTAAAATGAAATAATAAGAGAATAAATACATAAAAAGGAAAATAAACATTGGACAACTTGAGGTATATGGGTGAAGTTTGAATATCTAAAAATTTCGGATAGTGAATTTCAATATCCAAATCTAAATCCCAAATTTCGGGTATCCAAATTCGAATTTTAAAAAATTCGGATTCGGATATCCGCTATAAAAATATGTATTATATAGTAATTAAAACTCTGCTTGTTGAAAATCGCCTCAACCCTAGCTGCTGCTTCCAGAAACTCAGCCTGCGCCTTTTTGGTACGAAGCTCCGGCGGAAATCCGAGCTTGCAGTTGCAGATTCGTGGGCGAACGATATATAGCAAATAAGCTTCGTTGTCTCTCCTAATCATGGTATTGTTTGATTTCACATCTGGGTTTTGTTTGTGTTATTGGTTTTAACCAGACCCCCAATTTGATTTCTGTAGCTTTTTAGGAAAGTTGATGACTTTAAGGTTAATAGTTGATTAGTTGATTGGTTGATTCAATCTGTTTCATAAATAGAGATCACCGATGAAGAAACAGTGATCAGAATTGACCGGAATCAATCAGATCAGGGGTTTAGTCTCTGCATAAATGGGTTATTCCTCTCGTTGATTCGGCGGTTTGGCTGGTTTCCTTCTCCGGTGATCACTGCAAAACAGAAAGCCGTTAGACTCGCCACGGGAAGAATGGGGGTTCTCTCCGTGACCACCCTCCGGCGTGAGAATAAGTGCGGTGATCTTGATGAAGAAGAAGTAAAAGTGAGAATGAAGTGAAAGTAACTTATGAGATCATACATGCAGACTTTATTTATAGCCGGTTTTGGCGGGAAACTGGTGCGACGGAGAAAGTAACGGAAAGTGCTTTCCGTTTTGGTGGTTATTTTTCCTTCCGTCAATCTTTGCACATGGATCGTGGGCCTAGATCAACGGTTAGGGAGTTGCCACATGGAAAGTGGTTTTGGGTGGATCTCTCTCCAAGTTAGTGTCATCATCATGATTTAGATGAGTGTCTAGGATTATGCCACATCATCATTCATTTATAACCGAATGGCCATGCACGATGAGTATTTGAGGCTTCTAGAAGATCTACAGCTGTAAACCGTTATGCCCTTGCCACGTGTCTATCTTGCTGTAACAGAAAAGATACTTTTATTCAAGTCTTGCTTTCGGACGTGCGGAGATGTTTAGGATTTTCTCTTCAAGTCTAACTATTCCCTTGCGCGGGCCTACGCAAGAGTGTTAGTTGAATGTTTGTTTCTCCTTTCTTCCAGCGCGTGTTTATCAAAGACTGTTTTCTTTCATAACTTGTTTGAGACCACTGCGCAGCCGCACACGGTCTTGTTAATGATGTTCTAGAAGTGAGGTTATGGTATCACTATTCGGCAAGTCAATCCCGCTTACCGGCTCAATATATCTCTCAATAGATTCGCTTGTCCTTCTGCGCAAGGTTTTGGGGGCCATACTTCATTATTGAGCCGTTTCTTCCCAAATCCTGTTTAGGAACGTTGCGCGGCCGCGCAGGGTCTTTATTTAAGATGTTTTAGGATAAGGTTGTGGTATGGTCTTATGCGCCTGCGCAGGGTTTTTGGGACCATACCCATTCAAGTCCCCCAGTCCAGTGTTGCTTCTACGTAAGTAGGTGGAGCACTGGACTATATGGACTGTGCGCTTTTTGCTTTGAGAAGTAGCTAAGGTTTGCTTGGCGCAAAGCGAAAAACTTTAGTTTGTGAAGTTGACTGGCTGTGGCCATGGAAACTGTGTGCGCGCGGACACGGTTGTTTCCTTGATTGTTGCCTCCTGACATGGTGAAGACCTTCGTGTATGATTATATAACTCGTGTAACGGTTGTCACGACTAATTTTGTTTAGGATGTCTGATTTTTGTTGGTTGTTGCGCTTATAACTGTATTGTGTCGTTGCATTTGTAACTTCGTTAATGCCGTTGTACAACTTGATGTGCTATTGCACAAGTATATTTGTCTATTGCGTTGTCGCGCCAGTAATTGTATCAATGTGCTGCCGCACAGGTATCTGTTGCGCAAGTAACCGTATTAATGTGCTGTCGCGCATGTTTTTAATGTGCTGCCGCACATGTTTTTAAATGTGCTGTTGCGCGGCTTTGTTATTGCGCTGCCGCGCAAGTAACTGTAGTAATGTGTTGCCGCACATCTTTGTTCATGTGCAATTGCACAAGTATTTATGTTTCTGTATTTTCTAGTTACAATGTTTGCATGAGTACGATTACTTTGTTCAGGTAGGACAAATAAAGATGATATAAAGCTCACGTGTGAACGTAGGGCTGGACCTTATGTGGTACTTGTGACCACAGACCGTTCATGAGACTTGTGTTATCATAGTGCTTTTTTGTTTACCAAAAGCAATCGCATGCATTTGTAATAAAACACAGAAGTATAGTGGAAGTAAACTTCGTATTGATTTGGATAGGGCGTAGAGGCCAGTAGATACAAAGTAGTTAAAAAATATGATCATTATGATGCATATGTAAGCAATGACCATTGTACTGTATGCTGGTTGACGTTGTATGTTGTCCAGGTACAAAGGGTCCTAAGGTTACATATAGCATCTGCGCAGCTGTTGCGCATTCCAGGTACGTGGGACGTCTGTTCCGTCGAGCCGTCATAGGGTATACGAGCCCTTTCCTAGAACTTCATTAGTAACGTAGGGCCCTTCCCATTAGGGCGCGAGTTTTCCTGGTTTTTCAGCATTTGATGCTTCGTTGTCTCTTAAGATGAAATCTCCATGTACGAAAGTGCATATGCGTACTCGAGCGTTGTAATATTTTTCCAGTTTCGACTTGTACCTGGCCTCGTTGATGGCTGCGTTTTCACGTCTCTCCTCGAGGAGGTCCAGGTCGAGTCTGCGCTCATGTTCATTGTTTTGTTTTTCTTTGGCTAGCATTCGAGGTGACGCGAGGCCGATTTCTGCCGGGATTATTACTTCAGAGCCGTAAACAAGGCTGAATGGCATTTCCCCTGTGCTAGTCTTCGGCATGGTGCGGTGAGCCCATAGGATACTCGGGAGTTCATCAACCCACCCCCTTCTTGCGGTTCCCAACCTTGCTTTGATTCCATCTACAATCTGTTTGTTGACGCTTTCTACTTGCTCGTTCGCCTGTGGGTGTGCCAGAGAGGCGAAACTATGTTCGATGTGCATTTCCTTCATCCACTTCTGTAGATCCGCAAAGTTGGTACCATTGTCTGTGATAATGCGCAATGGCATTCCGAACCGGCATATGATATGTTCCCAGATGAATTTTCTGATTACCATTGCAGTGGTTAATGCTAGGGCTTTGGCTTCTACCCACTTGGTGAAGTAATCTACGACAACTATTATAATTTTTATTGCGCTTAGTGCGTCGGGAAAAGGACCTACTAGGTCAATTCCCCATTGCTGGAAAGGCCACACTGCGGTTACTGGAACCAACGGATTCTTTGGGCGTAGTCTTTTTGGAGCATGACATTGGCATGATATACACTTGCGCAAGACCTCTACGGCGTCCAAATGCATACCGGGTCAGTAATAGCATGCACTCATGATTTTTGCCACTACCATGCGTGGGCCAGCATGGATTCCGCATGATCCTTAATGAACTTCCCGGACCAGATACTGCGCGTCATGCTTGTCTACGCATCTTAGGAGAGGACCCATGTAAGACTTGCAATATAAAATTCCATCCGCCATCTCATAATTTAATGCTTTGTGTTGAATCTTTCTTGCTTCTGTTTTTCCCTCCGGGGGAGGGTTCCATGTTGTAAATACATAATAACTGTGGACATCCAAGATGGATTCCCAACTTCTATCACGTTCACGTGTCTTAGAGGAACAGATGGGTTTGAGAGAACTTTAATGTGGACCTCTTTTTCTAGGTGCTTGAAGCTTGTAGCGGCTAGCTTACTTAGCGCATCCGCGTCGCTTCTCTTAATGTGGATTATTTTGAAGGTCTGAAACTGATTGATTAGTGTTCTTGTCTGCTCAAGATATAAGGCCATTGCTTCGCCTTTTGCGTCATAGCGACCATTGATCTGTTCGGCTACCAACTTGGAATCGACATGTGCTTCCACATTTTTTGCCCCCATTTTGAGTGCTAGGCGGAGACCTGCGAGGAATGCCTCATACTCCGCTTCGTTATTGGTGCTCTTGAAATCTAGCCAAATGGCGTAGGTAAGTCCGTGGTTGTCGAGGCTAACCAGGCGGAGACCAGCTCCTGCGCCATCATCATTGGAAGCGCCATCTGTATGTAGGGTCCAGACCATGTCATCGAAGACTGGGGTCGGATTTTGTATGGCTTCGCAATCTGGATCTTGTCGATGGGAACTTCAGTGACGAAATCTGCTAGGACTTGGCCCTTGATAGCTGGGCGCGACTTATACAAAATGTTATATCCGCCCAGTTTAATGGCCCATTTGGCTAACCTGCCCGCGACGTCTGGTTTGGACAAGACCTGTCCCAGATGGTAGTTGGTGAAGACGGTTATAATGTGGCCAGAAAAGTACCTTCGCAAGCTGCGCGATGCGCGAACTAGCGCGGGAACAAGTTTTTCCATGATGGAATAGTGCGTTTCTGGACCGGTCAACATTTTGCTGATGTAATAAATTGGAGTTTGGACTCCGTCCCTTTTGACCATCAACACTACGCCAACTGCTACCTCTGATGCGGAGAGGTATAAGAGTAATGGTTCTTCTTTTCGCGGAGCTGTTAAAGTAGGTAGTTGAATTAGGCATTCTTTCATTTGCTGGAAAGCTTTTTCTGCCTCCGGGGTCCATTGAAATTGGCTCTTCTTTACGCATTTGCATAATGTGCTGATGAATGGATATGATTTGGCAGCATGATTTGCTAGAAATCGGTTGAGCGCCGCTAGCCGACTGGCTAAGCGTTGCATCTCTTTGATGGATGCTAGTGATGGCATAAGCTGAATGGCCTCTACCTTCTCTGGATTGACTTTGAAACCATCTTTGGTTACGATAAATCCTAAGAATTTGCCTTCTTCCATTCCGAACGAACATTTTACAGGGTTCAGTTTTAGGTTGACTCTGCGCAGAGAGTCGAAAGTGCGCTGGATGTTTGTGAGCATTGATTCTTCTTCACGACTCATGATGACAAGGTCGTCTATATAGACTTCTGCTGTTACGTCGATGTCTTTCCCAAAGACTCTATCCATTATACGTTGATAAGTGGCTCCCGCGTTGCGGAGACCGAAAGTCATTTTTGTATAACAAAATATACCTTTGTCCGTGCGGAAAGCTGTCTTGTCTTCGTCTTCTTCCTTCATTTGTACTTGGTGATACCCTTTGTAACAACCTAAGAAGCATTTCCAATGGAAGGATGCTAAGGAATCTACCTTCTTGTCTATATCTGGGAGGGCGTAACAGTCTTTTAGGCAGGCTTTGTTGAGATCCTTGAAATCAACGCACATGCGCCACCCACCGTTGTGCTTCTGTACCATTACTGGGTTAGCTACCCAGGTTTGATATCGAACTTCGCACAGAATCCCAGCTTGAAGTAATTCAGCTACTTGCTCATTCATTGCGCGAGCATTTTCCGCACCAAGACTACGGTTTCCTTGTGCTACTGGTTCTGCGGAAGGTCGAACATTCAAGAAATTTTCGGTTATTTCTCTTGGTACGCCGGTCATGTCTGCTGGGGACCATGTGAAAATATCCATATTCTCAGATAGAAGCTCTTTCAATCTTGCACGGATTGCTGGTGAGACGGCGTGCCCTAGTAGAATGGTTTGCTCAGGGTATTCATTGTTAAGAACCCATTTCTTTGGTTCATTAGATGGAGATGGCTTTGCGGCCTTTACTGGTGGCTCGTCGTCTACATACATCACTTCTTTGCTTGAATATAAGATTGCTACTCCGGCTTCTATTGGAAAACCGCAAGCGGCGTTTGGTATGGAGGTAATCATGCTAAACTCCCTTTGTGAACGTCTCCCCAGCAGTAGATCATGGCATGATATAGCTGGCATAACCATGAAATTGACTGTAACGGTGCGTGAATGCTCTACATCCGAGAGTGTTACAGGAAAAGCGATTTGTCCCAGAGGAAAGACTGCTTCATTGCAGAAACCAGTTAAGGGAAAATCGACTGGTTTCAAGCGCGCCTTATCATCTGGGTCTAATTGTTTAAAACATTGTTTGTAAATAATATCCATAGAACTACCCGAATCAATGAACATGTAATCAGTACGGTAATGACCGAAGATACCAGTTATGATGACCGGCCGTTCTTCTTGAGGACCTCCCGGAATGACGAGGAAGATTACTTGTTGTTCCCGCCAGTGTTGATTGTGGCTCCGTTTATTGTTCTGTTTGCGCGAGGGTCCGCCTTGCACCATGTACGTTTGTTCCGTACTGATTTTTGAGTTCCTGTGGTCGTCTTCCACATTTTGTCTCGTATGAGTGTTTTCAGATATTCTCCGTCATTGAGCTGGGTGTCCCACTGTTGTAGTGGACGTGGGCCCAACGCTGTATAAAAGTTTGCCAGTTTTTGAAGTTACTGTGATGTGTGTTTTTGAGTGGATATGAAGTCTCATATTTGGTTATAGAAGTTGAACTTAATAATAAAAGCATCAAATAAAATAAAAAAGAAATGACCATTTTGCCTCTGAAGAAAAAGACAAAATAGTAGGATTTAATTTGAGAAATATGACCTGATTTATTTTTGGACCAAAATGGCAATAAAAGTGAAATCACTGGGACCCAGATGCAAAAGATTTGAGTTTTGGACTAAAGTGGCAAAAGTGACCAAAACCTCATGGACCAAAATGGCAGTTTACTCAATTGTAAAAATAAGAAAAATTGTTAAAAAAAAAAAAAGCCAACAAGTCAAACAAGAAAAGTTAGGGAATGCCCAGAGTTCATGGGAAACAGGTAACCATCATCACTTGTCAAGGAGCTGTCATCCAAACAGCAAAACATCTATCGACTTACATGCATGCTAAAACGTCAGCTACATTGAGTGAGTTCTATAGTAGTAAGGTAAACAATTAAAAAGTTCAATAAATCATCTTTTGAAACAGTATCCATCGTCGTCTTTAAAACTAATATACTCAACTTTAAAAAAACATCATTTTAACTCATCAATACTCTAAACAACGACTTGCCTGACATCGTCAAATGTATCGTCTATAATACCATCAATAGCATCATCAACTTGCCAATGACATCGTCTACTCGTCAATAACATTGTCTATATTATTGTCATGACATCGTCCACAAAAGTGTAACACCTGGTGAATCTTGAAAAATTTTAGAAGTAACACGTGTTTGAAAACCTTCCTCATAATTAACTAAGTTAAAATTGAGAGGTTAAAATTACGAAAAGATCAAAATAAGAAGTTGAGAGGCCTGAAATGAGAAAAGTCAAAAGTTTCTTTTTCAGATACCTTGCAGCCCGTAAGGGATTCTCCTTGATGTAACCACCATGAATTTCCGATTTTGTGTTTGAATTTTTTTAAGGTAATTTCATTTCTATTTTTTTTAGATAAAACCACCTTGGAATGTTCCCATCAATTTTCATTCGCGTTTATTTATTTCCTTGTTTGTGTTACCATTTAAATGAATTATACCCATGGCATTATAGCCTAGTGGTATCTTGGTGGTGGGATAAGGCTTATGACTATTAGGTTATGGGTTCGATTCCCACAAAGGGGGGTTTTTCCCAGATTTATTGGGTTTCCTCCTGAATTGGTGTATAGGCATTATATTGTCTAGTGGAGATGGATATGATCGGGTGGTTCTGCTGGTGGCACGATGATACTCCAGTGGTCCGTCAGTGATCCAAATTTGCCGTTCAAAAAAAAAATTAAATGAATTATAATATAATTATATTGTCTAGTGGAGATGGATATGATCGGGTGGTTCTGCTGGTGGCACGATGATACTCCAGTGGTCCGTCAGTGATCCAAATTTGCCGTTCAAAAAAAAAAAATTTAAATGAATTATAATATAATATAATACAAAATATGTACGGGTAACACCAACAGTTTGCAAATATTTCTTTAAGAAAGTGGATATTTTATAAAAATCCTATTTTTATACTCCATTTATATATATATATATATATATATATATATATATATATATATATATATATAGGATGGAATTGGGTACAAAGTCTATTTTTCCTACAAAGTGTAAAAAGTTATAAAACACCATAATGTCAACCATAAAACATACTCAAAACCCATAAATAACATAGTGGAGGTGGGTAAGGATAGTGTAAAAAGGGCCTAAAGTGTGAGAAGTGTATTATAACACTATATATAATACTATATAACACCATATAAACACCGTATAACAATATGTAACACCATATAATACCATATAACACTATGTAACATTATATATCATTATATAACAAATATAACACTATACATCTATCATAGACATGCTATCAGACAACCTATAGTGTTATATTTTTTATATAATGATATATAGTGTTACAAAGTGTTATATGGTATTATATGGTGTTATATATTGTTATACGGTGTTTATATGGTGTTATATAGTATTATATATAGTGTTATAATACACTTCTCACACTTCTTACACTTTGAGCACTTTTACAGGATCCTCTACCTAGTGGAGGTTATTAAAACACAATATTTTTGGTTTTTGTTTTGTATTTTGGATGATAAGGTTTTTATTATCGAATGATTAACATTAGTGTGTTTTGTCTAAAAAAGTGTAAGAAGTGATTATGGCCATTAAATTAGGTAATTGATGGATGAAATTAAATGAGTGGCAAAATTGTAATATTTGTTTTAATTAAATTGATTGATTTATTGAATTAAGGGTATACAAATAAATTTTGTATACCTTAAATTTAGGAATCACATGCAACTCGCATGTAATTTCCCCCAATCTTTTTAAAACGTCAATAACTTTTTTATAAGTAATTTGTTTTTTTAAATTATACCATAATAATGAGCGTTTTTATCTTTAATATGAGTACCATATTGCTACATATCGAAAAAGTTATGATTCAAGTAATTCAGACATAGTGTGTTTTATATAGTGTCTGCGTGTTTTATATTGTGTATTTCACTGATGTGTTTTATATTTTGCATTTCAGACACTATTGTGTTTTATGAGTGAGGGGTGTGTTTAATTGTAAAAATTGGTATAACACAATGTGAAGAAATCGGTAACTGATAAAACACAACGTCAAGGAATAATGAATGTGTTTTATGTTTCGAAATATATGAGGGGTGTGTTTAATTATGAAAATTGATATAACACGGTGTGAAGAAACCGTAAACTGATAAAACACAATGTTAAGAAATGATTAATTTGTTTTATGTTTCGAATTTCGGATGAATTAATCGTGGATACGAATGATGTAACTGCCAATTTTGAATAGTTAATAGACATAAGTTTCCATAAAAATAGTCTTTTATTGTTATGATATAAAATCTTCCTTAACTTGTTGTAATTATTCAATTACCTTAATGCCCTTTAGTAAACTAACATTAGATGCCATATGTCACAAGGAGATTGCTTTCTACACTTTGTAGGAAAAGTAGGCTTTGTAGCCAACTCCTACCCTATTGTAGGATCGGTTTTGACACCGTACGATTGCGTAACGAACGTTCGACGTGCGGAATCCGTGAACGTGCGTGATCGAACACACAAGAATGTACTAATGACGTGATTCTATTGATATGATGTCGTGTACAAAGCCGTGAATCACGTAGAAACTTCTATATATAGGATGGATCATGAAAAAACTACTTTAAATGAGAAAACAAAAAAACTAACTAAAAAAAGCCTAAAAAACCATTTTTACAATTTTTTTTTATAAAATTTCGCTAGTTTTTATGTATAAAAAAACTTGTACTGGTGATAAGTTAGAAAGATCAGGGAGTTAGAGGCTTGGAGAAAACTGGTGATAAGTTAGAAAGATCAGGGAGGAAATGACACTTTTTAAACCATTAGGGTAAAACCTTTAAAACGACCAAATCACATGGAACAAAACAAAAGTTAACTCTATTTATTTGTTAGGTAATTGCATTAAAATATGTTAATGTTATTTGTACTTAGAATATTAAAGAATGGTTGAGTGAAGAGTATGTAGGTAGTAAGTGATGAATACTTCAATTACGGGTGTTTAAAACTGGATATCCGAATTTCAGATATCTAAAATTTTCGGATACCAGATTTCACTATCTGAATCCGTATCCGAAATTTCGGATATCCGATCGGATAGTGAATCGGATTTCTGAATATCCATTTTTTATTTTAATTTTTTATTATTTTTTGGATGTTCGAAACCGGATATTTCGGATAGTTTCGGATATCTGAATATAAGTTTTCGGATATTTTCGTATACTTCGGATATTCGGATATCCGAAAAAAATTAAATTTTTGGATAAAATTTTTAAAATCACCACCCGAATCCGAAAATTCGGATAATATTTCGGATTCGGATATCGAATATTTCGGATCATATGTTCGGATACGGATAGTTTTAAACACCCCTAAATTTTCAACGGTTGGTAATTAACAATATTTTAGCAATATACAAAATAATTGTTTATTTATATATGTTTACATGTAAATACGTGGGATATCTTTTGTTTAATCTATATATCTATATATATAATATATGAATAAGATTTGGGACACGTGTCAAGTGATGGTGCAACAACAATGGTTTTTTGGCGGGAAAAATGTGAGAATCCTTATGTTTTCGCACGCGATCCGAATTGGGTTAACCATACCCGGTTTTTTGACTCGGGTATATAAGGTACCAAATAAACGTAAATCATTCATTCTCCTCATTTCACACTTACAAACCCTAATTCGTTCAATCTTCTCTCTAGCGCTCCTCTTCTCAGCCGAAGATATATTCACCATCGGAATTTCATGAAGATTTCTCCCATATCCGTTCCGATTTTGCTCTCAATGGCGGTTCTAGGGTTCGATGTCAAGAACCACAAGGTGAAAAACAAAGATCCAGGTATGTTTTCTTTTTACCTAATCCTTTGATTTTATGGTGGCTGATGTATCACGGTTGTCTCCCACAGCACAACCATGTCTGGTGGCGCCATATGGATGAATATCGGAGTTCAGATCTTGCGGTGGACGAGGTTTCAAACTCCGTCTGGGTAAAAAAAAAGGAAAAATCTGGTTGCCTTGGCGGAGGAGGGTTTTCAATCATTCAGACACCCTAGAGGCGGAGGAGGATTTTGTTTTGTGGATGGAGACGATGATTTTTGGCCGGTAGGTGTACGTTTGATTTTTCTTAGGGTTTTTTGTTGTTTATTGATTATTAATGTCACAAAAATGAACTGCAGGTTGATTTGAAGCATCTGATGATGCTGGTTTTAGCACAGATCTTCATGTGGGTAATCGTTATATACATTTTTGTATATTGTTTGGTTTTGGGTCTTTATATTTTTTTAGGGTTCTGGATAAAATTGGGGCTTTTACTGTCAGGTAATAAAAAAAAATTAAAGCTTTGGTCAAGGGGTGTTCTTCGGTTTAGTTAAACGGGTTTCAAAAATTTCAAAGCAAACCTGATAACCAACCGGTATCTTTATTCGGTTGTTCAGGTTAAGGTTTAATGGGTCGGGTAGATTTTTATATGTACCAGGATGCATTTAATGACCAAACGATGACGAAGAACATCGGTATTGAGCTGCCAAAATAGTGCAGCGAATAGGACAGCAGCGATGCGCATTCAGGTGCAGTTTCGGGATCAAAACATTTGATGCGTGTATGTGTGTCAATTTCATTGTTCATTATTTATGTGATGCACGTTTTCTTACCGTCTCACCTTGAGGTGCATGCCTTAACCGTTTTTTAAACCATGCTCACAAAAGAGGCCATAAATTGGTTTTTACAGGTGGAACGTGTTCATTGGCGGTCATATGGTGTAACTTTCAGGCTGAGAGTGCAAGGGCGGCTCTGAACTACAAACGGTTCAACGGTTAAAGCATAAGTATTGGGATTGTTTCCATTAAGGTATTTTTATTTCATTTCAAGCACTTAACAGTTGTAGGTGACAATTTTCGTTTTAGCCCGTGTATATTGTCACGAACAGGCCAGTTCGGTTCGGTTTGAATTAGCTGATAAACGGGTAAGCATGTAAAGCATAAAAAATAAGCTGAAAACGTAACATGCCAAATGGTGCTAAAGGGGTTAACTAGGTTAAAAATGCTTACATTGTATGTCGTTTTATCCAAAAAAAAGAAAATAACTACATACATTTAATCATATAGTGTTTGTTATTGTCACGAACAGATTAGTTATTTACAAGGACTAACAAAGTATACAGATTACTTGTGTTGGTCTCTACAAACACTATTGTAAACCCAGAATTTCTATGTAAACCTTTTCATTTTGATGCAGGGCAAGTCCTGCAAAGACACATGTCTGTCCACGTTTAGGTCGCCGTCTACCATGAACCGACACCCTACAATAGGTGGGGCGAGCTATGTTTCCTTTATGAATCTATCTCCATGGGACTGCTCCATAGTCCAAACAACCTTTAATTAATGTGAGGTTGCAGCAAAAAGTCATTCACCAACCTTCTTCTATGTTTATGTATATTTTTGGAGGATTCTAAAGTTTTCTCTTGTTTTAATGGAGAACCGGATCGATCATAACAAGCAAATATATGTATTCTAAGTCAAACCGAGCTTGAGCTCATCTAAGCTCGAGCTTAGTTCATTTAACTTAAGAGAGCTCGAGCCGTTTGAAGCTAAATATTTTAAGCTCTAGCTTGGGTTATGAATAACTTTTCAAGTTTAAGTTCAGCTTGCCAGCTTGGGTTATGAATAACTTTTCAAGTTTAAATATTTACAAATTATATAAAAGTGTTTGGTGGTTCTTCTTGCAGGTCCTAAAGGTGAACTCCAAACCTCTCTTGAAGGTTGGCAGCCATTGATGATGTGAAGTGGTATGCAGTGCAACACCCATTTGGTCAAGGGGAAGACGTATATTCTTTGAATGTTTCGATGGTATTGGTTTAGCAATGAGTAGAAGTTGACCTAGGGGAAGACTGGTAGCTGGTCGAATGAACCTAGCTATTCTATATAAAGTTTCGTAGAGATGAGCCAAGTATAATCGAATATGAAGTATATGAAAGGTTTGGTAAGAATTATACTCTGTTAATTGGTCTCTCTTGGCATGATCTTTGTAGGAACATGTACTTTATTTTCAGTCTTTTTTATTAGACAATTTAAAAATAGTTAATGATTAGAACTGGATTATGAACTCTCTTTCGACATTATATATCGAGAATCATTTACTTTTGGTAGAGTAATGAACTAATGACTTCCTATTTAACTTTGTTTGCAGCCTGAAGTCTCAATCGTATTCCAGAGCATATATCGAATTTAAGCGGCCAAATAATGTCATTCACTTTGCATAGTTTTTTGACGGGCACGTTTTTGTCAATGAGAAGGGTAATTCTTGAGCATGTACTTTAAAGCACATGATCAACAACCTAAATCAGCATCAGATTTTAACTCATTCTAATTCTCAATGCATAAACAGGAACAAACTTCTTACTGCTGAGCATGTATTTTCACATACTATTTTTCTCTAAAATAAGTTTTTTCTTGATAATAATTAGAAATTAAGGTCTTAACAGGTCTATTATCGCATGTACCCAATTTAAAACAATTGTTGAATATGCACTTTCACAGCGTGTTCGTAAACAAATGTCTAAAAAGATGGATGTGAAGGGGCCATAGGGAAAGGTAATAAAAGGGCTTATCTCTGATGTTGATTAAGGTTGCCGATTAACTCATTACCTGACATGCGTCACTGATAAGTAATCTTTTAATTAATATAGATCCGAAATATCTTGAATTCCTTCAGTTTGTTTCAAAGCCTGTTGAGAATCTTCCAAGTGCAGAGATACAATTAGAAAGAAAGGAAGCCGAGCGAGCTGGCCAGAATTAAGTTCTTTGTTGTTTTAACTGTTTGCTCATTGAATTTAAACTTGATATCATCAAATTACAGGTGCTGCTAAGGAGGCTCCTATAGTCACACCTTTGATGGATTTTGTTTGGCTGAAAAAAGCTGCCAAGGGTAGGCCCCGAGTAGGAACTATGCCTCGGAGCATGTAGCTCATTTTGTATTAAGTTATAGGGTAAAATTCTAATTTCGTCTCTGAGGTTTGGCCAGTTTTGCGACTTTCGTCTAAAGGTTTGTTATTTATGTACTTTTGTTTATCGTTTTGGTTTTTAGGAGAAACAGTGGTTTCTCTGGGGTAGCCTTAGTCTAGCAAGGCGTTACAAGGTAGATCTAAAGGATTTTTTTATTATTTATAACAATGCAGTATATATGTTCATCAGTTTATATTTTTTCTACTTAAATTAAAATGAGCTGGTTTATTGTTTGTAATGTTTAGACACCATCATCACGGCAGATGGCATGGTTGGATTGGCCGCGTAGCCGGGAACAAGGATCTTTACTTGGGGACATTCAGTAAGTTAATTTATATAATTATGTCAATAACCAGTAGACAAATATGAATGCTTTTAAATAAACAGTCTAATGACAGGCCCTAAAATCTATGAAAATCTTGACCTTTAAGATGGACAAAGGTAATGATTTTGTCAACAAAAGAAGTCGTTTAAAATTTTAAGTAATTTATCTTTTGACAATGGCCTTTTTACTCAATGACCTTTAAGATGGACAAAGGTAATGATTTTGTCAACAAAAGAAGTCGCTTAAAATTTGTAAGTCATTTATCTTTTGACAATGGTCTTTTACTCAAGTTTTGCCAATGTGCCTAATATGAGAAGTTACCAATGGGTTTCACCCCTACATTTAACATGTAGATTGATCAACTGATTATTAAATATTTTTTGCAGCGAAACGGACGCAGTGGTGATCGTTCCCCCAAAGCAAAATGCGTCAGAATCGGAGGTGGATGATGGTTATATTGCGGTTGGTAATGATCAGCCTGGCAGACGTCGCTACTGCCGTTGTTGAGGACTTCCTATAGGCGTGTACAGGTACTTTCATCTTGGTTTAATGATTCGGTTCGGGCCAGATGTCACCGATTTTGTTTCTCCAATTATGTAAAATTTGAAATGTTGACGATACATGTAGATGTGAGTGGTAACCGGTAACTGTTGGACCTTATGAAATATTTTATCTGAGATGAACAAGATAGATGTTTTGTTAAAATTGTTGTAATGCAAATATTTGATGACATGCCTTATTAGTTATTGATGTTAAGATTTATTAATTGTTGATGTTTTCCATTGGTGGTTGTGTTATTTGTGAATCATATGTTGGGGAGATGATGTTTGATCAACCAAACCGTAAAGTTCTATTAGAAATACGATTTGAATAATTAGCCAGTTCTACTAGAAATTAAAATGAGCATTGTGTCATCTAAGCTAAATCATTACATTGATGCTTTTATATGTTTGTAATCATGTTCAACTGTTCTCATTTAACATCTTTAACTGGATGCTTTATAATTATTTGATGGACATTCGTGTGCAGAAGTTCGTTCTGGTTTATACGTGCTAAAATTGCCAATATTGGTGGTCCATGCTACATGTACGGTGGTTTTCAGGAGCGCAAAGGGAAAAAAGGTAAAACACAGCTTCACTTATTTACCCCGGATGCTTGCAGGTCAGTTGCTTTTTGGTAGCTTCATTTACAAATCCTCTTATGATCACTATAATGGATCACTCACCGCAAACGTAAATGTCTTTTACGTTTTTACCTAACTTTCCATTTCACTACATCTCTCCGTTGTTTATCTCTACCAATACGCTCCATACTTTCCATCTCTCATCTTTGTTGTTTATTTCAGACATTCAATCGTTCGTTCAAACAATTGTAGGCAAATTCGTTTCTTATCTATATGGTGTGTTTTTAGTCTCCTGTATATGATTGATTTGTATTCTTACTTTAAATGTCATAATTTTTCTTGGTTTGATTTACATTCTTATAAGACAAGTGTTTCTTGTAGATCCACGTTTCTGTCTACATCATTCGAACACAATTAATTGGTAAGATATTTTTGTCGATTACTTGATGTTTTGTTAAACTATACATTCTGTTTGTTTATGTTTTTTAGTCGATTGATTCTTTCTTTGTGGAAACCCTAAAATTGCGCTTTCTGATCTAATGCTTATTAAGTATTAAAAGTTGAATATACAATACCATATTGATGTATTACTAATTATATTGTTTTATTTACAGATAACGAGACTAGAAAGGTTTGAGACCAATGTTGGAGTTGACCAATGATGATATACAACCCGTTTTGATAATATGTACAATTGTAAATATTTATTAGAATAATTAATATATACTTTTTATTTACCAGGTGTGTATTGATCATTCGCTTATTATGTCAAAATATGTATTAACTTATGGCTTATGTCTTTTTCTTATATCCTGAGACTTGCTTCAAGGATCTGGATAATTGGATGTGATGTTTCAAAGTTATTATTGCGAGGGCTAAAACTTGAGATAGAAACACATAGAAAATGCTCAGTTAATGCCAAAGTAGTTTCACATTTCACTTATTATTACCTAATTCTGTTTATATGATCATCACTCATATAATTAAGTATTGATATTTCTCATATTAGTATGGGAGTCATAATCTAAAATGTATACTGAAGAACCTTCGGAAAAGAGTGGGTGGGGGTTGTGTTCTTTTTGTTTCTATAATCGCCTTTTAAACTCTTTAGTTGTAAAGATCACAATTATTGTGAAGAATTTTTAAAATATATACTTTCACAATGTCTAATAATATTTAATGTTAATTACAGATTTGAATTTTGTTGCCAGGCATGAAAATTATGGGACACCAAAAGTAGTGTTGTTTCCAGATATTTCACTACCAAAGGTATGTATTTCAGTATCTATCCGGTAAAGTGTCTTATATGACTTTTGTGAGTCAAATTAGTTAATTTATTGATAACGACATTGAAATCTATTAAATCATTTTTATTGTTTCAAGCTTTTCACAACCAAAGTCAAATTATTCAACTTTTATCACAAAAAAGTCTATGTTTGACTTTTGAGAGTCAAAGTATCTATATTTGGGTTAGTCCTCAAGCAGTGGTTTGAATCAGAATTACTGTAAAAGAACAAAGGGTTGAATCGGCAATTGATGTTCTTGAAAAAGAAGCAATCTTGGTAAGTGGTGATACGCGGGTGACAGTTTAGCCCAGGTTGGTAGCGGTCCTGAAAAATGGGAAAAATTGCTACCTGTGCCGAAAATGATCTGTACGATATGGTACCGATACACGGTACCAAAGCTCATCATAATGGATGATGTTACTTAGAGAACGTGGTTGTAAATAGTCATGAAATCATGACATGTACTTATATGTTAAATCGCATATTCACATACGAGTAAAATTCTCATTGCTTTTGTTGAAATACTATTCTTAGCGGATTAGATAGGAAATCTTAAGCATAGATCATTTAGGGTATAATTATTAATGAAAAATCCAAACACAATGGGGCGTTATCTTCCAAAATTTAAAAGAAAAGATACTCGAATTTAAATTTCACTTCATTTCACGATGTTGGCTAACCCATGGTTTAGAGTACATAACTTGGTATAGCTTATGCATAGGTGTGGATTATCCTACTTAAATAAGTTAAAAACAAGTTGTTATACATCAACTTTCTTATGTTCTCTATGACTCTATATGCAATTTTGCATATGTTCTTGGGCTTCTTGCTATGGTTTTATTTTCTTTTTTAGGGACCTTCAAATTTGTCTACAGGGTGGTTGTTGATGGTGATATAGTGGTTGTTTGAGGTTTACTTTGTACGAAGTCTTTAAAGTTATTATAAAATAATGACCCATTAATTGTACTTTTTTAATCAAAGATAACACAGGCCTAAGCATGAGAGAATCATAAGAACACTAAACCCTTAGCAACTACATAGATTATCACGACAGGTATAATCAAGTGGGTAACAACTTTATGGGAAAGTATTTGTGGTCAAGAAATCCGAACACTATAGTGCAGTTGGCTGAATGGAATGTTTTGGCTTCTTAGCTGGATTCAGTAACATAATAGAGGAAAGATTGCTGGAAATGGCTGGGAAGTAATGACGAAAACTTTTCGGTTAAGTCGGTGATTGATTTGTTCAATATTAAAGATTTAAGTCAAGTGTAAGACACTCTGGTATGCATCATCTGAATGTTGATAACACTGATCATAGTTCAAGAGCTGCAGAATCTTGTCAAAGTTCTTAAGCCACCATGGCACTTCAGGTACATTATTCATTTTTTAACTGTTTAAAACATTTTTCCCTTTTTTACACTACAAATTATATTAAGTTTTCTATTCTAGAGTCCGTATGTGGAAGCTCCCCAATCCCCAATTTCCTGGTGTATTATAATTTCCATATGCCAACAGTACCTCGGGCCCAAAGATCTTAGTGAAATTGCATGGTTGAATTGGGATGGTATGTCATGTGTTTGTATCATTTTGTTATATATGAGAATGTATTACTAAAATCATACAACTTTGGCTCAATAGCAAAAAAGAAAAATCAAACACTTTCTTTATTTCCTTCAACTAATCCTTTTTAATCGCAAAGGATCATTAATTCAGGTTAGGTAATAGTCAACATTGTTATCAGTTTACCCATCATTGATCATACCATAAAACTTAAAACATCATTTATTAAAAAAGACCTGCACTTGATATTTTTATCACAGCAACAAAATGCACCAAAACTACGGAGATTAGGATTTAGGTGGTTTTAATCTTCTTTCCTAATACAAAGTTGTGATAGATTTTTTTTTAAATAAAGAATGGATACTTTTAACAATCTTTCCTATATCTTTTTTAGTGTTATATTAACATTTGTTATTCATGTAGATCAGAAAGCTCAATATGACAAGGGGAAACAACAGATGCCAGATTGAAGTGAAAGATTCACTCATACATTAATTTAATAATAAAGCCATTATGCTCAAGGAATTTATAGTCAAATTTGTTCATGAATTAGTTGTAATAAACTATAGTAAAACTACACATTTTGACATGAATATAATGTATTAAGTAACATCTTTTAATTTATTTATGGATGGGTTTATTTAGACAATGTTTATTTCAAACTATTGGTCCAACTCTAGAATCCACTTTTACATAACATCTTTTATTTATTAAATGCTAAGTTTTTGAATTTTTGGGGTATATTATGAGAAAAAAATAAAGATCAAGCATGATATTATGATGTCAAAACACAATGGCATGATATAAGGGGTTGTAGATGCGTTTTACGGATTTTGTTTGAGCATGACAACTTTGAGGTAATTACATAACATAGAACTGAGTTTGACATTTTGAAGATAAAAAATATTGTTGATTTTATTTAGGATGGATGGGTTATTTAATTGTCTAAATCTATATACGAGAAAGGAAAGAACACATAAGACGAAGCTGGTTACAATGTAGGTTATATAAAGGATTTTTTGTTAAACATCCTTATATTGAGATCCATTATCAATTAAAAAGGAATAAGCTTTACATGAAAACTTTGAATAACTATGAGGCAAAGTTGGGATACTTATGAAACCGAACTAAAAATTTGTTATGGGGAAGGGAAAGAGGATACTAAAGATGTTCAAAATGTTGCTTATGTACTTTTGTTTATTGCAAATTAAATTTTCCTAGCCCGGGAAGTTTCCGGGTGAATACACATGGAGACAAAGTTAGGATACTGATGAAACGGAACAAATAAATTATTGCGGGAAGGGAAAGAAGATACTAATGAGTTTGAAAATATTGTTTATGTACCTTTTATTATTGAAAACTAAATTTTCCTAACCCGGGATGTTCCCGGGTGATAGCCTAGTAAGATACTATAGAAGTTTCCGGTCGGATTGTGCGTACAAAAACCTCTTATCTCTTAGTTCATAACATTATGAAAAGATTTTGTGTAGTAGGCAGATCAGTTTTTATCGCCACTATTCCACTAACGAATTTGACTGTTACTACCACCTTTGGCGAAAAGTGGGGCCATGCATTGAAGAACCATCATCGGGCTCCACCATCGGGCGTCACTAATGATGCTATAAATCAACCACATTTATTGTAAGTTAGTTTGTAAGCCATGGCCAAGGGACCACCAATCATCCTATCTTACTAAAGTAAGAAAAAAAACAACAAACAATATAATAAACACTTATTCATGGTCAGAAGAACACACAACTTGAAATTAGAGGTCATCTTCTAGCGACAGTAATATACTACTTGGACCAAATGCACCATCCTTAATGGACTACGTATCTGGAGGTCTTGTTCAGCCACTCCCAAGAACGAATAAGCAGAGCCAAACCCGAGCTCGTTTGGGGCCAAACTCTGCACATTTAACTTAAGAAAGATTGAGCTCAAGCTTGGCTGATTTAAAGCTCTATTTCTATAGGTCTAGTTCGTTTCCAAACTCGAGCTCAACACCTTTATTATTTATTTGTTTGGTTGGTTTATAATTGTTTACATTTATTATAGTTTGTATATATATTATATAATACATTATTCACTTGTTATCACAATATTGTGTATAATAATATTTATTATTATATAAACATATATACTTAATAAATTAAATAAACTAGAATTACCACCCGTCGCAATGCGGCGAGGTTCTTTAGTTATATATCATCTTAGATGAAATGCAAATGTTTCTTATATGACCATGAGCCTGTGTGTAAAACATAGAAAAGAATAACTAAGTCGATTTATGACCCGCGCGTTGCGGCAGACCTATCAAACGGGAAAAATAGACGCGCTGCGATGAGCCTGTCAAACGGAAAAAAAAAACAAATGAAAAAATATTGAACCCCGCACGCACATTGCGACGTGTTAACTCGGAAAATTTAAAACGAAATGTTAAACGGAAAATTTACGAAAGATGAAAAGTCTAAGGGATCAAAATTGAAAGTAAAAAAGTGTTGGGGTTAAATTGTAAAAGATGAAAAACTTTGTGTTAAAAGCAAAAAAAAAATGAAAGGGGTTAATTGCAAAAGGTGAAAACTTAGAATTAAAAGTGAAATATCAAATTAATCAAAAGGTTAAATTACTTAAGATTGAAACTTTAAACCTAATTTGCTAAATATGTAAACTTTAGAGTTAGAAATGAAAATTTCAAATTATTTTTGAAAAACTCCCAAAGCATCATGCACTACACATATATGCATAACTAAGTTGCTAATTGATAGTATTTAAATTTAAATTTAAATTAAATATGTAGACACAAAATGCTTGAGCCTAAACGACCCCAATCTTTTGTATTATTGATATAAAATTATAAGTTAATAATGAGTTTTTGAGGAGACCATTGTACTTGTAAGGGAAGATGGTACTCTAGTAAATACCAAGTGAATATGGTCGGAGCTGGTAATTAACGATTTTGTTTTGGTTATTTTGTGGTCAAATAAAGTTTTTATTTGAAGTGTAAAAAAACTAAATATATAGTTCTTACATAATTATCTTCTATTTGAAGTAGAATGGTCAATGAAAACCTACTCACTAAAATCACTTGATTTCTAATGGACTCTGACAACGCTAATGTCACATGGCAACTTGCATATGTTATCCTTCACTATGTGATGCATTCACAATTGTTTATGGGTTTTCATGAAATGACGGGTTTTTTAATGTATGTTACTAAACGTTTTCTAATGACTCTATGCTCTTTTTTTCTAAAATAAGAATAGTTAGTGGGATTAGACTTGAATGGGTATTGTGTTGATTGGGGTGTGCAATCATGTACACGAGGAAAAACGCGATAGGCGTGTGGTGAAGACTACCGCTACAGGTCAAGGTTCAACCGTAATTGTGCGAGTTTGGGTAGGTCTTTAATTCGTTGATGGGAACCTATGTGCGAGTGAATCGTTGTGCCCTGGGGGGTAATGGGACGGGATAGATGGTGGTTAATAGAGGCACGTGGTTAATCCACAAAAAAACATGTCATTGAGGAGGTCTTAGACATCTGGGGGGGGGGGGTTGTAGGTGTTCTATGTAACCACACTGAGAAGATTAGCATGGACCAGCGTAACATCCTAGGAAAATCTCACAATAGTCGTGGACATGAGAGATTCTTGGTTTATAAAGAATGCCCTGCTTTTTAGAGCACCAACGCATTTAGGGCTCATGGGCAATGGAGCATATGAAAACTCCATAGTTAAGCGTGCTTAGGTGGGAGTGGTACCAGTATGGGTGACCTTCTTGAAATTCCCCATCGGAGCAACCAAAAACAAATCCATGAGTTCCTGAATGGGCAACGCATCGGGGGTAAAGCGGATAATATTGGTGGTATGAGATGTTAGACGTTACAAATGGTATCAGAGCCACTTCTGTGCCGTTAGGGATGGTGGGGTAAAACTCATCGAGGACGATGAGTCCAAAAGGGGAGTAACTGTACTGATACGGAGAATATTAACATGGACTAATGTAACACCCTAGGAAAATCTTACATCAGCCGTGAACATGGGAGATTCTTGGATCATAAGGAATATTCTGCCTCTTAAATCACCAACGCATTTGGGCGCATTAGTTATGGAGCACATGTAATCTCCATAACTAAGCGTGTCTAGGTGACATTAATACCAACATGGGTGACCTCCTGGAAAGTCTCCACCGGGGCAACCAAAAACAAATCCTTGAGTTCCTAGATAGGCAAACCATCAAGACCAAAACGGTCAATATTCGTGGTACGATAGTAGGCGAAATCAATGTGTCTTAGCAATCGTTGCCTTTTGGTGGCGATGAGAATATATAGACGAGTCATGTTTACGTGACATTTGAGATGCGAGCCAACAATAGTAGACAATATTGAGGTGTTGAATTGAGACCGGGCCATTGGTGGTAGACGGTACCGACATGTTCAAATTCAGACAAATCCGTCACATCTTGGTGATGTGACCCAAATTGCGTGTAGGATCCCCACCTTATGTGAATTCGTTAGGAAACTTTTATGTAAGTGTTGAAGAAAAATGATAAAGAATCTAATGACTCTTATCAGATATGATGCTGGATAAGTCAACAGGTCAAACATGACGAAGATAATAGACAAAGGACGAGAAAAGAAACGATCGACATTAGAAAAGGATCAGAAAGTCATCTTAAGAAGACTAGATTCAAAGCGTCTGATCAATCTGATGATTAGCATAAGATCTTATCAGAAGTAGTCATAAGAAATCTGATGACTAGAATCATTAGAAATCTGATGATGAATCATCAGATTCTGATGACCCTACTTGCAATATCGGATAAGGTATTCACAACTCCCAAGACGGTCAGTAAAGCAATGGATTCAATGAATATGCCAAAAATAACCTTTTAGAGGCCAAGTGGATGAATAAACAAATGTTTGTTCATACCAAACATTCTCTATATGTAGAGTATAAAATCCTCGAAGAGTAAATGAGTCGTGCACAACACTTAATACATCCTACACATTCCATTGCCCTTCACTTACACAAAATTCTTTAAGTATTCATTTTGTATTAGCTAATAACTACTCAATCACCTTGTAATATCTTGTTATAAGGACCTTCAAAAATATCCCAAACCGACCCGTAAGTAAAAACCCGGACCCCTGAAACCCTACTGTGCATGAAAAACCAAGAAAACAAGAAAAATGAGTTTCAGGCGGGCCGCGTAAAGGAAAGCATAACCTTACGCGGGCCGCGTCAACATGAAGTTTGACCGGATAAGCATCCGGGACCACGTGTTGACCAGATGGCGACCCTACTCGTGACACCCCAGCCCTACACGTAGACTAGGTGGCCACGCGGGCCGCGTAAACCTTTATTAAATCTTACGCGGGCCGCGTAAGACTCAAATTCAGGCTATAAATAGCCTGTGCATGGGGCTTTCATTCTGTGTCGAAAACTTTGATAAAAAACGAAGTTATACTGCTCAAAATCATAATTTTAATTAAGGAGGTGCTGCCACGATACCGGGTATTAACTTGATCGCTGCTACGATTCAATGTCCGATCGATTGGAACTATCCGATGGATGTTTAAGTGCTGCCCACATTAGGGTTATACCTTGTCATTCGTCGTGAATTCGATGGATGTTTAAGTATCGCACTTTGTCATTCGTCGTGAGGGTTTGTATCTCGTGAGTTATCGTAAATGCTGTATTAGTTACTAACCTAGTTCGTGTGCATTGTTGTTTAAACTAGGTTATCAGGCTTATCAGTAGGCTAAACTCTGCCCGTTTAAACTTGCAAAGTGAGTCATTCTCTTTTATCAAAAGTATTTTACAATACTCCAATTATTTTCAAAGTTATAATTACAGGGATTAAGTCGTGGTTATCTTGAATCACTGGCTAGTGGGGTATTGTGCACATTACTAATTTCTCACAGTTAGGCTAATCAATCCTAACAGTGATAATCATCACTACTTGGGTGAAAGGACCCAATAGTGGTATGACCATCGTCACACGACTGTGACACCGCGCCAGATAAAAATAAGATAAAGGCCGCTCTTATGCTGTAATTAATAGCTACGTGTGGTTTTATTTAAAATTGAATGATTCACCAGTATTTCCCCGCTGACAAAATCTTTTTAAAAACATGTTTCAGGCGACCTCCTGTGAATCAAAGAAAAAGTGCTACGGAGCACTAATCAAGCTTGAAGTGGTGGCTCAGTAAATAAATAAACATGTTTTGTAAATTAGGGAATTTCCTCAAGAAATTCCTCTATTGTAAATTACGGGGTTCATCCCAAGTGATGAAATAAAATAATCGGGAATTTTCAAGTTTAAAAGATCCTGTTAAAATCTTCCGCTGCTAAATCAAATAATAAAATAATCGGGAATTTTTCTGCCCCGCGGCTCCTGGACCGGGTAAAACCGGGACGAGGGCCGTGACAGAAAAAGGTGGTATCAGAGCCACTGATCCAAGCCAATTAAGCATTCTTAAATACTTAAATTTCTGATTGCCCTTCTGTGATTCTGTGAAATTTTAGTTATAAGAATTTAACTTAGAATTTTGTGTGTTCTTCATATATGCTAACAGCATGAACGAACTATCAGAAGCCATTCAAAACTTTACTATCCATACTACAGATATGGATACTACTACGGGCTATCAGGCTGATGTTGAGGAACCAATGGTATTCCGGGCTCAACCCGAGGATAAACCAAAGGTGAAAAAGTGAAGGAGGTTTGTAGGCTGGAGACGTGTGCGTAGAAAGAAACCAACGATATCGAAGGCAAAAGTTAAAAAGGTTGAGGATCCCAAGGATAAGGGAAAAGGGATAGAGATTGGAGAGAGTTCTGGGCAAGCTCAAGAAATGCCACCCTGGGAGGAGTTAGATCAGAAATTGGCACTTAGTGACCTCATCGGACTTGCCGATGATGACTTTTTCTATAACCCGGTGGAATCCCAACTCCCAGTAAACTTGGAACCGGCTATCCCAGATCCCATTGTGAACCCCCAACCTCTACCCGCAGAACTGGAAGAATGGTGGACCACCGACTGGGAATTTCAGAAACTTTTGAATAACCCTAACACCTTTTTCCCTGAGTTCGACCCGGAGCCTGCGCCAAACCCACCAATGAGCAATGAGAACATAGCTGAACTCCGCCACTATAGCGAGGAGTTGGTGGATGCAGGGAATAGAATTCGGGAAGTGGGAGAACAGATCTCCTAGAAGTACGACGAGAGGGAACGTCGTTTCTGAAATACCAGCTGACGGGGGATAGTATGTGGTGGTACGGTGTGTTTGTTTAATAATAATAAAATAATAAATAATATAATCTTGTAAAATAACTAAAATAAAACTTTGTAAGATAATCAGTGTGTACGGATGCATACTATTAAAATATATAAAATCGGAGTCGCAAAGTCGACAAATTTTGACTGTACATGTTAGTGTGATTATGTGTTTGTCTTTCCGAGTTAATTGACTATTTGTTAATTTACATGTAACACCTCGAATTTTTGTGTCCAATGATGTGTTAACACGTGTCATTTGTTTACACGTGGCGTCTATAATAAATGAAGGACTAATTTTGACAAACCTTGAAAGTATATAAATTCGAGGGTTATAAAATGTCAACAAGGGTAAATATACTGTATAGTATTCCTAAGTAATGCTTAAACCTTCAAACGAATAAATTATAGATCGTACAAAAACAAAACGCGGAAGAAAGTGAGAGATTACAAACTACAGGGGTTAACTGTGTCAACATGTTTAATAATACCTCTGAGTGACCCTTTAACGTTCCAAAGACTTTGTAACGGTATTATACACTCACTAAAATAATATATATGAATTTCGCGAAGTTTCGATATGAAACGAGAAAGTTACGATCGAATTCGTAGAAGAAGGGTTAAAAGCGTCAACAGTGAAAGTTAAGGCTTTCCAGTATAATTAATAAATAAACCGGGGACTTTATAATGCGGGTAAATAACACGAGGCCCCTATCGGTAAATAACCGAGGGCCAAACCGCAAAGTTACCCCTTCAAACCCGAAAGGTCAGGTAAATCATTACGAAAGATTTCGTTATTAATGGCCGGATTCTGCAATCATTGCAAAAAGATTTAAAATTTCTGAAATCTTAACCTCACGCGACCCGCATGAAGGTTATAGCTAAGTTGAGGCGGGCCGCGAGCCACCTCAAATACGCAACTGATATTTGATCTTTAGGCGACCCGCATTAAAATGCATGGGAACTCCCATGCGGGCCGCGTAAAGTGCCCAGATGCAGAAACTTTGTAGTTTCTTGCCTTTTGGAGCTTTTGAACGATCAAACACCAATTAATGGAGCATGGGCGCCCCCTACACGACCCATAACCCTTAGGGACACCTGCCCATCATCCATGACCAGTTGTAGGGCAATGTGGAATGATCTTGGAGCCTAAAATGCACTATAAATAGCCATGTTGTAGTTACAACATTCACACAACTCAAAACACAACTACTGATCATTCTAAGAAGCTCCAAGCATTCTTCTCTGCTCCATATTCAAGTACTAACTTCTGTAAGTTACCTTGATCATCCATAGTTCAGTTTATGCTTAGTTTTTAGCTAAAAACCAAACCGTCGTAACTACGGTTTGACTTTACAATAAATCAGTAATGGTTCAGTCTTATGACGAATCAAAAATGGTTATGAGTTGGTATTTATGTGGGTATTAAACCTCTAAAATGGTTCCCCCTGATCACCACTCTAACTATGTCAAATGTCGAGTCAAACGTGCGGTTAAAAAGTCAACAGAAAGCTATTTTAGCGATTTATGCATAATCTGTAATGTATATGTTATGGAACCTGTTTTGACAATCATAAAACATGATAATAAGTATATAAACCTGTTTGCGCTCGTTTGAATCGATCATTTACTATATTGAACCGGTTCGGAGCCGAAAGTCGCATAAGTTTGACTTTTGCTTTGACTTCGGTTCTGACCCGTTTTAGTGAGGTATAAATATACCTTAGGACTCTCTTAGGACCAGGTCACATGTTGGTATACGCCTCTGTGGTCGGTTCATGAGTTATCCGAGTCTTTTACGTATTTCCGTCATTCGCCTAAAAGTTGACCGTAACGGCCTTTTAAAATTAAAACGAGTATTTCGGACACGTGAACGGACCAAAACCTTGCTTGTTAAATTATAAGCATGTCCTTAAAGTTTCACGTCAATCCGAGGCCTAGAATGAGAGTTATGCTAAAAGGCGCACTTTTAAGAAAGTTTTGTAATTAACGGCGCAATTAGCATAACGCCCATCTAACCCAAGTTTTCGTCACCAAAACTTTTACCCACTGTGGTAAAATAATATTTTGGGAATTTTAAAGATTTTTAATAAATTTTACCTTGCTCATAACCTGCGGTTATGGCTACGGTTCGGTAAATACCGAATATGCCCTTTTTGGCCAAAACGGGAGTTCTACAAGGTCTTTTGACCCGATTCCAGTTGCCACTGGTTTTAAATAATAAATAAAGTATTTTAAGCTTTTTAAGCTGTTCGGGAAACTCAGATTTCCTGTAGAACTCGAAAATCCCTTTTAAAGTCTTTAAAATGACCGAAAAGCCCCTACGGGGCATAATATAAACCTAAACTCGTTACGGGCATTACGGAAGGTATCCTACTGATACCAAAATACTTTTAAGGCATATTGACTTAGGAAATAAGCGTACGACTCTCATAGTTAACCGTTTCGCCTATTTGCGCACACGGTACGGCTCATGGAACTAGTTTTCGTGCAATAGCCGATATGGGTCAAATTATATTATTTGAACCCCAAAATCCAGAGTATGAACTATAAACCCATATAAAACAAGTCGCTGAACTTGTTGGGTCCAAATCATACTCCATCTCGGTTTTCGCCTTTTCGTGCGAATTAACCATATCTATATATCGGAATCAACCGGTTTAAGCTACGGCTAATACAAGGACCGTTAGGATTCTAAGAGGTTAATTAAAACCTTCGTTCCAGATTAGGAGCCCCAGTAAAAGCTATCGGTAACTTGATCTAAATTAAGGATTTATACTTGCAAAGGTAAATACTTTAACTTATTTCCCCTATATGGGCTTGGGTTACGGTATATTAATACCGCTTGATTGAGCATTATATAATTCCATCGCTTAGGTGGTTAATTGATTAAATATGATCGGCTCATTTAAACAGTTTTGTTGCTTATAAGCCTTTGGGGGGTTTAATGACCGTTGTCCCGGATATCCTCGGCATCATTTTACGAAATGGCCACGACCATCGACATCCCGGTGTAGGCGTACACCCGGTATAAAGTGTCGACATTAAAATTAAAAGACGTAGCCGTTGGTTTTTGTACTACGGTTTTACGCAAACGTGGTGTGTCTATAAATCTTTAACCCGGCACGACCCGGGCTACTGAACGCATAAAAGAACATGTAAAACGTTCACAAGATCATTATGAATTTTCCCAAGTTATAAAAGAGTTTGTGCCTTGTGCATTCAAATCAATTTTAATAAACATTTTCAAATGTGTCAGTTGAATGTATTTACCAGTGTAAACTGACGTATTTTCCCCAAAAAGATTAAGTGCAGGTACCTAAACGTAATTGGCTGGTATTAGCTCCCTAGCGTCGGGATAAGCCTCGCAAGCTTGATTGCAGTATCTGATGGGACAATACTTTACCCTTATTTACGATCCACTGTGGATATTCAACTTCTGTAATACATTGATATTATCACCAGAGGTTGAAATATATATATTTATCTTATGCTTCCGCTGTGCATTATATAATTGTGTGGTTTGACTATATTGTTGCCAACATCGTCACGGTAATCCCCCACCGGGCCCACCGGTGAGACACGTGGAAATCGGGGTGTGACAGGTTGGTATCAGAGCCAACATTGAGTGAATTAAACACTATCCTAATGTGTTTAATCTCAGTGACACAATTGCACATACTTGAGTCTAGGCAATAACTTAGGACAAATTCGGATTTTTACTCCTTTTTGTCTTTATTTTCGATTTGATTTTTAATAAGTTTTAAGCAGGAAAATGCCACCTGTTATATTC
The DNA here is from genome assembly GCF_002127325.2 of Helianthus annuus. Classification (NCBI taxonomy): domain Eukaryota; kingdom Viridiplantae; phylum Streptophyta; class Magnoliopsida; order Asterales; family Asteraceae; genus Helianthus; species Helianthus annuus. Next base: position 124,469,282 of record NC_035446.2, on the reverse strand, counting down.
CGAGGAAGAGGAAGGGGACGTAGAGGCCGAGGAGAAATCGTGACACATCACGATCAAGAAGCTGGACCATCTGGTACAAGACATCCTTCGATGACAAGGAGCGAAGAGCCACAACGACGAAGAGATCTTTACGAACCAGCGAGGCATTCCACTTCGCACAGCTCAACGCCATCCTACCGGCACTCCTTTGGGCCAGATTCAGAAAATAATCCCAACAACCCACAACCTTCCTTCATACCTCTACAACGTTCGGTTTCGCACCGAAATTACGACGACCCTACTCCATACTACATAAGTCAGTTTAATCCGGCTGACTACATACAGGAACCTTCAGGATTTGTTCCGCTAGGTCCACAAGACCACTTTTCTGAAGATCCCATGGAGGAAGATGAGGATCCTACTGAACCAACTCGTGGTACGCCCACGCATCCGATAGAAGTATCTGATGGATCTTCATATCATGGTCCGCAGTATCAAGGCCCAGACAGCTTTATGGCCTTGTTTGACCGACATGAGTGGTACAACACACCATCTCATCAGACATCGCAACCGAGACATCCACAGGATCCCTCTGAGGATTCACGCTTTGAGGCAGTTACGCCACCACCTCCGCCACCGGCACAACCAGTAATACCTGATCCGCCGAGGCGTAGGAGGACAAATGCTCGTATGTCTACACGAGGAGGAGGGGGTATCCACTTCAGCACTCTTCGACATTCAAGTAGTAGCCACTATCCGCCGCTACAAGAAGAAGGACCTTCAAGTCCTATACAGGAGGCGAACTCCGCACCTACTGCACGAAATTCGCCACCATTTGGGTATGACCAACCCATACCAGCTTACACAGGTCCAACGGCTTACAACCCGTTTGAACCATCACAAGCACAATACAACTACAGCTATGAGCGCGACCCCTATGTGGTGTCGGCAAGATACAATGCGCGCTACCCTGACGGAGCACATGGAAACATGGGACCACCGGATTACTCAGCTCATGGGTATCCAATACCTCCCAGACCTCCAGTTCCGCATCAAGCGCCACAACCACGTTTCTCTCCTCCTGAACAGGAAGAAATACTCCATCGACTAGATCGAGTGGAGAGAGAGTTCGAGGAAGAGAAGAAAAGCCACCGAGGATTTCTCAAGGGCTTGGCGAACCTACTAAAGGGCAAAAAGAAGAAACGTGACCACTAGCCTTAGTAGTTGTACTACTGTAATTTCTACTTTGAAATAAGTCCCTGTGTGGACAACTTATCGTATTTCAGTCCCTACGCGGACTTATATTTAGTCCTTGCATGGACACCTATCTTATATTAGTCCCTGCGTGGACTTGTCACTTATTTTAAAACCTCTATGGAGGTATGTATTATTTGAAAGACCCGTTTAGGGCAATATGTAATTGTATTTGAGATTTTGGAATGTATGTTATGAGTTTTGTTTTAATATGTATGAAGATAAATCAAAACCATTCCTTTTACATTGATCTGCCTAAATAAAGAATCTTAAAAGGTGAAACCTAGCTTGGGGTCTTTTAAGATCTAGTCAAGATGGTACGACCTAACTGAAAAGATTCTGATTCCCTGTTAACCTCTGTACACATGTTAACATTCATGGCAGATGTGATTCGTTATAATCACGCACGTCATTCCTATACAATAATCCTTTAAGGATTTTAAAACCCAACTAAATGATATATAAATCGTGGGTTAAATCACCAATGAAGGTGATCAATATTATAAAGACATCCATTAGTGATGCAATGCCTACGGGCCAGTATTATTAAAACATCCATTAGTGATGCAGTGCCTACGGGCCATAATTATTAAAACATCCATTAGTGATGCAGTGCCTACGGGCCAGAATTATTAAAACATCCATTAGTGATGTAGTGCCTACGGGCCAGTATTATTAAAACATCCATTAGTGATGTAGTGCCTACGGGCCAACCATATTAAGACATCCATTAGAGGTGTAGTGCCTATGGGCCATAATAATTGTCTTATAAAGACAAAAGGCAGTGGTAGTCTATGACTCTCTGTCAGAAAGAGATAAAAGAACTACGGTTCAATTCTCTATGCCTTTGATTCTCTGAAATCTCGGCTAACATTATAAAACATCATCATGATTAGGCTTTATGCCGCCAGTACTATTTATATAGTTAAAATAGGATATATTCAAATCCTAATATTTAATGAAATAAAAAGTTAACCAAATATGGTCCCTGTACCATGGTTGACAAATTGTCATAAAAGACAATCATATAATAATCTCCTAAATTAAAATTTTGTTATCTTCTGTAACAGATTCAAGTTACAATGGCGGATCCCAATGGAGAGAACAGCCACACGAATGAAGATGACTATGACAATGCGTCAGTACATTTGACAGGCGCACAGCTAAAGGCTCTGATTAACAATGCTGTTCAGGCAGCTATTGATCGTCAACATACTGAGTCTCAAGGCAGAACTGTGTCAAAACCACCCTCTAAACCAAAGACACACTCCAAACCACCCTCTGAACCCAAGAAAGATGACGATAAGCACTCGTCTACTGAGCACAGCGTTCATCGCGATAGAGAATATACTGATGCGTCAAGTGCTAAGGGTTGCACCTACAAATACTTTGTATCATGTAAGCCCCGTGAATTTACAGGGGAAAAAGGTGCGGTTGACTGTATCACCTGGCTAGACGAGATGGACACGATAGTGGACATCAGCGGGTGCGCTGAGAGGGACGTGGTTAAGTTTGTGTCCCAGTCATTCAAGGGCGAGGCCATGGCGTGGTGGAGAGCTCTGGTGCAGGCTTCAGGTAAGTCTGCCTTGTACAAAATGTCATGGGGGGAGTTTATTGCCCTCATAAAAGAAAACTACTGCCCTCAGCACGAGGTTGAGAAGATTGAGGCTGATTTTGTCTCACTAGTGATGACAAACCTGGATTGTCAAGCATATCTGACAAGTTTTAACACTATGTCACGCCTGGTGCCATATCTTGTGACACCAGAACCTCGAAGGATTGCCCGTTTCATTGGGGGCTTAGAGCCGGCGATCAAAGCTAGCGTAAAGGCCTCTAGGCCAACGACCTTCAGGTCAGTTACTGACCTCTCCTTGTCTCTTACCCTTGATGCTGTCCGTCTGAGGGCACAAAGGAGCAAGGAGGCTGAAAAGCGAAAGCGTGAGGATGATACCTCACGAAAGTCTGGGAAAAGCACCGTGGAAACGGTGAAGGCAAGAGAGGGTCGGAGGCAAAGAAGGAGGGGCAAGCTGATGGGAGACCTCACTGCAAGGTCTGCAAGAAACCTCACTCCGGGAAGTGTAGGTTTGCGTCTGGTTCACAGTCGCAACAAAAGACTCCATCCTGTGGGCTATGCAAGTCCAAGGATCATAAGACGGTGGAGTGCAAAAAGATAAAGGATGCAACCTGCTTTAATTGTAATGAAAAGGGGCACATAAAGAGTAATTGCCCGAAGTATGCCAAGAAGGCGGAAGAAACGAAGAAATCAAATGCGAGAGTTTTCCGCTTGGATGCAAAGGAAGCGGTTAAGGACGACAATGTGCTTACAGGTACTTTTCTCGTAAATAATATATTTGCAAGAGTACTGTTCGATTCTGGCGCTGATAAGTCCTTTGTAGACCAGAAATTTTGCCAACTACTAAATATGCCAATCAAAACCCTTGACATGAAATACGAAGTAGAGTTAGCAGACGGCACGATAGAAACCGTCTCTACTGTTCTAGAAGGATGTGAAATATCCATTAGGAACCATTCTTTTCCTTTATCTCTACTTCCCTTCAAATTGGCGGGTTTTGATATCGTGCTAGGCATGGACTGGTTATCCCGTAATCAGGCCCAAATCATCTGCGGCAAGAGGCAGATAGTTTTAAAGACTCCGAGTGGTGAATCCCTTACCATTCGAGGGGATACGCACTACGGATTGCCCGAAGACGTATCTATGCTGAAAGCTTCAAGGTGTTTGAACAGAGGTTGTGTAATTTACATGGCTCAGGTGATAATTTGAAGAACCAAAGCCGAAGATCGAGGATCTTCCTGTCATTTCTGAATACCCCGAGGTTTTTCCTGAAGAACTACCTGGTTTGCCACCAGATAGACAAGTGGAGTTCAGAATTGACATCATTCCTGGAGCAGCTCCGATAGCAAGAGCACCTTACAGATTAGCTCCAACGGAAATGAAAGAACTGAGGACCCAGTTGGATGAACTGCTGGCAAAAGGCTTTATCAAACCTAGTTCATCTCCCTGGGGAGCTCCTGTCCTATTTGTAAAGAAGAAGGACGGATCGATGCGGTTGTGCATCGACTATAGAGAACTGAATAAAGTTACCATAAAGAATAGATATCCTTTACCAAGGATCGATGATCTATTCGATCAGCTGCA